>NC_091176.1:27989651-27999651 GCF_040958095.1 Procambarus clarkii
AATCAGCCGTGACAGCTGACTAACTCCTAGGTACCTATTTACTGCTAGGTAACAGGGGCATTCAGGGTGAAAGAAACTTTGCCCATTTGTTTCTGCCTCGTGCGGGAATCGAACCCGCGCCACAGAATTACGAGTCCTGCGTGCTATCCACCAGGCTACGAAGCCCCTAGGTGTGTGTGTGTGTGTAACCCTTTTATTGCCTCTTAATGTTCACATTTTGTAACCAATCATTTATGTAACTATGTAACCATATGTAATAAAGTGAATAATAATAATAATAATAATAATAATAATAATAATAATAAAATCAGTCGAATCTGTGATGAGGATTCGAACCCATGCGCTGGGTATTCCCAGACACAGGCTCCAGACAATCAGGCCACGACATGGTCACCAGGATTGCAACCTGCAGTTCTACTAAACAACACTACGGTTCCTGAGGCTTCCACAGAAGCCGGACCAGAGTTGCATAACATTAGTGTGATTATTATTTGTGTATTGAAAGAGAATTATGCCTCTTTTGTCCAGTTATGATCCTTGTGTGATGAGAGGCATGTTGAAAAGTCTTGATGTTTATGAAGTCCGGACCTCGCCCCCGCGCCAGTCCGGCCCCTTGCCCCGGCGCCAGTCCGGCCCCTTGCCCCGGCGCCAGTCCGGCCCCTTGCCCCGGCGCCAGTCCGGCCCCTTGCCCCGGCGCGCCAGTCCGGCCCCTTGCCCCGGCGCGCCAGTCCGGCCCCTCGCCCCCCGCGTCAGTCCGACCCCTTGCCCCCCGCGCCAGTCCGGCCCCTTGCCCCGGCGCCAGTCCGGCCCCTTGCCCCGGCGCCAGTCCGGCCCCTTGCCCCGGCGCGCCAGTCCGGCCCCTCGCCCCCCGCGTCAGTCCGACCCCTCGCCCCCCGCGCCAGTCCGGCCCCTTGCCCCGGCGCTAGTCCGGCCCCTTGCCCCCCGCGTCAGTCCGGCCCCTCGCCCCCCGCGTCAGTCCGGCCCCTTGCCCCGGCGCCAGTCCGGCCCCTTGCCCTCCGCGTCAGTCCGGCCCCTCGCCCCCCGCGTCAGTCCGGCCCCTTGCCCCGGCGCCAGTCCGGCCCCTCGCCCCCCGCGTCAGTCCGGCCCCTTGCCCCACGCGTCAGTCCGGCCCCTTGCCCCGGCGTTATAACCGGCCAGGCGTCTGGCCTCGCGGCCGGAGGTAAGGAACGCCGGTCATCCTCTTGAGACGCGACTCAGCGACCCGTAAGATTTTTACACTCCAAGTTTTCCCAAGTTATTTTGGCGGGTTAAAAATGATACATTTTGTGTCAAAATGTCCGGAAAAGAATGTTCCATACTACACATGAATAACAAAACAAAAAATGGTTTATGCATTATATCTTACGCGTGATGTCGCTCAATACATTAAGCTTATACAAGAATTGAATTTGTCATTTTATAACACCATACAAACACTGTATGCACCTAGTAACCAGTATAGAATGATTTTCTACGTATCTCATGAATAAAATATTATTTTTTTTTGTTTCAATTATTATTAATATGATATATGGTTATATGGTTAAATGCATCCATAATAATAAATATATGGTTGTATATACGTGATCACGTATAGCTGTAAAGAGAGGAGACAAAGCCATGCTTGCATACATTCTCATTCTTGTTGTTGTTTAAGATTTAAGAGAAGACTAATTAATCCTCATGTTACCGCCTGATACAGCATCTCAACGCTCGAGTGCAGTCAGCCGACACCCAGGTGTATGTTACCTGTCACCTCAATCCATCTTAATTAAGATGAATAGCATCTTAATGATATTGCAGAGGACGGCCTTGTAGACCGTAGGACATCTTATAAGACATCACTGAGACCTTATAAGACATCCTATTGTCAAGTGATAGATTCGACACCCACTTCCAGACAGTTATAGACTTGGTATATAAGCTTTTAATAGACTGGATACTCGGTTCTTGATCAAAATAGACTGGATGACCATTAACTTTCCGCAATATATTACTGTCTCAGTTCCTGTCAATAAAACAAACTTGGACACCCACTTTCTGTCAATAAATTGCATGCACACTTCCTGTCAATATCAGACTGGATGTCCACTTTCTGTCATTAGACGGAAGTCGACAGAGAGAGAAAACAAATTATCAAATAGATCATCCCGTTGTGTATCATCATATCTCATTATCTATAAATCCGATATAATCCAACTTAAATCTTATTCCCCCTCCCACCCCGGCCCCCCTCACCCTGTCCTGTCCGTTTCCGTCTTCCCGTCCTGCAGACGGGGCCTCGGACGACCGTCTTCGACCCGTCAAGAATGGAATATGGCTCTCTGTCACGGCCTGGTCCTCGACCCCGTCTGAGACGACATATTGAGTAGTTTCCAGCCGGTGATGCTGATGACTTGATCACTGCCTGGGGGACACCTGGGGACACCTGGGGACACCTGCAGACACCTAGGGGCACTTGGGGACACATGGGGACACCTGGGGGCACCTGGGGGCACCTGGGGACACTTGGGGCACCTGGGGACACTTGGGGACATCTAGGGGCACCTGGGAACACTTGGGGACACCTAGGAACCACCTAGGGACACCTCCGACCTGTCCCTCACTCCCTGGAGGGGAAGGGGCACGTGCCAGCAGCCTCGCCGACGCAGGGGTGACGACGCAGGCCACCATAACTACCACTCATTACCATCATGGCTGCCTGGAATTACTGCCACCTTCCCGGGATTACCTGCAGGAATTAGTGTCAATATCGCCTGGTGGATTATTCTTACTTACATTATAGTAAGTGAGGTGGGAGAGTGGTGAGTGTGGAGGAGCTGGGAGAGTGGTGAGTGTGTGGAGGAGCTGGGAGAGTGTGGAGGTGCTGGGAGAGTGGTGAGTGTGGAGGAGCTGGGAGAGTGTGGAGGTGCTGGGAGAGTGTGGAGGTGCTGGGAGAGTGGTGAGTGTGGAGGAGCTGGGAGAGTGTGGAGGTGCTGGGAGAGTGGCGAGAGTGTGGAGGTGCTGAGAGTGGTGAGTGTGTGGAGGTGCTGGGAGAGTGGTGAGTGTGTGGAGGTGCTGGGAGAGTGGTGAGAGTGTGGAGGAGCTGGGAGAGTGTGGAGGTGGGGAATAGGTGGGGTGTGAGAGCCAGAACATCAACACTTCCATGGGAACCTCCCCAACTGCACCCATATCTTACCAACCCCCAACCCCCCTTTCCCTTCATCTGCTTCCCCTCACCTGTCAACCCCTTCCCTCTCCTCCTACCCCTCCTCCCTACCCCATCACCCCCTCCCTTCACGTAGTCACGATACCTTGTTTTACTTCGATCCAGATCTCAAGGATTCTGCTCGTTGGCCAAAACACGCTTAACTTCACATTTGGTCCAAATCCAAAGACAATGGTGTGTCTTCCGTGTGTCAAATGCAAGGTTCCCTCCTCCCACACCTGCACACACCGCCGGCCCCCACACCTACACACACCACCGGCCCCCACACCTACACACACACCGCCGGCCCCCACATCTACACACACACAGCCGGCCCCCACATCTACACACACACCGCCGGCCCCCCACACCTACACACACCACCGGCCCCCACACCTACACACACCGCCGGCCCCCACACCTACACACACCACCGGCCCCCACACCAACTATGTCATGGACCACACATATAGTCAATTAATCTCGTCAACATTTCTCCCTTAATGTGGTTATGGAACAACTTCAATTGTGTTGTGTATTAGCTCTGCTGTATCTTCCCTTCTCTTCCACTCTCATGCTTTTGTATCTTGTGGCTTGTACTGAAAGTGTTGTAAACCATTGTTATATGTCATCAACTCGTTTTCTTCTTGTTCTATCCGTTCCTGGTTAGTTGTTCCTTAAAGTTCTTCCTCCCACTGTACTGGTCATTGTTCCGCTCCTTAATAACCACTATTGCATCCTGTGTGTTCCTCTCCTCTCACTAAGGTTCCCAGTCTCTCTCTCCATCATACACAGCCCCATAATCAGTCATTTTGTTATCATTCTGGGCGCTGTTGTTGCTCTCTGTAGTATACCGAAGAATGATCGTTATTCCTATGTGGATCCTGTATGGTTGATGAATACTCAGCCACCCAAGGGGTGGCACGGGCACGAATAGCCCGTAAGACCCCTTTATGCTTTGATGGAGGTTATATAATTCAAATACGAGAAGAGGTAGACATTGGGTGAGATGTAGAGGGAAGTGTACTCACATAGTTGTGCTTGCGGGGGTTGAGCTTTGGCTCGTTGGTCCCGCCTCTCAACCGTAAATAAACTGGTGTACAGATTTTTTAACCTACTAGGATCTAATTTACATATGAAACCGTGTATGGAGTCAGCCTCCACCACATCACTGCCTAGTGCATTCCATTTATTAACTACTCTGACACTGAACAAATTCTTTCTAATGTCTTTGTGGCTCATTTGGGTACTAAGTTTCCACCTGTGTCCCCTTGTTCGTGTTCCACCTATAATAAGGAGGTTGCCATTGTCCATTCTGCTTGCTACCTGCTTGATGGGGTTCTGGGCTTCTACTCCCCAACCCCGGTCTGAGGCCAGGCTTGACTTGTGAGAGTTTGGTCCACCAGGCTGTTGCTTGGAACGGTCCGCAGGCCCACATATCTACCATAGCCCGGTATGGCTTCAAGAAAGTTATCTAGTTTTCTCTTGAAGATGTCCACGGTTGTTCTGGCAATATTTCTGATGCTTGCTGGGAGGACGTTGAACAACCGCGGACCTCTGATGTTTATACAGTGTTCTCTGATTGTGCCTATGGCACCTCTGCTCTTCACTGGTTCTATTCTGCATTTTCTTCCATATCGTTCACTCCAGTACGTTGTTATCTTACTGTGTAAATTTGGGACCTGTCCCTCCAGTATTTTCCACGTGTATATTATTTGATATCTCTCTTGTCTCCTTTCTAGTGAGTACATTTGGAGAGCTTTGAGACGATCCCAATAATTTAGGTGCTTTATCGTGTCTATGCGTGCCATATATGTTCTCTGTATTCCCTCTATTTCAGCAATCTCTCCTGCTCTGAAGGGGAAAGTGAGTACCGAGCAGTACTCAAGACGGGACAGCACAAGTGATTTGAAGAGTACAACCATTGTGATGGGATCCCTGGATTTGAAAGTTCTCGTAATCCAACCTATCATTTTTCTGGCTGACGCAATATTTGCTTGGTTATGCTCCCTAAATGTTAGGTGGTCAGACATCATTATTCCCAAATCCTTGACATGCTTTTTACCTATTACGGGCAGATTCGATTGTGTTTTGTACCCTGTATTATGTTTCAGATCCTCATTTTTGCCGTACCTGAGTACCTGGAATTTATCATTGTTAAACATCATGTTATTTTCTGATGCCCAGTCGAAAACTTTGTTCATATCAGCTTGTAGTTTTTCAATGTCTTCAACAGAAGTAATTTTCATGCTGATTTTTGTGTCGTCTGCAAAGGATGATACGAAGTTATACCATATATTTGAGTCCATATCTGATATGAGAATAAGAAAAAAGTGGTGCACGGACTGTACCCTGAGGTACAGAGCTTTTTAATGCACTTGGACTCGATTTTATATGGTTGACTGTTACTCTGTGTTTTGTTTGACAGAAAACTGAGCATCCACCGTCCTACTTTACCAGTTATTCCCACTGACCTCATTTTCTGTCTTATCAATCCATGGTCACATCAATTCTCCTGAGTATTTTGAAGGTGGTTATCATGTCTCCCCTTAGTCTTCTGTTTTGCAAGGTCGTGAGGTTGAACTGTCATGCCCATCAGCCTCGCATACGTAAATGTCTAGGGTGTGTGTGTGTGTACTAACCTAGTTGTGCTTGCTGAGGTTGAGCTCTGGCTCTTTGGTCCCGCCTCTCAACTGTCAATCAACAGGTGTACAGTTTCCTGAGCCTACTGGGCTCTAACATATCTACATTTGAAACTGTGTATGGAGTCAGCCTCCACCACATCACTGCCTAATGCATTACATTTGTCAACCACTCTGACACTAAAAACGTTCTTTCTAATATCTCTGTGGCTCATTTGTGCGCTCAATTTTTACCCGTGTCCCCTAGTGCGTGTGCCCCTTGTGTTAAATACCCTGTCTTGTATGTGCGTGCGCGCGCGCGTGTGCGTGTGTGTGTGTGTGTATGTGTGTGTGTGTGTGTGTGTGTGTGTGTGTGTGTGTGTGTGTGTGTGTGTGTGAAAATATAGGGTCATGTAATAATTTAATATGAGTGTTTTTAACGTGTTTGATGCCGTAATTAAGCTCTTTGATTTTTACTGAGTGAAGCTGCCGGCTTATTCAAAACAGCTGCTCTACACACACACATTTATATATATATATATATATATATATATATATATATATATATATATATATATATATATATGTATATATATATATATATATATATATATATTACATATATATATATATTCCCCTTACCGTCGGGAGCCGGCCGGCCGAGCGGACAGCACGCTGTACACGTAATCCTGTGGTCCCGGGTTCGATCCCGGTCGCCGGCGAGAAACGATGGGCAGAGTTTCTTTCACCCTATGCCCCTGTTACCTAGCAGTAAAATAGGTACCTGGGTGTTAGTCAGCTGTCACGGGCTGCTTCCTGGGAGTGGAGGCCTGATCGAGGACCGGGCCGCGGGGATACTAAAGCCCCGAAATCAACTCAAGATATACCGTACCATTTACGGGTTACTCATGCCCGTGCCACCTTTGGGTGGCTTGTTCTTCATTAATCACGTTAAACAAGTCTCACCTGAGGGTGTTCTAGGCAGGAACGAAACACTGCGCACTTAACAGTAAAACAACTGTAGTCAAAGCAAAGACACGACCCACATTTAATAAATCCACAAAGGCCGTGACGAGGATTCGAACCTGCGTCCGGGAGCATCCCAGACACTGCCTTAATCGACTGAGCTACGACAGGGTTAAAAGGGTTGAAATCGAAGTTAAAACCCAGCCCACATTGTTGTATAGCCACATCAGAGGGGAAACATCAGTGAAGGAACAGGTAACCCATATGATTGACGTGTGAGAGACGGAACTCAAGAGTTTAAGAGCTTAAGCTCAATCCCTCCAAGCACAATTAGGTGAGGACATATACACTACCTCTCTCATAATCTCACACTAGAAGGGCTGCCCGCTGGTTACAACACTGTATACTGTATACATCACCGTGTGTATACGTCGGGTATACATCACTGTGTGTATACGTCGGGTATACATCACCGTGTGTATACGTCGTGTATACATCACCGTGTGTATAAGTCGTGTATACATTACCGTGGGTATACATCACCGTGAGTATACGTCGGGTATACATCCCCGTGGGTGGGTATACCTAATTTCCCCACAACAAATTCTGATTAAAAATAAATTAATTTTGCCAGACAAACAAGTCATAAGGGACGTAACCCACAGGGGAGCCCCGGCTGGTGAGGTACCGGTGTTGGCTCCACACCACCACTGGTGCTGGCCCCACACCACCACCACTGGTGCTGGCCCCACACCACCACCGGTGCTGGTCCCACACCACCACTGGTGTTGGCCCCCCACACCACCACCACTGGTGCTGGCCCCACACACCACCACCACTGGTGTTGGCCCCCCACACCACCACCACTGGTGCTGGCCCCACACACCACCACCACTGGTGCTGGCCCCACACCACCACTGGTGTTGGCCCCCCACACCACCACCACTGGTGCTGGCCCCCCACACCCTACACTATACGGCCACCCTGCATTATATGGCTACCCTACGCGGCTGCAATACTCTATATAGCTACCCTATACTATATAGCTACCCTATACTATATAGCTACCCTATACTATATAGCTACCCTATACTTTATAGCTACCCTATACTATATAGCTACCCTATACTATATAGCTACCCTATACTATATAGCTACCCTATACTATATAGCTACCCTATACTATATAGCTACCCTATACTATATAGCTACCCTATACTATATAGCTACCCTATACTATATAGCTACCCTACTCTATGTGGGTGAAATAATCACACATCTCTAGATCTGTCATACCGGCAGACCGAAATGCTCTAAAAATTAACATTTTAAAGTGAAATGTTGTAACGCTTAACCCAGTTCCTGCTGGTACCTGGATTGTACCTGAACGGGGTTCTGGGAGTACTTGTACTCACCCAAGCCCGGCTTGACTTGTGAGAGCTTGGTCCAACAGGCCGTTGCTTGGAGCGGCCCGCAGGCCCACATATCCAGCACAGCCCGGTTGGTCCGGCAATTCCTGAAGAAAACTATCCAGTGTTCTCTTGAAGATGTCCACGTTTGTTTCAGCAATATTTCTTATGCTCGCAGCCTGACGTATGAGTCACAGCCTGGTTGATCAGGTATCCTTTGGAGGTGTTTGTCAAGTTCTCTCTTGAACACTGTGAGGGGCTGGCCAGTTATGCCCCTTATGTGTAGTGGAAGCGTGTTGAATAGTCTCGGGCCTCTGATGTTGACAGAGTTCTCTCTCAGAGTACCTGTTACACCTCTGCTCATCAACGGGCGTAATTTGCACATCCTGCCATGCCTCCTGGTCTCATGTGATGTTGTTTCTGTGTGCAGGTTTGGGACCAGCCCCTCAAATATTTTCCACGTGTAAATTATTATGTATCTCTCCCGCCTGCGCTCAAGGGAGTACAGATTTAGGCTCTTTAGTCGGTCCCAATAGTTTAGGTGTTTTACTGAGTGGATTCTAGCAGTAAAGGATCTCTGCACGCTCTCCAGGTCAGCAATTTCTCCAGCTTTGAAAGGGGCTGTCATTGTGCAGCAGTACTCCACTCTAGAGAGCACAAGCGTTTTGAAAAGTGTCATCATCGGTATAGCATCTCTAGTGTGAAATGTTCTTGTTACCCAACCTGTCATTTTTCTTGCAGTTGTGACGGCTACTTTATTGTGTTCTTTAAATGTACACACAAGTAGACATTTTGTGCATTCCATTATATATATAAATATATATATATATATATATATATATATATATATATATATATATATATATATATATGTCGTACCTAGTAGCCAGAACGCACCTCTCAGCCTACTATGCAAGGCCCGATTTGCCTAATAAGCCAAGTTTTAATGAATTAATTTTTTCGACTACCTAACCTACCTAACCTGACCTAACCCAACTTTTTCAGCTACCTAACCTAACCTATAAAGATAGGTTAGGTGAGGTTAGGTAGGGTTGGTTAGGTTCAGTCATATATCTACGTTAATTTTAACTCCAATAAAAAAAATTGACCTCATACATAATGAAATGGGTAGCTTTATCATTTCATAAGAAAAAAATAGAGAAAATATATTATTTCAGGAAAATTTGGCTTATTTGGCAAATCGGGCCTTGCATAGTAGGCATAGAAGTGCGTTCTGGCTACTAGGTACGACATATATATATATATATATATATATATATATATATATATATATATATATATATATATATATATAATGTGTGTGTGTGTGTGTGTGTCAACTGATCAGATCATAATAGCAGAGCCGTCAAGAAGTAGTGTGTGAAAGTCTAGGGTCTTTGCTACTCGTGTTTAACAACCAACATCGAAAATGTCTGTCTATTGTTGCTTGTTTGTTTCTGACTCCATCAACCTCAGCCCCTGTCCCCCATCCCTAGTCCCCCAAATAAACCATCTTTCATCCTTCTATCACCAGTTGTCGAAATAAACCAAACATCAATCATCAGTCTCTCACTCCCTCTCTCAATTCCCCCTTCCATCTTCCCTCCTGCCCTCTCTCTCTCCCCTCCTCAATTTGCATACAAAAATATTTGATGCAGATAAACAATCTTTTTCATATAAAATATATTTTCTGAATATATTTTCTCATTATTATATATGAATAATAAATAATTAAATCATTTAATTTAGGCTTACCCTGACCAGCCTGTGTCCGACATTCTCTCTTATAGTATATATATCAATATATATTATGACGG
>NC_091176.1:28009651-28204651 GCF_040958095.1 Procambarus clarkii
GTTTGTAGAAAGCCTATTGGTCCATATTTCTTGATGCTTCTATATTGGAGCGGAGTCTTGAGGTGGGTAGAATATAGTTGTGCAATAATTGGCTGTTGATTGCTGGTGTTGACTTCTTGATGTGTAGTGCCTCGCAAACGTCTAGCCGCCTGCTATCGCTGTATCTATCGATGATTTCTGTGTTGTTTACTAGGATTTCTCTGGCGATGGTTTGGTTATGGGAAGAGATTATATGTTCCTTAATGGAGCCCTGTTGTTTATGCATCGTTAAACGCCTAGAAAGAGATGTTGTTGTCTTGCCTATATACTGGGTTTTTTGGAGCTTACAGTCCCCAAGTGGGCATTTGAAGGCATAGACGACGTTAGTCTCTTTTAAAGCGTTCTGTTTCGTGTCTGGAGAGTTTCTCATGAGTAGGCTGGCCGTTTTTCTGGTTTTATAGTAAATCGTCAGTTGTATCCTCTGATTTTTGTCTGTAGGGATAACGTTTCTATTAACAATATCTTTCAGGACCCTTTCCTCTGTTTTATGAGCTGTGGAAAAGAAGTTCCTGTAAAATAGTCTAATAGGGGGTATAGGTGTTGTGTTAGTTGTCTCTTCGGAGGTTGCATGGCTTTTCACTTTCCTTCTTATGATGTCTTCGATGAAACCATTGGAGAAGCCGTTATTGACTAGAACCTGCCTTACCCTACAGAGTTCTTCGTCGACTTGCTTCCATTCTGAGCTGTGGCTGAGAGCACGGTCGACGTATGTGTTAACAACACTCCTCTTGTACCTGTCAGGGCAGTCGCTGTTGGCATTTAGGCACATTCCTATGTTTGTTTCCTTTGTGTAGACTGCAGTGTGGAAACCTCCGCCCTTTTCCATGACTGTTACATCTAGAAAAGGCAGCTTCCCATCCTTTTCCGTCTCGTAAGTGAAACGCAGCACGGAACTCTGCTCAAATGCCTCCTTCAGCTCCTGCAGATGTCTGACATCAGGTACCTGTGTAAAAATGTCGTCAACATACCTGCAGTATATGGCCGGTTTCAAGTTCATGTCGACTAAGACTTTTTGCTCGATGGTACCCATGTAGAAGTTTGCAAACAGGACACCTAGGGGAGAACCCATAGCGACCCCATCTACTTGCTTATACATGTGCCCATCCGGGCTCAAGAAGGGTGCCTCTTTAGTACAAGCTTGGAGTAGTTTCCTCAGAATACTTTCTGGCATGTCAAGAGGAGTACAGGCTGGATCACGATACACTCTGTCGGCTATCATTCCGATTGTCTCGTCCACAGGTACGTTGGTAAACAGCGATTCTACATATATATATATATATATATGTGTGTGTGTGTGTGTGACGGTAAAGTGTTCGGCTGTTTCAATAGCTGGGGGCAGGGCCTCGTCACATAACAAAAAAAAAGATCGTTTGCCCTTTTGTCTGTGGTAAGGTAATGGGAAGACACACAAAGTATAAACAATGAAATTTTAATTACTCTAGAAAACAAGATATGAATAAAGACAATCTCTTGGCTTACGTAAAATTCAAAACAAGTCAACAAACAAAACATGAATAATTCATGGCAGTAAAAATTTACTCTAAGACAATAAAGTGCAAGTAATAGTGATAGTAATATAAATCAGGTCAGGTGCTGAGAATACTGGCTTCAAGCTGCCACCTCCCTTAGTACACGACAGCCAGAGCTTTGTCTACTATAGAGAGATGTCAACTCCAAGGAGCAGAGAGATATTCTGAGGAGTACGGCGTGCTACTGGCCCAGACGTCGACTCTGGTAGTGGCGTGAGTGCAGGTGCGGCGACACACCAGCCAATCAGGAACAGGCAGGCGGAGAATGAGTAGTTCGCTGGTTTGACGGCGGGCGGGAGCCGGTGTGTCTGGTGGTGCAAGGTACGCTTTGCTTCCTGGGCAAAACGTTTGGCGATACTGGTGGACGTATCTTCAATATAGTATCTTGTACTTGAATGACGTAAATGTTGTAGGGAAGAGCAGGCTCAATCTCTCTTGAAAGAGATTATCGTCACAATATACACTATGAGATCTGGTTGTGTATTTTACCTTTTATTTCGACTGACATTAATTTTCACCTTACTTAAGTACCTGGAAGTTATCACTGTCAACAACACGCTATCTTCCGCTGGCCAAGCGAGGAATCTACTGACGTCAGCTTGTGTCAGCTTGTGGTGTTTCCTCTTCAGAGGCCATTTTCTTGCTGATTTTTGAATCGTCAGCAAAGAATAACAAGAAAATGTGACTTGTACTTTTGTGTATATTTAATATAAGAATGGGAGGGGGGGGGGGAGAACACAGTGCAAGGACTGTGCCCTGAAGTGCAGATTTTCACTGTGCTTCGACTTGGATTTGTTTACTGTTATTCTTTGCCTTTTGTTTGAATGTGGGTTTACCTGTCAGCGACCCTCAAGGTGTACTGAACCATCCAGACTGCACACAGTGTGTCTACTAGCGACCCTCAAGGTGTACTATCCCGACTGAACACATACACATGGCCCTCTCTCGCGTGCACCCAACTGTTTGATCTATCTCGTATTAAACACGCCGAGGGGAGGAGAGGGGGATGAGGAGGAGGAAGAAGAGGAGACAGGAAAATAAGGAAGAGATGGCGAGTTGGAGGAGGAGGGGAACAGAGCAGTAAGAGGTAGGGAATAGAACTCAAGGGTAGTATAGAGTAATGAATACTGAATAAGTTGGGGGCATCCTTCCCAAGAGTCAGGTGGAGCTAGGGACTCACCGCTCCCTTCTAAGCACATAAATATAGTTATCTCACTCAAAACATAACGGAGGGAAGCCTCGGCCACCATGACTGCCAGCTGCCTGTGGGCGGCTGTGAGGGGCAAGCTCTGGCTCCAAGAACACTCCCGCAAGATGGAGGATAACTTCCTCACACACTCGCCTTGTGAAGCAATTTTTCTAGTTTATAAACACAATGATTGGCAGTAGTGGAGGGAGGGAGGGAGAGAGGAAGGGAGATAAGGAGGGACAATGGTGGGATGGGAGAGTCAGGGAAGGCTAAATCAATGAAAATAAGTAACAAAATAAGATAAAGAAATTATCCAGAAATTAAAGGCAATAAAGAAATTGCCTTTATCTACAAATCATTCTCTCGCTTTGGTTGCCTTTTATCACCTGTGACTATTCTCAATCTAAACGCAATTTCTTTCATCCTAAACCTACTTCCAACACTAGTAACACCGTACTCTGCCTTCCTTTCATATCTGAACTCAAAACTTTTACTAATACCTTTCGTCCTCTTGACATAAAGCTCGCCTTTCGACAAACTAACACACTTCGTAGCAATCTAGTTCACACTGCTCCTCCTGCTTCTAATGCTGCTGGTGTCTACTCTATTTCCTGTTCATCATGTCCTCTCCAATACTTTGGTGAAACTGGCCGTACACTGAATGGCAGACTTAAGGAACACAAGAGAAGTGTTAAGTCTGCAGACACTAACAATGCTCTCTTCTGTCATGTGAGGGATTCTAATCATCCTATTGATTGGTTTTCTTCCAAAATAATCTTTCCTGCCTCTACTCTACACACACGCCGTCTTGTTGAACCGGCTCTGATACACAGCCTTCCCAACATGAACTTGAGTCCTGGCTTTGTTGCTGTTGACTCTTCCCTTTCACAGAATATACTCAAATGCTCTAAACATTCTAACGTTATCTAACATAAGCCTACCCCTTCCATTTATCTTTCTTTCTTTCTTTTTCTTTCCCTTGTTTTCTCTTACGATCCCTTTCTTATTCCTATTACTATCGCCTTTATTACACCTTACCTTTCGTACCTTTTGCCTTGCTTTTTCTTCCTCTAAGATTTCCTTCTCCTCACCTCTCTCTTGCCTATTTAATGCCTTCGCCTTCTTCCCTCATATATATAGGCGCATATTACGGGCTCGCCATAGCCCGTGCTACATGGACATATCGTTCTGAGTAGCTAAATCTAAAACAACAACAACAACAACAACAGCTTCCCTCATCACAGTCGACTTGAGAATGGTGCAGACGGAGCGAAGCGTCGTCGTCCCTTCACTTTCTAGCGTCTGGTTTGGTCAACATAAAGAAATTATATATCTATCAAAGATGTTATCTATTTGTCTATCCGAGGTTAGAGCCAGACGATTGTAGTTATCCTCCTGCAACTTTCTATAGTGCAGTGTCAAGTGGGGTTGGAGTCGACTCCCCATGCCCCGCATTAAGTAAGAGTGGTTCCTATTGAGACAACCGACAACTTCTATGAAGTCTGAAATGGGAGTTGGGTTTCCCAATAAAGTTTTCAACAGATTTTAGTTGTTCCTCACACACACACACAACGTAACCACAACGTTTCATCAAAGAAACAATACTCAAAACAATGATTTGGTAACGTACCATGTTTGTTGGGTGTGTATACTGCTTGTTCTGAGAGAGAGAGAGAGAGAGAGAGAGAGAGAGAGGGAGAGAGAGAGAGAGAGAGAGAGAGAGAGAGAGAGAGAGAGAGAGAGAGAGAGAGAGAGAGAGAGAGAGAGAGAGAGAGAGAGAGAAAAGCGCCAGACAAAAGAAATAGACCCCCAGTATGGCTGGGTATGAAATAATATATAAACAATATAAGAAAGATAAGAAAGATAAGAATAACTTGACAATAACAGTGAAGAATAACAAGCAAAGGGAGAAGGAAAACCCGAACAAAACTTACACATACAGACAAGAAACAAAGCTCAGAAGAGAAGCACAAAAGGGTCAACCAATGTATGGCCGCCTTAGTCACATATACACCAATACACACCTGCTCAAATAAAGACATAATTGTTGCCACTGGCCCAGTATGGCCAGCACCGACCAGGGATATTTAGGGAGGGTGTTAGTGTTATATATATTACAGCCGTGGCCCGCCAGCCCCCCGCCCTGGACCGCGGGTGGGCACTAAAACAGCACTTTTGTGTATTAGGTCCTCCCGCCACATGCTGGGTGCGGCCCGGGTGGCAGGTATGGGCCGCAGGCCTCTGTGGCAGGCTTGGGTGGCAAACCTGGCTATAGCAGGTCTGGGGTGGCAGACCTGGCTATAGCAGGTCTGGGGTGGCAGACCTGGCTATAGCAGGTCTGGGGTGGCAGACCTGGCTATAGCAGGTCTGGGGTGGCAGGACCCGCGGGCAGGACCGGGTGGTCTACCTTAACCTTTTCTTCAGTTGCTGTAGCCGGCCTTAACCCATTGTATCCTCTCTCCATTTTTCAAGCGTTAACCTCCAACCCGCCCGGCCTTTATTCTCTGTATTTAAATTACTCTCCCGCGCCGCACTCTGAGGTCCAGCGGGAAATGCTGCCGGAAGTGTAAATGTTGGCGGGGAAGGGGGGAGGGGATAGGAAGGGGAGAGGTTAACGAAGGGGGAAGGGGTTAAGGAAGGGGGAGAGGCGTTTTGGAAGAGGAAGAGGGGGGAGTTGGAAGGGAAGGAGGATTGTAGGAGAGAGGGTGTGACAGGAGAGGGGGGATAGGAGGGTGGGGGGGGGTAAATGGAAATGTAGTAACAGAGGGGAGGGGGGGTGTAGCTTACAGCAGGCGGGAGCAGGTGATAACAATAAGACTTTAGACCTTACGACCATGGCGGCGGCCCTGTAAACACCGCCGAACTCCATCGAATTCACGTTTTTTTTTTTTTACCGCAATACTGTATTCCGCGGGAACACAACAACAGC
Organism: Procambarus clarkii; assembly: GCF_040958095.1. Lineage (NCBI taxonomy): Eukaryota > Metazoa > Arthropoda > Malacostraca > Decapoda > Cambaridae > Procambarus > Procambarus clarkii. Next base: position 28,015,338 of record NC_091176.1, read on the forward strand.
GAGGAGAGATTATTGACCAAGTTGTGTTTGAGGGCGTGTGATGGCGAGACGAGCGTCAGGCTGGCATTATTGTCCTGGGGCCAGATTCACGAAGCAGTTCCGCAAGCACTTACGAACCTGTCCATTTTTTCTCAATCTTTGGCGGCTTTGTTTACAATTATTAAACAGTTAATGAGCTCCGAAACACCAAGAGGCTGGTTATAACAATAATAATAGTTGATTGGTAAGTTTTCATGCTTGTAAACTGTTTAATAAATGTAACCAAAGCCGTCAAAGATTGAGGAAAGATGTACACGTTCGTAAGTACTTGCGTAACTGCTTCGTGAATCTGGACCCCCTGATACAGAGCACGAGAGACAGTACTGCGTCAGGCAGAACTACAAGAGGTTCTTGTCTGTCTTCATAACCTGCTGTCCTCCTTCCCTTCCTCACTGTCTCTGTCTACCTCCTGATGACTGTCTGTCTCACTGACGGTCTGACTCACTCTCTCTCTCTCTCTCTCTCTCTCTCTCTCTCTCTCTCTCTCTCTCTCTCTCTCTCTCTCTCTCTCTCTCTCTCTCTCTCTCTCTCTTCCTTCTAGTAATGCTACAAGTGCTCCTACTAGTCTGTCTGTGCCTGGCTGTCTTTCTTTCTGCCTGTCTCTCAAGATCTAGGACGTGTTTGGCAGACTTCTCCCCCTCTCGTGTGTGTGTGTGTGTGTGTGTTGTGTGTGTGTGTGTGTGTGTGTGTGTGTGTGTGTGTGTGTGTGTGTGTGTGTGTGTGTGTGTGTGTGTGTGTGTGTGTGTGTGTGTAAAAGACAACCCCCCCCCCCCCCGCTCACGTCGTCTACGGGCTCACCATAGCCCGTGCTACATGCAACTTTTTGTTCCGAGTAGCTGAATCTATAACAACAACAACCCTCTCACGTGCATTACGGGGCTATTCGTGCCCGTGCTACCTCTTGGGTGGCTTAATCTGCATCAATCAATCAAATCAATAAATCAATCAAATCAATAAGACCATCCACCTGGGCTTTCTGAACTAAAGGATGAACACTTGTTTCGTATTCTGCCACAGTCTCTAACTCTAATTAGCGACATACACTTTTAACCTTTAACACGACACCTTGACTTTCCTCTTCCGTCAACTGGGCGGAGGTCAATGTCCCACAGGAGACGTACGCAAGCAGCCTTGCTTATGCTGAGAGCTCCTGTTACAGCTCCGGTGAGATCTTAAGTCCTGTAAGTTCCTCGTGTGGTCCCAGCACACTCCTGTGAGATGGGCTGACTATCAATTCAACCAGCTTTTTTTCCCCTTTTCGTTCGGATGATGCTACACTTGCGTCCGCAATGGTCTGAACATTGGTGTACTCACCTAGTTGTTCATGCAGGGGTTGAGCTTCGGCTCTATAGTCCCGCCTCTCAACTGTCAATCAACTGGTGCATAGGTGTCCGAGCCTGTACACCCCCGTCACCCCCTTGGGGAACCCCACAAACCTCCGTCTCCTTGAAGACATCTTAACCATCAATTAAACTAACGCTAACAACCTTCTTGAGGAAGGAATGTGCGTGCGGGGGGGGAGGGGGGGGTTTGTTATGGGGGAGTGGAGTAATTGTTGAATCATTCTCACGCGCGCACACAGAAACTTGTGCAAGGAATCATTCAGAACCTTGTATACCACATATGTCAGACCAATCCTGGAGTATGCAGCTCCAGCATGGAGTCCATATCACATCAAGCATAAAACTAAATTGGAGAAGGCTCAGAGGTTTGCCACCAGACTAGTGCCAGAACTAAGGGGCATGAGCTATGAGGAGAGACTACGGGAATTAAACCTAATGTCGCTGGACGATTGGAGAGTTAGGGGCATATAATCACCACATACAAGATTCTCAAATGAATTGATAGGGTAGACAAAGACAGTTTACTTAACACAAGGGGGTTCACACACTAGGCGACACAGGTGGAAACTGAGTGCCCAAATGAGCCATAAAGACATTAGAAAGAGTTTTATTAGTGTCAGAGTGGTTAATATATGGAATGCATTAGGCAGTGATGTGGTGGAGGCTGACTCCATACACAGTTTCAAGTGTAGATATGATAAAGCCCAATAGGCTCAGAAACCTGTACATCAGTTGATTGATTGTTGAGAGGCGGGACCAAAGAGCCGAAGCTCAACCCCCCGCAAGCATAACTAGGGGAGCACAACTAGGTGAGTACACACAGCTGAGAAGTTTGGTGTGTCTGACGACTGGTTCTTGTGGCCGGCGCTCGCTAATTACTCCCCCGCCCCCCCCCCCCCTACCCCTGTGAGAGGCCCCTCCCACAGTGCCCAACTGGCGTGTGTGCTCCTGTAACAGCCCTTAGTGCCAGAGCTAAGCCTTAACGAGCTCGCTCTTGATTTTGCCGGGACTACTGCTGCCTATATGGTCTCTGACGTCACCCTTCCCAGAAATCTCACCGGGTGACGTCATTGCCTTTACGTCCCCCTTCAACTCCCCACTTTCCCTCTCCCCCCTCTCTCTCTCTCTCTGTTCCTCCTCTTCCCCTCTCCTCTCTTTCCTTCCCCCCTCCCTTCTTTCCACACCCTCACCAGGGGGACACGGTCCACACCCTCACCAGGGGGACACGGTCCACACCCTCACCAGGGGGACACGGTCCACACCCTCACCAGGGGGACACGGTCCACACCCTCACCAGGGGGACACGGTCCACACCCTCACCAGGGGGACACGGTCCACACCCTCACCAGGGGGACACGGTCCACACCCTCACCAGGGGGACACGGTCCACACCCTCACCAGGGGGACACGGTCCACACCCTCACCAGGGGGACACGGTCCACACCCTCACCAGGGGGACACGGTCCACACCCTCACCAGGGGGACACGGTCCACACCCTCACCAGGGGGACACGGTCCACACCCTCACCGCCCTAACCCTACAGGGTGTGAACAAGTCTCCGCCCAGTAACTCACTAACGACCCGACTACTTCACAGACCCGCTACACAAATTACAGCAACAAACTACTCCATTCCATTCCCGCGAATAATGACCGATGATCAATACTGCAGGTGCCGGCTGCAACTGCCTCACAGTCTTGCCACTCTGCAATAATTGATTGTATTTGTACGTCGAAAAAGAAAACAAAATCAATTGTTTCGTTGGCATTCAATTTGTTTCTATACATTAATGATGATGAAATATTTTGGGGCTTTGAAGCCCACTGTGGGGGAAGGTTCGCGATAAGTCAGTCCGGCAAGATGCCCTCATTTAGCAAGTCAGTTCGTTGTTTATCATTCACATAGAGTAGTTTATTGTTTATCGTTGTTTATTAACGACGACCTGTACTGGTAAGACTACCAGATGTAACACCATAAACGGGTTTATTTACACCGGAGAGTTGAGTCACACAAGATATGGGCAGCGCCGGGTTATCGGCCCCTGGCAGTACTCCTGAGTCACGCCTTACAGGTGTTAGTTATCTCAGGTCAGGTCGTGTCACGTGACCTCGCTTCTGCTAAGCTGTTAACTGTTTCTTTCAAACAAGCCGCTGTATGGGTATGGTAGGTAGATAGCCAGAGGCTATCTCTCCTGGTAGGCAGAGCTTAGCTCCCGGTCCCCCCCTATATGGGGCCTGGGGAGGCCCTGATAGCTGAGTGGACAACGCTCGGGATTCGTAGTCCTAAGGGTCCGGGTTCAATCCTCGGTGGAGGCTGAAACAAATGGGCAGAGTTGCTTTCCTCCTGATTTCCCCCTGTTCACCTAGCAGTAAATAGACACCTGAGAGTTAGACAGCTGTCACGGGCTGCTTTCTGGGGGTACAGGCCTGGTCGAGGACCGGGCCGCGAGGACACTAAAGCCCCGAAATCATGTCAAAATAACCTCAAGATACAGTTCAATTATGACACCCAATTAACTCAAGATAAGATAACCCACGTGAGTGAATATACAATGGCAAATATATATAATGGATTAACTCACTTTTTAAATTGCTTTTAAATGTTACCCCCCCCCCCTAGATCTTGTATAGGGAAAGCCAGAGTGGAGAGGTAAGGTAATTACCAGGATAAAGTGCCAAGCCATTACAACTATATAGCACTGGGAAGGGGTCAGGATACGGATTTGGGATGGGACGGGGGGGGGGGGGTTCTTGTCCGTCACAAGATTAGCTATATCGCGACACATACCCAAACGCAACGCTTCAATTCTTTAATATACAACCAGAGAGCGAGTAATTACCACAACTACACAGCTAATTTCCAAACACGATATGCCAACGTCTATGGTAATTAATGATTTGCCCAATGACCTCGTTTGTGGAGGCACTAGAAACTAATTTCATTCAATCATCTACCAATCAGTTCATTCACTCAATTCATTCAGTGAGTCCTCCCTCTCCCCCCCCCCGCCCCCACCCCTCCCAACAGGGGACTCCATCACGCGATAAAAGTTGAGTAGTAATAAAAACTATGAAAATGGATTGTGGGATTAATACTTGTTAGAGGCATATATATTAATTTGTATATATGTCGTTTGGGTGTGTGTGTGGTCTCGGGGGAAGAGCGGCGTGGCGTGTGGTCCACCAGACTATGATGCTACGGTGAAAGTATAGCACAAGGGTTCGCATGCTGAGCTGGTTATATGACTTTATGAAGTGAAAGAGTATAAAAATATATATTTGCAGAAGGAAAGCGAAGGAGGGAGGAGGAGGAGAGGCAGTAAGAGGAGACACAAGCAATAAGAGATGATAACGAAGTGTTCAGAGAGGGAGAAGCAGAGACCGGGCCGTCTAATTACCTAAAGCTACCCAACGCTTCCAAGCATTACGTAAGTAATGAAGAAATATGATATATTTACTCACTATATTGTTGTTCTTCAATGTAGAACATGAAAAAAAACATATTTTTACTCTGAAATAATATAAATTTATAACGAAATTAGACGAAGCTAAGTGGCATGAGAAGCCATAGGAAGTCGACGATCCAAGCGACAATGTTGTGGAGCGACTTATCCAAGATGAACAAATTATTCAAGATATATTGTTGTCTAGAGGTTATATTAAGTTATGTTTGGATAGATTAGGTTTAGTTAAGTTAGGTTAGGTTAGGTTTGGTTAGGTTAGGTTAGGTTAGGTTAGGTTAGGTTAGGTTTGGTTAGGTTAGGTTAGGTTAGGTTAGGTTAGGTTAGGTTAGGTTAGGTTTGGTTAGGTTAGGTTAGGTTAGGTTAGGTAGGTACAGGAAACAGTGTCGCGTGGACCGTCGACTTGCTTTGGCGTCACCAGCTTCTTATTTTCGTCTAATTTTGTTATAAAATGATATTTTTTCAGAGTAAAAAATATGTTTTTCATGTTCTACATTCAACACCAACATTATAATGAATAAATATATCATATTTGTTCATTACTGACGTAATGTTATGAAGCTTTGTGTAGCTTTGAGTAAGTCTCGGGGAGCTTTGGGTAATTACACGGACCCGCAGAGACAACATAAGATGAGCTCATCATGATGATTAGTAAGGAGGGGTGTGGCTGCCAGTCCCGTGAGTCCAGTCTGGGGTCCAGTCTGGGGTCCAGTCTGGGGTCCAGTCTGGGGTCTAGTCTGGGGGTCCAGTCCGGGGTCCAGTCCGGGGGTCCAGTCCGGGGGTCCAGTCCGGGGTCCAGTCCGGGGTCCAGTCCGGGGGTCCAGTCCGGGGTCCAGTCTGGGGGTCCACGCTGGGGTCCTGACACACGTCAGACAGGCAAGACAGAGCGGTCTGGGCGGGACAGGAACTCTGTCCATTTGCCTTACAATTACAATTCGTTGCCAACATTTTTTTATTTATTTCTGTTGAATAAGATCTGACAACTTTTCTTTAAACAAATTTTTGGGTCTTGATTTATAAAAAAAAAAACGAAATTGGTTTTTGTCTATCACGTATAGTTTTTTGTTTTACACCATTTTTGCATTTTTTTCAACTTTGTTCTACAGCATAGCAATATTTGCTTGAATATGCACACACGAAAGTTATGTAGTGATTTTCAGGAAAGTTATGCGGCGACAAGTTATGTGGTGACAAGTTACGATGCGACAATTTATTTCCTGAAAGGCGTAAGGGATGAGTAAGGTGACAGGTGTCCATCATGATATAAGGTCTACGAAGAGCGCTAACAAGGAAGGTGAGATACTACAAGATGGCCGACAACAGGTGCACCGGTACAAGACACACTCCAAATGACACACTCCAGGAACTCCTGCAAACGAAAACTTAATCCCTGGAGGAGGAATTAAGTCACACTTACTAATATCAGTTTAGGCAAATCCACTCATGGATTTACTCACACTTACTAATATCAGTTTAGGCAAATCCACTCATAGATTTACTCACACTTACTAATATCAGTTTAGGCAAATCCACTCATGGATTTACTCACACTTACTAATATCAGTTTAGGCAAATCCACTCATGGATTTACTCACACTTACTAATATCAGTTTAGGCAAATCCACTCATGGCTGCCATTGTTTTGCTTCTACGGTTCTCGAGATGAAATGGTAAGAATATTCTGCCTTACTTTGTGTCCATTTTCTTTAATACAATTAATTTAGTTCTTGTGGTTCTATGTTTTTCAATTTTAATAATTTGATCTGGCATGTTATAGTGAAGTAACATATTTGTTAATCTCAAAATGATAAGAATAGGAGTGTGGTGACTCTGGGAGTCAGTGTGATCAGGTACCTTGTTGTGACGAGTGATGGACAGTTGGGGTGACGGGTCGGGCATCACTCACAGTCATCCTACACAGTCACAGTCATCCTTCACAGTCACAGTCATCCTTCACAGTCACAGTCATCCCACACAGTCACAGTCATCCCTCACAGTCACAGTCATCCCTCACAGTCACAGTCATCCTTCACAGTCACAGTCATCCCTCACAGTCACAGTCATCCCTCACAGTCACAGTCATCCTTCACAGTCACAGTCATCCCTCACAGTCACAGTCATCCTTCACAGTCACAGTCATCCCTCACAGTCACAGTCATCCCTCACAGTCACAGTCATCCCTCACAGTCACAGTCATCCCTCACAGTCACAGTTACCCCACCTACAGTCACTAAACCGGGCACTTCCTCCACAATATATAACAACCAGCTGGCGCAACAATTCACCGAGCATTAACGCCTCCAATTACGAAACCTGTACATCTTTTCTCGCTCACCTCGGGATAATCTGTATTAAACAGTTTACGAGCTTAGAAACTTCGCACGCCAAGGTTACTTTGGCTCTAAACAACCTCGTAACGCAACGGAGCTTATAAACTGTTTAATAAATATATACAAAGCCGCGATGATTGAGGAAAGATGTACATGTTTCGTAGGTGGACGCATGAATGTTTGGCGAGTCCAGCTGGCTGTATGGACCCAAGTTTGCGTTTGATATCCCTCTCCCATTAGACAAGGAGCACCATTCCGATCAGATATCTGCTTGACGGGGTTCTGGCCGTTCTTCTACTCCCCAAGCCCGGCCCTGACTTGTGAGAGCTTGGTCCACCAGGCTGCTGCTTGGAGCGGGCCGCAGGGCCACATATCCACCACAGCCTGGTTGGTCAGGCACTCCTTGGAGACCAATCAATAAAGTAAATGAGCTACAAAATAAGAATCGGCGGGAGAGTGAAGGCGATGTTGTCTCTCCACCGGAGCCCAAGACCCGCCGCTGGCAAAATTAAAGTCGAGTGTTTATAGCGGGAGCAAAGTGATATATATCCTGGGATGTGCTCCTCCTGATGAAGTCAACACTGATGTCCTGGGATGTGCTCCTCCTGATGAAGTCAACAATAATGTCCTCACAGATTAAGATAATCTGGCCTAGGCCTAATAAATACAATCTAAGGCCTACCGTAGCATATTTACTGTACCAGGTGCAAGAGAGGACAGGTTAGGCCGTCTTTCTCGGCCTTTTATAAAATCAGTAGAATAAAATGTGAACGTTTTTTGCAACGGTGCACATTTGTACGTACACTTCACAGGTGATATGAACGTCTGCGCTTTAAATACACCGAGAGCATCGGACCTGTAGGCTCGAACCCCGATGACAGCGTCAGAACCCATTAAAGACTCAACTAACCTATCCAAAGCAGCACTTGTTGAGACCATCAACTTCAAATGAGATCTTCTGTTTACTTTGAAAACTTCTGCTCGATAATATCTTTTAACAAAAATACGAAACTCAAGTTCCCCGACTGTAAACTTCCATTAAGTTCTTCCAGGGTCTCACCGATGAGGTCCCGGACTGGAAACTCCTGCTGGTATCCAGGAGTTTCCCAATAAACTTTAATTGGAGGCCAGGTGTTTCCCGATAAATTCCTGCTGGAATCCTCATGTTTCCCAATAAACTCCTGCTGGAATCCAGGAATTTCCCAATAAACTCCTGCTGGAATCTTGATGTTTCCCGATAAATTCCTGCTGGAATCCAGGAATTTCCAAAGAAACTCTCCTGCTGGAATCCAGAAGTTTCCCAATAAACTCCTGCTGGAACCACCCGACTATTGATGTCCGTTAGAAGAACTCAGAAAGCATCTTTTACCAGCAAATAAAATCCCCATTTTGCTTCTACAGTAATTACTGACATTGTGTCCATATCAACGAACACAAAAGTAAAACAAAAACTCCTTTTGCTTGCGGATGGGAGAGATGTTATCACGAAGCCATCAGCACTAAATCACTCGGTTATGACAGCATAGCTCGTAAACCTCCGTCTTGAAGACGGCCTCACACCTCCAGCAGCCAAGGAAAGTGACGCCAGCCGCAGCCAAGGAGGTGACATAAGGAGCAGCCAAGGAGGTGGATTGATCCACGATTTTTGGATCAACTTCATCCATGGCAATTACTACGTCCCACTGTCTGGTAGGTTTGGGGTTGGTGTTGGGCTTAAGGCCTATCAACCTCGCGAGGGTTATTTAAGGCCACCACAATTGCTCACTGACCCACCTGCAAGTATAGTTTAGTCGTGAACAATAGACAGGCAAGTTCCAGCCTTGATTACCTGCTCTCTGGTTACACCGTAACCAAATGCGTCTCTTATCACCTGCCGGCGGATCCTTCACCCACCAGTTGCCTCAGAGACCGCCAACAGGCACTGGGCTTAGGCAGCATAAGGGCCACATTAGGACGGTGGAGCGCTGGCACAAGCACAGCACGCACAAGTTCAAGCGCCGCTTGCTCGGGGAGGTGTAAGTAATTACTGGTCTCGGGGACATCCCGCCACCACACAAACTTGTCCTCACAACCCCAATACCTTCTAATTTTTTGACGGAATTGAGAAAATTTGGAAGCATCATTACAAATTTGTAGTGATCACTGGGCCACATGTTCAACTAGTTAAACACGTGACACATGGCAGGAACCAAGACTAAACCTGGCCAGAGACCGGGCCGCGGGTACGATGATCCTCGGAATCATCGAAAGGAGGTGGAAAGGAGAGAAAGAGAGGGGGGGCAAGGAGGAATAAGGAACACACACTAACCTTCTACCATTGAGGAATAATAACGGTAAAACACACACACACTGTGCCTTGTGACACACACTGTGCCTTGTGACACACACACACTGTGCCTTGTGACACACACTGTGCCTTGTGACACACACACACTGTGCCTTGTGACACACACTGTGCCTTGTGACACACACACACTGTGCCTTGTGACACACACACACTGTGCCTTGTGACACACACATTGTGCCTTGTGACACACACTGTGCCTTGTGACACACACACACTGTGCCTTGTGACACATACTGTGCCTTGTGACACACACACTGTGCCTTGTGACACACACACTGTGCCTTGTGACACACACACTGTGCCTTGTGACACACACACTGTGCCTTGTGACACACACACACTGTGCCTTGTGACACACACTGTGCCTTGTGACACACACACACTGTGCCTTGTGACACACACACACTGTGCCTTGTGACACACACACTGTGCCTTGTGACACACACACTGTGCCTTGTGACACACACTGTGCCTTGTGACACACACACACTGTGCCTTGTGACACACACACTGTGCCTTGTGACACACACACTGTGCCTTGTGACACACACACTGTGCCTTGTGACACACACACTGTGCCTTGTGACACACACACTGTGCCTTGTGACACACACACACTGTGCCTTGTGACACACACACACTGTGCCTTGTGACACACACACACTGTGCCTTGTGACACACACACTGTGCCTTGTGACACACACTGTGCCTTGTGACACACACTGTGCCACATCTCCGGCCAACAGTCACACTCCAGCCTCTCGCAATCTCGGCACATCTCCACCACGCCGGGACGACCACGCTAACTTCTTCATATTAGTTAATTAGAGGAAGAGGAAAATGACCAATTACAGAGCGCAGCGGAGTCACGGAGGAGTCCCCCCCCCCTCTCAGCCAGTCACGGAGGAGTCCCCCCCCCCCTCTCAGTCAGTCACGGAGGAGTCCCTCCACCTCTCAGTCAGTCACGGAGGAGTCCCTCCCCCTCTCTCAGCCAGTCACAGAGGAGTCCCTCCCCCTCTCTCAGCCAGTCACAGAGGAGTCCCTCCCCCTCTCTCAGCCAGTCAAGGAGGAGTCCCTCCCCCTCTCAGCCAGTCACGGAGGAGCCCCCCCCCCCTCTCAGCGTGTGGACGTACCTGCTTAAACAATGGACATTCTCCATGACAATATGAGTGGGAGCCAGGAGACCACATGGCCAGTGTACAATGACGAGGTCTCTCTACCTATGGCCAGTGTACAAGGACGAGGCCTCTCTACCTATGGCCAGTGTACAAGGACGAGGTCTCTCTACCTATGGCCAGTGTACAATGATGGAAAGGCTGCTAGAGGAAAATAGGTCGGGAGTCGGAACATTAGACACCCTACAGGTAGAGAGGCGGGGGACCAAGAACCAAGAGTTCAATCCTGCAAAGCACAAATAATAAATGCCAATAGTAAAATACATATATATTACTCGCTTCGAGCGAGTTAATGTAGTGCATAAAATTGACAAAACAGCCTAGTGGTACGATCCCGTAAATCCTGATTCATGAAAAAACAGAGATTTACGAGCTGGTGCATAACACCACCACCGAGCCTTACGGGCGTCGGGGGGCGGGGGGGGGATAACTGTCAAACTGAGAGTCGTCGTATGATCACTGTTGTCAGTCGCTAGAGTCGTCGTATGATCACTGTTGTCAGTCGCTGGTGTCGTCGTATGATCGCTGTTGTCAGTCGCTGGTGTTACACATGACGGACTGTGTAACGCCTCACTGCACGCTTTAATACTCCATCTTATTTTCCTGACGAATATGGGTGTATTCCCCTAGTTGTGCTTGCGGGGGTTGAGCTCTGCTGCTTCGGCCCGCCTCTCAACTGTCAATCAATCAATCAATAAACTTTTTTATATTTTTCTACACACTCACAAACACACACACACACACACACACACACACACACACACAGGAAACAGCCCGCAACAGCTGTCTAACTCCCACGTACCTATTTACTGCTAGGGAACAGGTCGTTGGGTGAAAGAAACTCTGCCTTTTATTTTCCGCCATCACCGGGGATCGTATTCCTGACCCTAGGGTTACGAGTCCCAAGCGCTGTCCACTCAGCCACAGAACCCCTGTGGGGGACGTGTGTGAAGAATCCTGCACCAGGAGCAGCAACTTATTCTTAAAACATTGGACAAATGTTTATGAATGCCAAGCTCTTGAAGGAACATGTCCTCAAGCTGTGCTCGTCCAAGCGGCCACCGACCCCCAAAGGTGCAGGCATCCATACAGGGCTTTGAAAATCGTTTTTTTTTCAAGTATTAATTATTAGAATTTGGTCTACAGGTAAGCTTAGGTAAGGCATTTAGTTACTGTTGGGTATTTTTTGTTTGTATTGGTAAGCGTGTGACAAACCACGGAGCCGGATCCAATGGAAAAGTTAAAGTGCCCAGAGTTGAGGTAGACTCGCGTTTAAGAGGCCAAGGAGAGAACCATTGTAAGTGTGACAGGATCTGTCAGCTTGGAGGAGGAGCAGCTTGGAGGAACGTCAGTGTTATGCTGACCGGCAAGGCTATAGGTCTCTCAGACATCCCTTCTGCCCCCCCCTCCCTTTTCCTATCTCTTTCCTAAATTACCTTCAAACATTCCTCCTTCCTTTTCTCACACTCCATAGAATCCCACACGACTCCCTTCTCTCCCTTCATCACCCTTCATCACCCTCCCCCTCCAACATCCCTCCCTCCGTACTACCCTTTCCCACCCCTATATTCCTCTCCAACAACACTCCCCTCCCTCCCCCCTCCCACCCCCCCCCCCCAACCACCCAGTGTTTGCTGAGCGTGACCAGGCGACGACCTGGATAATACTGGGGATACCACGTGATGCTCCCTCCGCCTGCCTCCTGGGGCCTGCACCAGGTCGCCTGCCTCCCGGGGCCTGCACCAGGTCGCCTGCCTCCCGGGGCCTGCACCAGGTCGCCTGCCTCCCGGGGCCTGCACCAGGTCGTCGGCTTGTACAGCTGCAGGAGGCGCCTGGGCACCAAGATGAATAACAAGACACCTTCCCCTCTTGCCTCCAGCCGACGGCTACACACAGGCGCACGACCCAGTACGTGTGGGGTCACGTCCAGGGTGTGCACGTGTGCACGTAGAGGGCATGCACGATGAACGAGTGGGTATAAGTATGCATTAGTGTGTACGTCGTTTGTGTAGTGTGTGTGTGTGTGTGTGTGTGTGTGTGTGTGTGTGAGAGCGTGGCAGCAAGCAAGTGGCTACTGATCATAATGAGGAGAGTGTTGAGGAAGAGAGGGTGCAGGAGGCGTGAGGGAGGGGGGAGGGGTGCAGGGAAGAGGGGGGGCACCTTGGCCCCCCTCTGAGAAATGACCTCGTAGGTTGCCTTCACCCTTCTTTATATTCTCATCACCCTAATTTACCTCACCCCGTTTTCATTCCCCCAGACTTACGAGGCAGCGGGAGGAGGGGGGGGGGGCGTAAGAGGATGAGGGGGGGGGGAAACTGAGGAGAGGAGGGGGGGAAGGGGGGGGGAGGGGGGTACTAAACCAAACAGATGAATGAGGCATTTCATCCTCGGTTCGAAATTTGGCTGCACGCCGCAGTCCAAAATTAGTTTTGGCCTAATATATTTTCTTGGTCATCGTGGTGAACCCGCGGCACAGTTGGCGCTCTGTGCCACCAGGCACCACCGTGACACAGACACCACGTCACCAGCCCGCCCGGGACGAAGCTTATATAGAATTAACTTTATCGTCATGCAAACTAAAGAAAATATGAGAATAAGTTGCTAGTTTGACCTCTGACCTCAGGCGCCGTTTGTGGCATTCGTCTCTGTCAGTTTATCCTGCCCACCAGCTCTGCCTGCTGCTGCTGCTGACCTTAGCGCAGAGTTTGACAAATGAACTGCAGGTTGATAGCACCTGATCTCACCCACCGACAGAGTGATGGCACTCAGCCTCTGCTACCGACAGTGATGGCACTCAGCCTCTGCTACTGACAGTGATGGCACTCAGCCTCTGCTACCGACAGTGATGGCACTCATCCCCTGCTACCGACAGTGATGGCACTCAGCCCCTGCTACCGACAGTGATGGCACTCAGCCCCTGCTACCGACAGTGATGGCACTCAGCCCCTGCTACCGACAGTGATGGCACTCAGCCCCTGCTACTGGCACCGGGAGCCAGTGGGGCGAAGCTCCCGAAAAAAATAACATAAATATAACACACACATCTCTCCATAAGCCCAAAATTTGCATACACAATGTCAATATTGTGAACTGGAACGCGCGTCATTAACTAATGTTAACCCAAATGCATGTTACTCTATATATTTAATGATGATATCTTGCCTCTGATAACGTAATCAATCACCTGCGGTCTCTTCTACGCCACACTTACTTTTAGGCCTTATATGACCGCGGGAGAAAATATTAAACTATAAGGCGCAGCTAGCCGACTACACCAGACTCTGGGTATGGTGAGTAACACCAGACTCTGGGTATGGTGAGTAACACCAGACTCTGGGTATGGTGAGTAACACCAGACTCTGGGTATGGTGAGTAACACCAGACTCTGGGTATGGTGAGTAACACCAGACTCTGGGTATGGTGAGTAACACCAGACTCTGGGTATGGTAACAACACACAAGAGACTCTGGGTATGGTGAGTAACACCAGACTCTGGGTATGGTGAGTAATGCACAAGAGACTCTGGGTATGGTGAGTAACACACAAGAGACTCTGGGTATGGTGAGTAACAACACACCAGAGACTCTGGGTATGGTGAGTAACACACAAGAGACTCTGGGTATGGTGAGTAACACACAAGAGACTCTGGGTATGGTAACACACAAGAGACTCTGGGTATGGTGAGTAACAACACACCAGAGACTCTGGGTATGGTGAGTAACACACAAGAGACTCTGGGTATGGTAACACACAAGAGACTCTGGGTATGGTGAGTAACAACACACCAGAGACTCTGGGTATGGTGAGTAACACACCAGAGACTCTGGGTATGGTGAGTAACACACCAGAGACTCTGGGTATGGTGAGTAACACACCAGAGACTCTGGGTATGGTGAGTAACACACAAGAGACTCTGGGTATGGTGAGTAACAACACACAAGAGACTCTGGGTATGGTGAGTAACACACCAGAGACTCTGGGTATGGTGAGTAACACACCAGAGACTCTGGGTATGGTGAGTAACTCACAAGAGACTCTGGGTATGGTGAGTAACACACCAGAGACTCTGGGTATGGTGAGTAACACACAAGAGACTCTGGGTATGGTGAGTAACAACACACAAGAGACTCTGGGTATGGTGAGTAACAACACACACAAGAGACTCTGGGTATGGTGAGAAACACACAAGAGACTCTGGGTATGGTGAGTAACACACAAGAGACTCTGGGTATGGTGAGAAACACACAAGAGACTCTGGGTATGGTGAGTAACACACAAGAGACTCTGGGTATGGTGAGTAACAACACACAAGAGACTCTGGGTATGGTGAGTAACACACAAGAGACTCTGGGTATGGTGAGTAACACACAAGAGACTCTGGGTATGGTGAGTAACACACAAGAGACTCTGGGTATAGTGAGTAACACACAAGAAACTCTGGGTATGGTGAGTAACACACAAGAGACTCTGGGTATGGTGAGTAACACACAAAGAGACTCTGGGTATGGTGAGTAACACACAAGAGACTCTGGGTATGGTGAGTAACACACAAGAGACTCTGGGTATGGTGAGTAACACACAAGAGACTCTGGGTATGGTGAGACCACCACTTCCACAGCCCTGAGCGGTAACCCGTGTTTAAGAGGATTTGCCACAACCGTTCCACTCAGGCCAAAAGTAAAGGGTTTACGGGTGGCTGAGGCGGGCGGAGCTCCGCGCTCTCAGCGACTCTCAGGTGCTGGGCAAGCCTTCTGGCTCCTCCTGGTGGCTTCACCTTGCCTCTCTGACCATCCGGCTCTTATTCCTTCCCCCCATAGTGAGGAAAGTAAAGTTGGGGGGAAGGGGGGGACTCTCCAGTACTCTGACACTAGTCTGGGGTTTACTGAATGTATATGGCATTAAAACTACGACAAAAGTGATGCGTTCTGCAGAAATCTTCTCTTATTTTATATATATATATAATATTGTTACGGTAAAATAACTAATAGAACAGTGGCTATTAGGGCAGATGAAATGAATTCGGCAGATGGAATATATATATATATATATATATATATATATATATATATATATATATATATATATATATATATATATATATATATATATATATATATATATATAGTGGTCCCTACACTTGCACTAGAGGTGGTACCCCTTCTAGGTATTTAAAAATATATATATATATATATATATATATATATATATATATATATATATATATATGTATATATATATATATATATATATATACATATATATATATGTATATATATATATATATATATATATATATATATATATATATATATATATATATATATATTTATTTATATAATGTTTCATTAAATATGACTGCATATTTCTGTATTGATTATTTTCTTGTTTAGGGCTTCCATCCCTCTGACTAGTGCTCTTGCATCTTGGTTTAATTGGAAGAGGATTTCTCCAAATGTCATCTTTGTTCGTGGTGAAGAAAAAGAAATAATTAACTGTAAAATGTAGAACACTTATTAAAATTTTACACAACGTTTCGAGCCTACATGGTTCATTCTCAAGTGTGGGGACAGTGCTGGGCGTATTAGATTTATACCAATAGGGAGGTACATCATACAAATAGGTAAGGAGTACATCCTAAAGGAAGAACAGGCAATAAATGGGGGACGTAAATAGGGACTCTCTACCCATGTATTTCTATCTCGGTCGAGAATGTAATCCATGTCGGCGGTGTCCCATCTTCCCGGTAATCTGTGTCACGTGATGCACGGAAATTCCCGCTGGCCAGGGACTTTCTCCAAGAGAAAAAGAGAACTTTCTCTTGTCTTTTCGGTACCTTTGCTTCCTTAGGTTGAATCTACGACCTCTTGTTCGTGAAGTTGCAAGTTTAAAAAATAATTCATCCTTGTCGACTTCGTCGATCTCTGTTAGTATTTTGTGTGTAGTGATCATATCTCCTCCTTTTCCTCCAGTCATGTAACCTGGATATTTTTAACTTCCAGTTCCTCATAGCTCACGTTTTTAAGTTTAGGGAGCCACTTAGTGGCACGTGTTGGAACCCATTCTTGTATGTTTATGTGCTTCTTGGGATATGTGCCTCACACCACTGCTGCATATTATAAGACTGCCCTCACATATTTTGTGGTCTATGTAATATTTATCAGCCCATATATTTACACGCGGTTGTGAAACGTGCAACCGTAGCCTAAAGAGGAAGGAGAGGCATAGGTGAAGGGAAGTATAGAAGTGGGAAATACAGTGAGAGGTATGAAAGCAGGCGGGCTGTCCGCCTTGCTGACACGATGTGTGGGTGTTGGGGTCCCCTGATGGCTGACTATCCACAACCTCACCAAGAGCTCTCCTCCTCACAAGTTTTAATATCTTTTCGCGTGATTTGTGTGTGTACTCACCTAGTTGTGCTTGCGGCGGTTGAGCTCTGGCTCTTTGGTCCCGCCTCTCAACCGTCATAATGCGTGCGTGCGCCTAGATATGTACCTAAGCTCCACATACCGAGCGTGTGTTGCCAGCGGCCGACGGAGCTACTGGAGACTGTGACTTTATCCAGCAGATACACTGCGTACAGATATTGACGGTGAAGCAGACCTGCAACTATAAGGAGCATACAGGTGTATTGCTAGCAAGAAATACAACCAGCAGCAAGTTGCTCTATATTTGTATACTCAAGTTAGCTCTAATGCTGTATTATTATATACAACTCCCCCTCCCTCCCCCCCCCCCCCCACGAGAACCCCTCGCCCCAGCAACTCCCCCTTTCCCCCCCTCCCCAAAGAGCCCTCGCCCCCAGCAACCCCCACTCCCACAATCACCCCACTCCCACAACCACCCACTCCCACAACCACCCCTCTGCTGCTCCAAACTTCCCCACTGGAGTCACACACTTAATTCAATTCCCTGGGATTCTTTCATCTCAGAGCGCACTCGACTGAGTTATCTTAAGAGTGCGGGACTGGTGGTTAACGTCTCTGTTACTCTGGTCATGAAACAGGGCGAGGGGGGGGGGGGGGGTTCGAGGTTCACGCCGCCGCTTTAACCCTATTCGTGAGATCTGGGCGATAGATAAGGTGATTAAAGAGGTGTTTCTCACTCTTAGTCGTGTAGGATGAACTGGTGGTTAAGGTGTCTACCTAATTCTCAGGATGGTAGAGTCTATGGTTCCTTACTTGCTGCCATCCTACACATCCACAGAAGCAGCCATCCTACAGCCCCACACAAGCTGCCATCCTACAGCCCCACACAAGCTGCCATCCTACAGCCCCACACAAGCTGCCATCCTACAGCCCCACACAAGCTGCCATCCTACAGCCCCATACAAGCTGCCATCGTACAGCCCCACACAAGCTGCCATCCTACAGCCCCACACAAGCTGCCATCCTACAGCCCCATACAAGCTGCCATCCTACAGCCCCACACAAGCTGCCATCCTACAGCCCCACACAAGCTGCCATCATACAGCCCCACACAAGCCGCCATCCTACAGCCCCACACAAGCTGCCATCCTACAGCCCCACACAAGCCGCCATCCTACAGCCCCACACAAGCCGCCATCCTACAGCCCCACACAAGGTGCCATCCTACAGCCTCGCACAAGCCGCCAAGGATTCCACCAGAGTTGCCATCCCAAGTTTGCATGCATCATTTTTAAGGACACCGACCTGTTTAATTTAACTGACGAGCCAAAAGTGTGCAACCTGCAAACAGTGCAGAAAGTTGCACCTCAGAGCGTAGTTCGCTCTCCCTAACGATGGCAGTCTCAGAGATTGCCTTCCAGGGCGATACGAGGGATGGAGTCTTATACAGCCATATAACTAGTCCTTTAGAATTAAATCGTCCTTATGGTATACAGTATGTATAGATATACATTACAGTTGTGAACTTGTTTGTGGAACTTTTGATTATTTTCGCTCAACTATAGACGAGTGTGTCGCGTGTGCTGGCTGCACCAGATGTAACTTTTCATGGTGCTACCGAGAAGAACGATGTGCTTGAGTTAAAGCCGTCTGTCGACAAGAAGCCTTGCACCTCTTTATGCTTGACTTAGACCAAGTGAGGTACTAGGTACAGTGGTCTACACCGTTCAATTGTCACTGGGTCTTTGCTTCCAATTAAACCTACATGAGGAATACGGATGGTGGCAGCTTAGGCATCAATAATTTGTGATGTATCTTTTGTGATCAGTAGTAACAGATTATAGATAATTATATATAGCTTAATACAAAAGGTGGAAACAGAGACTAGATGTTACTAGTAAATAAGCCTGTTATTGACAGGCTTATTTACACTTACCTATTTGCATTTACAAATGGGGTTTGCCTTGCCTTAAGTTTCCAGAAAGGGAATTTACTGTCATGAGTACCACGGACGATAATAATAGAATAGAAATATCAGGAAGGAGAGCACCAAGCCATTACGACTATATAGCACTGGGAAGGGGTCAGGATATGGCTTTGGGATGGGACGGGGGGGGAAGGAATGGTGCCCAACCACTTGGACGGTCGGGGAATACCATGGACGAACTTTAACTGGTTAATGAAGCTTCATCTGGTCCGTGACAGGAAGTCACTCAGCATAACAAGGCTTTAGCAACGCTCGCAAGCTTGCTCAAAATGACATGTCGGTTTCAATGTCAAACTCGAGATGTAGGAATGTGGTGCATGAATGAAGCCTTCCATGCATGAAGCCTTCCATGAATGAAGCCTTCCATGAATGAAGCCTTCCATGCATGAAGCCTTCCATGAATGAAGCCTTCCATGCATGAAGCCTTCCATGAATGAAGCCTTCCATGCATGAAGCCTTCCATGAATGAAGCCTTCCATGAATGAAGCCTTCCATGAATGAAGCCTTCCATGCACGAAGCCTTGCAACTGTGGGGAAGAGCATGGTTCTTATTCTCTGGAGGGGAGGGTTTAGGGACATTCTCTCCAAGGTTTTTGTAATGGCAACTAGTAAGCGGAAGCACTCTCTCTTGATTAGGCTCAGGAAATGGAATGATGCTACTGTTGGTGAGCAAGACAGGGAGCTCCCAGAGACGTAGGTTCGAACCCTCATCACGGCCCTTGATGAGGGTCTCATTTTCCAACCCCACACACTCACCTGTGGACCCCTACGACCACACACTCACCTGTGGACCCCTACGACCACACACTCACCTGTGGACCCCTACAACCACACACTCACCTGTGGACCCCTACAACCACACACACTCACCTGTGGACCCCTACAACCACACAAACTCACCTGTGGACCCCTACAACCACACACACTCACCTGTGGACCCCTACAACCACACACTCACCTGTGGAACCCTAGAGACAGGAGCCACTGTTGCAACAAATATACACATCCATATCACACGCCTCACATTATTATTCTCAGTTAAAACTTCATATGAATGCTAAAAGGAGATATGCATTCGACACACTCATGTGGTTCTATTTTGCTAGAGTACAATACAATATGTAGCTGCAGTCCTATAGAACACTTGAAAATCTTACATGGACCCCCCCTGGGGGTTCTGTGGACCCCCCTGGGGGTTCCATGAACCCCCGTGGGGGTTCTATGAACCCCCGTGGGGGTTCTGTGGACCCCCTTGGGGGTTCTATGGAGCCCTTGGGGGTTCTATGGAGCCCTTGGGGGTTCTATGGACCTCTTGGGGGTTCTATGAACCCCTTGGGGGTTTTGTGGACCTCCCTCCTGTTGGGAATCACCATATAGGACAAGGATGAGATAGTTGGCCAACCTTACCGCCTTTGATTCTTTTTAACATCCTTTTATGCCTGGCTGAGAGGGGCGTGAGGTTCGAGACTGTAAGCTAAAAGTTTCCCAAATAGCTTGATTGAGCTCCCTCTCCTGGGCTCGGGCTCTCTGGTGGAGAGCCTCTGAGCACGTCTGGGCGTAAGGGTGTCCCTATATGCCAGGGCCAAACTCTACTGGCAGTGCGTAAACTATGTTGCTGTCGACTTTCCCCCTTAACGTAGCCTCGCATACGGCTGGTTATTCTTCACCCGCATAAGACCCCCCTCATTTCACATACACTGGGCCCGGTAATTTGACCAGTGACCTAACTAAATATATTCACATCATTCCTCGTTAAAGCTCACCTCTCATGTTCTGTCCGCAGCCTACCTGACTCATATTCACACTCACTCACCTCTCATGCTCACTCACCATCCCCACCTCACACACTACAAGCACACCTCTCATGCTCACTCACCATCCCCACCTCACACTTCACACCCCCAAATTTATACCCACATTATCCTATATACATGACCTCATTTGCGGCTGATATAAGCCTCATAATTCCCTCACAACAACTAGTCATGGACGGGAACTTTACGAGACAACATAATGCTGGATTTAAGCGCTCTGCAGAAAAGTGCGCCTCATTGAGCTCCCTCGGGGCTCAACCTGGGCTTTATGGGGTGCGATAACATACTCAAGGACGACAGAACACTTACAGATATCTGAAACTTTGTCTACTGTACCCACACACCTGGCCTACGAGAGGCATCAGGTGCAAGAATCTCTGCCAAACCTGTCTCTGCCTCGGACGGGAATCTAACCTTAGACCTTCTATACTTGAATCATCACTACTGGTATTATTATTACCCCCGTCACACCCCGCCCCCGTCACACACCGCCCCCGTCCCTCCCCGCCCCCGTCCCACCCTGGCCCCGTCACACACCGCCCCCGTCACACACCACCCCCGTCACACCCCGCCCACGTCACACACCGCCCCCGTCACACCCCGCCCCGTCACACACCACCCCCGTCGCACCCCGCCCCCGTCACACACCGCCCCCCGTCACACACCGCCCCCCGTCACACCCCGCCCCCCGTCACTCCCCGCCCCCGTCACACACCGCCCCCGTCACACACCGCCCCCGTCACACCCCGCCCCCGTCACACACCGCCCCCGTCACACACCGCCAGCCAACTATGGAAATAAATCCTCCTCAGCCAATCATTTTCTAATTACCGTGAACTGCTACAAGAAAAAAGGTTCCCCGAGTGTTATTTCCGTGGTGACGCTCACTCCTCCCTGGTCACTGTCCCGTATTGGGGCTTTATTAGTGCCTTGTGCCAGCCGGCCCTGACTATGGCCCTGACTATGGCCCTGACTGTGGCCCGGACTGTGGCCCGGACTGTGGCCCGGACTGTGGCCCGGACTGTGGCCCTGACTGTAACCCTTACTGTGGCCCTGAGTGTGGCCCCTGACTGTGGCCCTGACTGTAACCCCTACTGTGGCCCGGATTGTGGCCACGACTGTGGCCCTATGACCCTGACTGTGGTCCTGACTGTGTTCAGGGGTTCAGGGGAAGCAAGACGAGCGTCAACCCATGGTTCAGAGAACAAACAAAAGATCATGGATGATATACAGAGAACACAAAGCGGAAGGAGCCCAGGAGAGTGGCACAGAAGCACTCTGATAATGTTACTGCATACTAGGCTAAAGTCCCAGCCTAAACCTTGCCATAGTCACATCAGGAGAAATATGGCTACTGGACTTTAACCTAGACAAATGCAAAGTTATCGCGTAACCCAACGCCAGTGGACGATGAAGAGGAAACAAATTCCTGCTGCGGCAGAGGAAGAGAGATCCGAGAGTAGTCACAATAACTCTAAGGTCACACACACACACACACACACACACACACACACACACACACACACACACACACACACGGAACAGGCTCTCCTGCTGACAACCAGTAAAACACCCCCAAACTTTTATATCCAATTAACCCTGGATACGCAGATATATATATTTTTAATTGCCACATAACTGCCCTCGGGCGCCGCATCGAAAAAGTTGCGGAGCCCTTTTTTCAGGGCGGGTTTTGGGCAGGAAACTGCAAGTTAAATTAAAAGTCTAGTTTAGAAATAAGCCTTATTGAGCTTTTATTGAGCGCCAGGTGATCATTACCACGTTACACAATACCTTAGTGAAGGTACTCGGCCACACCTCTGTCCCTGCCAGAGTACACGCCAGGAGGACTAGTACTCTGGGAGTACTGGCCCTCGCCTGCACAGCACTCTCCTAGTCCCCCTGTGCTGTGCAGCTGTGCCTAAGAGAAGGTCTCCGTTAGTTATTCACAATAAAAAGGCTCATATTAGAGATAAGTCCAAAATAACTAAGCTGTTAATAAGACTTTCAAAATAAAACCACCGAGGCTGAAAAGGTTATTAGGCTAACTACCCCAAAGTCTTGGGAAAAAAAAAAACTGCTGGAGTTGCATAGCAGCAGCGTCTGGAAGCCTGCTCAAAGGAAGTCTGAATGTCTACTCAAAACAAGTCTGGAAATCTGTTTAAACGAAGTCCTGTTAAAGGAAGTCGAAGTCTTCTTAATCTGGGAATCGAATGAATGGAATTCTGGACGTCTACTTGAAGAGTGGAATCGTGTGAAAAGTGCCACAGACCGGTCCTGAGACCACAACAGGCTGGTGGATCACTGGCCCCGAGACCACAACAGGCTGGTGGATCACTGGTCCTGAGACCACAACAGGCTGGTGGATCTGCTCTCAGACAGCCCACCTAATCTAAGGAGACTCAGACATACAAAAAGTCAATATTACCGCCTTGTAATTTGCATTAATGCGTCGCGGTATTAACGCATTGGACGATTCCGTCCTAAAAGCGACGTACCAGGCGAGAGGACGGGTTGCAGAAGGTTGGGAAGGGTCAAGAAGCTGTGCAAATGAGCTCAAGAATGGTCAGAGGTAACCGGCTGAACCTGAATGGATTTGCAACTGTAACGGAGGTAATTTATCGAGTGCCGTGGCAACTAGGACACTGGTGCCGTGGCAACGAGGTCACTGGTGCCGTGGCAACTAGGACACTGGTGCCATGGCAACTAGGACACTGGTGCCGTGTATGCCCAGAATGGTGCCATATGAACAAGTGAAAGTTCCATTGTGGACGCGAAATCAAATTAAGACAATAATTAGCTTGTTCAGAGCCTCCAATTCGACCAACTGGAATCTCTCCAGACACTCTGGTTTATTATTATTAACTAGGAACACGAAATGAATTTGTCTGCTCATTGAGACGATTAATAAAGAAATATAAAATTGTGAAATGTTTGTATTCTGGCGCAGTTCCTGACCACAGACCAAGAGGTCCTGACCACCACAGACCAAGAGGTCCTGACCACCACAGACCAAGAGGTCCTGACCACCACAGACCAAGAGGTCCTGACCACCACAGACGAGACACACCAACAATGGCCCGGACACCACCACAACACCCGCCTTCCCGAGACCAAAGTATGGCTAGTTCATGAAGATCATATATACCCTAAGGAATCCTACTACAACAATAGCCCTAGTGGAATGTTGACAACCCTGGGATGGAGCCTTGTACAGGAGAAGCAGCCTTTAGTATAGGATAAGGAGCTCTTGGATGGAGCCTTGTACAAGAGGAGTAACCCAGGGATTGGACCCTGGAACCCTAAGGAATAGCCCAGGGACTGGAGCCTAGTATGAGAGGAGTAAACCTGGGATGAGTTCAGAAAGGTTCCAAACTGCACATGTTATGCGGAAGCAAACCCTGCAAATCGCACGAATGAGCCTTTTGAACATAAACCCAATGTAAGAAACTGTAAATGGTCTGCATAGCCCCTGGTCTCAGGCACCACAGCCTGGAGGCCTAGTTGACGACCGGGCCGCGGGGTCGCTAAGCCCAGAAATCACCTCAAGGTAACCTCAAGGTAAGGTAAGCTCAGACTATTTTCCTGTGCAAGAATGAAGTGCTTAAATAAAATAATGTAAAATGAAAATTAAATCTTATTCTGACCAGCAGTCGCCGAGAGCCGCGATAAGTGGCCCGAGCACAGAAACCAAAGAAAAGTCATTGAGTCGAGCCATCAGCTTGTAAATGATCATGACCTGCAAGTGGGCGCTGGGAAAGGATAAACCCACACTCAGGACGGTGTTGAGTCCCCAGCTTCAGATTCACATCTGACGATGGTAAGAGGTCTGGAAGAGAAGAATTCTGAAAGACCCTAAAGGGAGCGAACCAGAGGAGAGCAAGAACGGAGAAAGGAATGAACTTAGCCTTGTAAATAAGATCTGGAAAAAAAGAGCGCGACCATTTACAAAAAAAAAGAGAAAATTCAAGAGAGGAGCAGAGAGACCCAAGCACACAGGCGCACCAACACTTCCCAAAGTGAAGGGAGAGAGGAATCTGCACAGAGTTCTCTTAACAATGTTGCAGCCCTTAGGAGTTCTCTAACAAGATTTGCGCCCTTAGAGATCTCTAAAAAGTCTGAGGCCCGGAGATTAAGCAGCAGAAGTATTAGAAGTATCCCCAGGTAAGACCAGAGGCCAACTTCTCCCCCAAGTAGTAATAAGATGCCATCATTGACCAGGTTATTGTTTACCAAAATACAACAGCTCACAATAATATATTTCATTGCTGTTAACATACGCGGTTATATTTTCGTACTACCTGTTACCTACTGGGTTGCGAGCGTGCGTGTGTGTGTGTGTGTGTGTGTGTGTGTGTGTGTGTGTGTGTGTGTGTACTCACCTAGTTGAGCTTGCGGGGGTTGCGCTTTGGCTCTTTGGTCCCGCCTCTCAACTGTCAATCAAGTCGTCTTTGCTCCCGCCTTTGTGTGTGTGTGTGTGTGTGTGTGTGTGTGTGTGTGTGTGTGTGTGTGTGTGTGTGTGTGTGTGTGCGTGTGTGTGTGTGTGTATGAGTGCGTGTGTGTGTGTGTGTGTGTGTGTGTGTGTGTGTGTGTGTGTGTGTGTGTGTGTGTGTGTGTGTGTGTGTGTGTGTGTGTGTGTGTATGAGTGCGTGTGTGAGTGAATAGATGTACTCATTTACACGTGGTTGCCTCAGTGCCTCATCTCACACCCCCAGTGCCTCATCTCACACCCCCAGTGCCACGACCCTTGTAATCCCGTCTTACCAATGTGTATTTTCTTCCGCTTTGTCCAACCTCAACAAACTGTAAATCTGGTAATTAAATTATTGCTTCTCTCTCATCAGGCTATTATATAGTCCTAATGACTTAGAGCTTTCCCCTCATAGTTCAACTCAATTCTCTCCATCAGGGTGAGGTTTAGTGCGCGCGTGCGCCCAAATGGAGATGATATAGTGCGCGCGTGTAGGCCCTGATATATATATATATATATACACACTATACCATTGCAGTCAATATAGACGAGCAGAGTTACATGAGCCGCGCCGGCAATGCCAAACCAGGATATTCCAATTTCAAAATATTTTTTTTTTATTTTTGTAGAAACTGCGTTTCCAAACGCTTAATACCGATGACACATGTGATATATATCAAATTCCACATGTGGTGACATTTTTGTTTTCTGACGGATTAATATGTTGAAAAATAAAATAAAAAGGTTGCAGTATAGCCATTGTAACTCTTATCTTAATCCTGTTTTTGAAGGCGGCGGAAAACGCCAAACATGTGACGTTATCTTGAGGTTATATTGAGATGATTTCGGGGCTTTAGTGTCCCCGCGGCCCGGTCCTCGACCAGGCCTCCGCCCCCCAGGAAGCAGCCCGTGACAGCTGAGTAACACCCAGGTACTTATTTTACTGCTAGGTAACAGGGGCATAGGGTGAAAAAAACTCTGCTCATTGTTTCTCGCCGGCGCCCGGGATCGAACCCGGAACCACAGGATCACAAGTCCAGTGTGCTGTCCGCTCGGCCAACCGGCTCTCCAGTGACAGACTGGAGGCTGAAATAGAATGACTTATCTGTACATAGACCGGTCGGTACAGCGTCGGCCACGCTTACTGCAGGTTGGAGTTCGATCCCCGATGTCGCAAGTGGTGAAGGTGCCGTCGCTCCCAGCACCTGGTGTCCGGCCCCCCGTATCCCTGCCATGGTCTACATGGTTATGGATTAGTGATGACAGGCTTAGTGTTCTCTCCTGGTCATTACCTTGGCTGTTAACAGCAGCAGTTATGAATGACGTGTTCCTTAAAGGGGGGGGGTGATTACCCCGGGGGGGGGTACCGGAGTGACCTTAAACACGTGTAATATTTGGTTTATTGTAGGTCTTAGTAACACCATCCAGATGTGTGCTGGGACAACCACCACCATGACAACAACAACCACCACCACCACCACAACTACAATAACAACCGTGGTAACCACCACCACCACAACTACAATAACAACCGTGGTAACCACCACCACCACAACTACAATAACAACCATGGTAACCACCACCACCACCACCACAACTACAATAACAACCATGGTAACCACCACCACCACCACCACAACTACAATAACAACCATGGTAACCACCACCACCACCACCACAACTACAATAACAACCATGGTAACCACTATAACCACCACCATAACGTTCCACAACAAGTCGACTCCTGCTAACATAGACCGTCACTGACACGTGCTGACATTCCCTGCCAATATTTGGTACTTGCTAACACTTGCTGACGCTTACTAACACCTGCTAACACCCGCTAACCGTTGCTGACACTTGCAGGCAGTGAGCTGTCGAGTTAACAAAAAAAAAAATAGTTAGGCAAACTTTTCTGGAGAGTTTAATAGGGTTTGTTTCTTTACCTTGAGCGAAGGGTGGCAACCTGTGTGTGTGTCAACACACCTTGATGTTACTCGCAAGGTCGAGCTTCAGCTCCTAGGACTCGGCCTCTCACATTCTTCCACGCACATTCTTTGCTGTTTTGTACATATTTGTACATATTTTGACTCACTGCTGTTCTCTCGGCACAGCTGCTGTGCTCCTAAGCTCTCTTTTAGTCTCCGAACACTACTGAATCATGAGCCGAAATAGAATTCGAAACAATGGATGTAAATTGAAGTATAGATTTAGGAAAGACCTGCGTATATATATATATATTGCTTTATATGTTGTGGGTTAACCTTGCATGTCGTGTGTGTGTGTGTGTGTGTGTGTGTGTGTGTGTGTGTGTGTGTGTGTGTGTGAGTGTGTGTGTGTGTGTGTGTGTGTGTGTGTGTGTGTGTGAGTGTGTGTGTGTGTGTGTGTGTGTGTGTGTGTGTGTGTGTGTGTGTGTGTGTGTGTATGTGTGTGTACTCACCTAGTTACTCACCTAGTTGTGTTTGCGGGGGTTGAGCTCTGGCTCTTTGGTCCCGCCTCTCAACCGTCAATCAACAGGTGTACAGATTCATGAGCCTACTGGGCTCTATCATATCTACACTTGAAACTGTGTATGGAGTCAGCCTCCACCACATCACCCCCTAATGCATTCCATTTGTCAACCACTCTGACACTAAAAAAGTTCTTTCTAATATCTCTGTGGCTCATTTGGGCACTCAGTTTCCACCTGTGTCCCCTTGTGCGTGTTCCCCTTGTGTTAAATAGACTGTCTTTATCTACCCTATCAATTCCCTTCAGAATCTTGAATGTGGTGATCATGTCCCCCCTAACTCTTCTGTCTTCCAGCGAAGTGAGGTTTAATTCCCGTAGTCTCTCCTCGTAGCTCATACCTCTCAGCTCGGGTACTAGTCTGGTGGCAAACCTTTGAACCTTTTCCAGTTTAGTCTTATCCTTGACTAGATATGGACTCCATGCTGGGGCTGCATACTCCAGGATTGGCCTGACATATGTGGTATACAAAGTTCTGAATGATTCTTTACACAAGTTTCTGAATGCCGTTCGTATGTTGGCCAGCCTGGCATATGCCGCTGATGTTATCCGCTTGATATGTGCTGCAGGAGACAGGTCTGGCGTGATATCAACCCCCAAGTCTTTTTCCTTCTCTGACTCCTGAAGAATTTCCTCTCCCAGATGATACCTTGTATCTGGCCTCCTGCTCCCTACACCTATCTTCATTACATTATATTTGGTTGGGTTAAACTCTAACAACCATTTGTTCGACCATTCCTTCAGCTTGTCTATGTCTTCTTGAAGCCTCAAACAGTCCTCTTCTGTTTTAATCCTTCTCATAATTTTAGCATCGTCCATGTGTGTGTGTGTGTGTGTGTGTGTGTGTGTGTGTGTGTGTGTGTGTGTGTGTGTGTGTGTGTGTGTGAGAGTGTGTGTGTGTGTGTGTGTGTGTGAGAGTGTGTGTGTGTGTGTGTGTGTGTGTGTGTGTGTGTGTGTGTGTGTGTGTGTGTGTGTGTGTGTGTGTGTGTGTGTGTGTGTGTGTGTGTCCCTAGCACTTCTAGTATTCTCTGTCCTTTTTTTTTTGGTCTGAGTTCCGGTTAATGAGGAATTCTCTCTCTAGGAGTTCTTTGATGGTGTGGTAACCACTCCTGCTCTCTACTATAGTCACCTTCCGCTCTCTTAATGTGGTCATCAGGTCCTCAGAGCCTAGTTCGTGAATGCAATGTCATCCACTCTCCGAGCACTACCACCCACTCTGCCACACCACACTTTTCACTGCGCCGAGTACCGAACAAACCTTCACATTCCAAGGAAGTGTTCCCGGAAGAAGAGAGACTTCCCCCCCCCCCCCCCCGAGACTCCCCGGAAGCATCTCAGGAGGGTCCAAGCAACATCTCTACAAACCTTCCGAAAAGCTTCTCCAGCACAGTAATGTAATGAAGAAATAATATTTTACGTCATCCTGTCAACGTGGTGCACTCAGCAGGGTCTTGGAGCGGTGGATAGGACGCCCTTGGGACACGGAAGGGAGAGGGGAAGGAGGAGAGGAGGAATAGGGAAAAAGAGATGAAGAGATAAGGCGAAAATGGAGAGGAGGATAAGGGAGACGAGACAGGGGAAAAGAGGGAAGCAAAGGGAAAAGGGAGCCAGGTTAAAACAGGAGGATAGTCGCGGAAGGAGTAAAGTTAGGGAAAATGGTAGAGGGTAATGAAGAAAAGACATGATGAAACGCAAGAGAACCGAAGAAAAGGAATTGTAAGGAACCAGTCTCATGATTACAAATGTTTACATTACAAATGTAAACATTTGTAATGTAAACATTACAGCATTACAAATGTGTGGCCACGTCTGTGGTAGAAAATAATAATAATAAAAAAAAAGTCGCTCCCAGCATCCGCCCCAATCCATCTCCATCCCATCACAGCATCCTCTCCAGATCATCTCAGAACACATGCTTCAGAATCCGCCCTTCCACGCCCATCCCCACAGTCTCACGCCGCACCACCCATCACATAATCATCTATGGTCAAACGAGTCTAAGAGAAACGATTGATCCGTGAATCTATTGCCCAAGACTCCAGGGCAATAGATTCCCGAAGTAGTTACGCAAGCACTTACAAACCTGTACATCTTTTCTCAATTTTTCCCGGCTTTGTTTACAATTATTAAATAGTTAATGAGCTCCGAAGCACCAGGAGGCTGTTTATAACAATAACATCATTTGATTGGGATGTTTTCATGCTTGTAAACTTTTTAATAAATGTAAAAAAAGACGTCAAAGATTGAGAAAAGATGTACACATTCGTAAGTAATTGCGTAACTGCTTCGTGAATCTGGCCGCAGACACCTTAGTGGAGCGGATCAGAGAACTGCGCCGGACGAGACAGTCGCCCTGACACGCCAGGGAACCAAAGTTGAGAGTTAGAGGGACAAAAAACAAGAGGCGGGGATATTTATGTGGTGTGAGGAGGAGCGGCCGTGCTCACCACAACATTAGTGTCCTAAACAACAATACAACCACATGTCTTCCCTCCTGTTAACAGGAGCATATTTACCCGTTGCGAATGATGTGGCAACGGTGTCCCTACGTGTATTGGGTCAGGGATAATACAAGCTTGTAATTGTTTCCTCTGCTCGACAACGTACTACAAATACAAATAATTGCCAACACAACCAAAACAGCTATCCTAGGCCTAAATATACGCAAAATTATACTACTGTACATAATATTACATGATATTTAACAAAATACCGTTGACAGTACAGTACGTTAACATTTATGTACAGGTAAACAAATCCACAAGGGCCGTGACGAGGGTTCCAACCTACGTCCGAGAGGATCCCAGACGCTGCCTTAATCGACTACTTAATCGAAGAGATAGAACAGCCTATTGCCATAGCTGGAGTGCATGGGGGGCGGAAATTGCGTAAAACCCTGGTTTGTGTCTCGGAGAGGCTGCAGGATCCTTTGGTAAATCAGGATGATTTCCCGGTAACAATTCTTTAACCATATCGTAGCTCAGTCGATTAAGGCAGCGTCTGGGATGCTCCCGGACGCAGGTTCGAATCCTCATCACGGCCCTTGTGGATTTGTTCATTTGATGCATCACGCTATTGTGATTTGTGTGTGTACTTGATGTAGTGTTTACGGGTTGCAGGTCGGAGCAGCGTAACCAAACACATTAATATTACACACACCAGATAACACACCTCCACAAATACTAACACTCTATAAATATGCTGACTAAACTCTCTAAGATTATCACTATGTTTATTATTATTATTACTAATAGTATACCGCTTTTCAGACAGGCTTCATGTTTTTCCAGATAACAGAACTCTTATTAAAGTAATATATATATAATAGAGGGTAAAGAGCGCCGCTTGTTTATTACCCAATATTATTATTAATATCAAGAGCTTCATAATTGTCCGCGTTTTGCTTCAGAATATATTGTGAAAATCCTCACCTTAACAACCTGCCTTGTTAACGTGCCTTCTCTTTCTCTCCCTGCCCTCCCCCCTCCCCCACCTTCCCCCTCCAACCTTTCTCCTCAAATATCATCCCCTCCCTCATCTCTCCCACAAGCCAGACTCTCCCTCCCTCATCTCTCCCACAAGCCAGACTCTCCCTCCCTCATCTCTTCCACAAGCCAGACTCTCCCTCTCTCCCTCCCTCTCCCTTACACCCCTTCCCCCCCCCCCCCACACACACACCTGCACTGGGCACATTACAAGCAGCTGCCAAATTTTTCATACGTAGTCCCACAGACAAGCTGTCATAAGCCTAGACGAAGCTTGAAACTCCACATTCTTCATCCAAGTTCTGGAAATGATAGCACCACTAAAGTTAATTCACACCCAGTAAGGCGTGGGGGCCGGTGGCTGTGT
Organism: Procambarus clarkii; assembly: GCF_040958095.1. Lineage (NCBI taxonomy): Eukaryota > Metazoa > Arthropoda > Malacostraca > Decapoda > Cambaridae > Procambarus > Procambarus clarkii. The sequence goes on from NC_091176.1 coordinate 28,047,030, forward strand.
GGATAGCACGCTGCACACGTAATCCTGTGGTCCGGGGGTTCGATTCCCGGCGCCAGCGAGAAACAATGGAAAGAGTTTTTCACTCCTGATGCCTCTGTTACCTAGTAGTAAATAGGTACCTGGAAGTTAAACAGTTGCTACGGGCTGCTTCCTGGGTGTGTGTGTGTGTGTGTGTAGGGGGGACTAGCCTCTAGGCTAGTCCCAGAACTAAGAGGCATGAGTTACGAGGAAAGGCTGCGTGAAATGCACCTCACGACACTGAAAGACAGAAAAATAAGGGGAGACATGATCACTACCTACAAAATTCTTAGAGAAATTGACAGGGTAGATAAGGATAAACTGTTTAACACGGTTGGTACGCGAACAAGGGGACACAGGTGGAAACTGAGTGCCCAAATGAGCCACAGGGACGTTAGAAAGAACTTTCAGTGTCAGAGTAGTTAACAGGTGGAATGCATTAGGCAGTGATGTGGTGGAGGCTGACTCCATACACAGTTTCAAGTGTAGATATGATAGAGCCCAGTAGGCTCAGGAATCTTTACTCCAGTTGATTGACAGTTGAGAGGCGGGACCAAAGAGCCAGAGTTCAACCCCCCCCCCGCAAGCACAACTAGGTGAGTACACACATACCAGAATGCAGCTGTTGTGAACTGCATCCTGGGAATGAGTGAGAGAAGTAAAGTCAGTGCAGTGGGCCACCTACAGTTAGAAAGGCGGGGTCCAAGAACTAACAGCTCGACCCTACAGTCACAAACGGGTGAATAAAAATACGTGAGTACACGCACGCACGCACGCGCGCGCGGGCACAAACAGGATTAGTTGAATTTCCATGAAAATAGACAAGTTAAAAAAACTAATTATTTGGACAACAAAGGTGCTTGGACGGTTACTGGCGGCGCAGACTTGTCAGACGTCACGGGAATGTTAGGAAGAACACTTTGTCTGTAAACACAACAATCTCCTGGAATTGTTGAAGGAGACACCAAAGATTAATTCAGTTAACATTGTGAGGTAACTAGAATCAGGGGGACAGGGGTAGTCATTGTTTAAGGCTTGACGACTGCTTAGTAACTCGTCTACGAGCCCATTCACGTACGAGCACATTCACGTACGAGCGCATTCACGTACGAGCACATTCACGGACGAGCGCATTCACGTACGAGCACATTCACGTACGAGCGCATTCACGTACCAGCGCATTCACGTACGAGTACATACACATCTTCCGGACGGAATAGAATTTTTCATCTCAATGTTTGCTGGTGTAACAATTATGAGGAGATTAAGACAGAGGAAGGGGAGACATGATTACCATATACAAAATTATCAGGAGATCTGATAGGCTAGATAAAGACCGACTATTTAGCATGGGTGGAAACGATCAAGGGGACACGTGGAAATTAAGCACCTAAATGGGCAACAGAGAGAAAGAATTAGAAAGTGTCACCCCACGACACAGAGAGAAACATTAGAAAGAATGTTTCTAATGTCTGAGAAGTTAACGAGTGAAATGCACAGGTTCAACCTTGTATATATATATATGACAGAGCCTAATAGGCTCAGGAACGTATATATACAAGTGGAATGACAGTAGTAAGGCGGTACGAAAGAGCTGTCCGTCGTCCTCTGCAAGCACAGTTAGGTGAGAACACCGGCGACACACACACAATCCGCGCCCACCCTCTCCTGAATGGAGAAGATGCCTCCAATACGTCGTTCAGAGCCCCTGCAGGTGATCCTCACCTAGCTCAAAGTGTCAAAGGTAAAGTCATAGAGCCAAGTCTTCCCTTCACGTGAATATTGCGTCCGCGCACAGTCCTCACACACACATTTATGTTCTGCTTATTGTTTACACCGCAGGTTATCGTGTCTAAACTTGCTCTCTTTCTCCTCCATCTCACTCACTTTGCTTCGTCTCTCTCTTCTTCATAATCTTCCATACTTTCTTTTTCTCTGTTCCTCCCTCGCTCTGTACCTCTTCCTCCCTCGCTCTGTATCGCTTCCTCCCTACCCCCCTCTCTACCTCTCCCTCCCTCGTTCTCAGCCTCTCCCTCCCTCGCTCTCTACCTCTCCCTCCCTCGCTCTCAGCCTCTCCCTCCCTCGCTCTCTACCTCTCCCTCCCTCGCTCTCCACCTCTCCCTTCCTCGCTCTCTCCCTCTCTGCCTTACGGTCTGTCGCAACACACACACACGTCACTCATTCTCTGGTGCCTTGCTAGACTCGTCTCCTGCACTCAGGCTGGCGGCCATGGCTCAGGGAAGACATTCTAAGAGATGAAAGCCATGAAGCTCGTCATCACAGAGAGCTGAATACTAAAAAAAAGTGTTCTTATCAAACGTAGTCTGGTTTCTCTCGGATTACTTTACGCTCTCCGTTTTCTGTTGCCTGATTATTCTGACGTCACCCGGCCCTTTCATGTACGAAAGTGGTGAGCAAACCTTTTTTTTTTCAATCTTGCTCCAGAAAAAGAAAGCAGCTTATAATTGCAACTACAAGAGGCATTTGGCGGTGAGTAAAGAGGTGCTCTGTAGCTTGAACTAAAGAGGGATTTTAGTGAATGGCTCTGTTAGTTTCCCCTCTGCGATGGACGGGATGCGGCAGTGTGTGGAGCCTGGCTGCTCACCGGACGGACTTGGTGAGCAGTCACTCACTGACGGGAACGGCATGAGTTGGGGGGCACCTATTGTTGTACTTACCTAGTGGTGCTGGTGGGGCTTGAGTTTCGGAGCCTTGGTCCCGCTTCTCGACATGCGAGCAACTACAATACAAGTTCTCGTGTCTCTTAGCTCAATCAGACCTACATCTAAAATTGTGTATGAAGCCTCCACCACATCACTTTCTAGTGCATTCCATTTGTTAGTTGCTCAGACATTGAAAAAATTCTTTCTAATGTCTGTGTGGTTCATTTGGGTACACAGTTCAACTGTGCTCTCGTGCAGGCAGCACCTATGCTATACTTTCTGCCTTTATCAACCCTATCAATTCTCCCTGAGAATTTTGTATGTGGTAATCATGTCTAGCCTAACTTTTTTTTTCCAGAAACGTGAGGTTCAGTTCATGCAACCTTTGGTCGTAATGTATAGCTCAAAGTTGCCGGACTCGTCTGACGGTATGTTATTGAACTCTTAACTTCGTCTTGGGAGTGAGTACATATAGACTGTTCACCAGAGCCTCATACTCCACGATTGGTCTGATGTGTGACATACAAGACTCTGAATGACTTCTTACACAAATTTGTAAAGGCATTTCTTATGCTGGCCAAACCTGGCATGTGCTGCTGAAGATATCCATTTGATGTGAGCTTCAGCAGACAAGTTCCATTTCAATATTGACCCCCAGATCTTTTTTTCTCTACTTGGTTCCTGAAGGATTTTATCTCCCATTTTGAACTTTTGTGTCATGCCTCTCCCTTCGCCTTGCACTTACTTGAGTTAAATTCAAGGATACACTTGTTGGAGTATTCATTCAGTTGCCCAGGTCATCTTCTGGCCGTTTACTATCTTCCTCTTGTCTTATTCTTCCTCATAATTTTTTTCTTCATCAAGAAACATTGAGAGGAATTACTATTCCCTCTGGAAGATCATTTACGAATATGAAAAATAGTTTGGTCGTCGTACTGAAAACTTTGGAACTCGGATGGTGACATTGCACCATTTTGAGATCACACCCTTGATAGTGACTCGCTGTCTTCTCTTGCTTAGGTACTTCCTTACTGGAGCCCCTTCCTTGTCACTCCTGCCCACTTCTCCAGTAGGGTACTGTATCAATGGCTTTCCTGACAATCCAAAAATATGGTCTCCCCATCCTGCTCTGTCGTGCCTCAATTTTGTTGCCTAGTCATTATATTTTATTAAACCTGTGAGGCAAGATTTGCCATCCCTGAACCCGTGCTAATGGTATGTTACAAAATTCTTCTCTTCAAATTTGTTATTACAATTGTTCTTACAATCTTCATGTTGCATGGTGTGAAAATTAGGAATACTGTCCTGCAGTTCAGTGCCTCCTGTCTCTCTTTTTCATATGCTGGAATTATGTTACCTGTCTTCCAACTTTCAGGCAGGACTTTTATTTCCAGTGACCTATTATTCGCGATAGAAAGTGGCAAGCACAGTGCTTCTGCTCGCTCTATTAGCACCTATGGTGAAATTGTGTCTGGTCCAACAGCCTTTGTCAAGTCCAGTTCCAGCAGATGATTTCTTACCTCATCTCTGGTAAGCCTCCACAGCACCAGACAGCGTCTTATGTGCACTCACTAAATTGCGCAACGTGAGAAATAAAACATACCCATAACTCTCCCATTTAAAATAGTTGGCGCAATACCCTGGCTCAGACGACAGACTCACGTCAGGTAATGACGATCCTCACAAAGTTACGTCTAACTTGGCTCCCTGGTTGGAGGAAATTAAATAAAAGTCTAGTGAAACAAAACTGTAACCATTTTCCAACCTTTCACGACCACCACACTGGTACAATACATTGTTGTGAAAGTAAAGAAGCTCGGTAGAATGGGGTCGTCCATCACACGAAACACATTTGTCGGTCACAAAAAATTTAATAAAGCACAGACACTCCACCTGTCCAGACGAAACACAGTAGGGTAACTTACTATAGTCTGTACCCACCTATTTGAGCCTGCAGGATCGAGCTTTAGCTCTTAGACCCCGCCTTTCTAGACGCTGGTTGTCTAATGCAATGATTCCTACCCCTATTATATCATTTTTTTTAAATTATGAATGGAGTTCGATTTTACAACATACTTATATGATTCATTCCAATTTCCCGCTGCTTTTACGCTAAAAGAAAATGCGGAGAGCAAAATTAGTGGAGGTTATGTACAGGAACTTCTTAACACAACATGTGAAAGAAGACACAAGTGTAAGGAGAGGACATGCACTAATCAACTGAATCTGATCTTCAACCAAAATTAGGTAGATGAAAACTTAAGAACATGAAATAGCACTAGACTACAAATAGCGTCCACTGTGTCCTGATCTTTGATTATATGGTCGAATTAAAGGAAACGGACATAAGTCAAGGGCTCTGGGGTAGAGCAAGAGAGTTCCTGAGAAATGTACTATGGGAGGTAGAACTTAGGCGGGGGGGGGGGGAACAGTCCAGGGAATAATGGATCACGTCAAACAGAGATGGAAAGACGTAGAAGACTCATATTAACAAAGTACAGGGTACTGTGTGAGGGTACACAGACTACTGTGTACCTCACTAAGGGTACACAGCTCGAGGCAATACAACAACCCATGGTTAGATACACAACGCCAAGAGGCTAAAGTAAAAAGCAGGATGGAGTGGACAAAAATACAGAGGACAGATGGCAGAAGAAAGTCAGCACAGTTGCAACAGAGTTGAGAACGAATACATAACACAAGAACAACTAAAAAAAATTAAATTGCATTGCATCCAAAGCAAAGGAACTTTTGAAGTTACTACATAGTCACATACAAAATTAATTACAGTAAATAAGTGACTAGATTATGCAAGAGAGGAAGAGAACGCACATAAAATGACAAGGAAATTTGTAATGGGCTAAATTCCACTAACCATGATGTGTTCATGATTGATCCGGGACAGTGGGAGCCGTCCCGGCCAGTAAGGAGGAGGTACCTCCCTAGGAGAGGAGGTAACCCTACACGAGAGGCTGACAAATAATGAGATAATGGCAAAGGAAATAATGAGACAACCAGCATTATTAGATGATAATAAAGCTATGACACCAGATCATTTTTCACCATGGATATTAAGAAGATCAATACAGACATTCGAAATACCTCCAGCTCTGGGTAATGAGTCAAATACGAAGGGAGTTTTACCAGCTGTTGGAAGATGGCAAATGTCGTGCCAATATATAAAAAGGAAATAGAGTAGAGGCAGTAAACTACAGACCAGCCCCTGCAGGGTACTCGAAAAGATAATAAGGTTAAGACTATTTAAACTCCTAAAACCTAGTGGAGTTCTATGCCAAAGTAACGAAAATGAGACAGGGCAGATTGTGTATTTCTGGACTACCAAAAAGTCACTGACACAGTTCCACACAAGAGATTACTACATAAACTTGAGAGGCAGGCAGGAGTAAGTGCAAGAGCATTGACATGGATAAGATAATTCCTAACAGATAAGAGTCAGAGAGTCACAGTGAGGCAAGCAGTTGGACTGGCGGAGTTACAAGTGGGGTACCTCAGAGATCAGTTATCTTGAGATGATTTCGGGGCTTAGTGTCCCCGCGGCCCGGTCCTCGACCAGGCCTCCACCCCCAGGAAGCAGCTCGTGACAGCTGACTAACTCCCAGGTACCTATTTACTGCTAGGTAACAGGGGCATCACGGTGAAAGAAACTCTGCCCATTGTTTCTCGCCGGCGCCCGGGATCGAACCCGGGACCACAGGATCACGCATTCAGTGTTCTGTCCGCTCAGCCACAGGGTGAGTTCTCGGTGATGGAACTCATACTATTTTTCATTTATCTTCATGACCTAACCACCGAACTTGAATCCTGTATGTCGATATTTGGAGATGATGCAAAGTTAACGAAAAGAGGCGAGACAGATGAAGACTGTAAGATGCTAATTTTACGCGACAGCAGTAGCGTAAAATTTTACGAGACACAAGTTTGGTCGTATCTTGAGTGTGCACCGCTCTGCACGATGGCTGCTCTCCCTCCTTGACATTTCTTAGAAATGTGGACAAAGCAGAGAACCGTGCAAGATGCCTCGACTCAGGTCTTGACCCGTCCTGGCTGGACCTATCACAGTTGAGACCTGTTGAAGCTGAGCCTGTTAGTGCTGACCCGTCCTGGCTGAGCCCGTCAATTCAGACCCGTCCTGGCTGGACCTGTCAGTTCAGACGAGTCGTGTACACGTGGGGTGCCGGCAGCCTTCCCGTTAAGTTCTCAAAGATTCCAGTTCTGATCAAACTTTCCAAAAGAGAAAAAGGCGATTATAACACAAGACGCTCAGTTGGCAGCAGCTCCACTCAAGGTGTACGATTCTCAGTAATATCACATTTGATACATATTCTCTTTACAAGCAGATATTTAGTACTCCAAGTGACAAGTCAATCTGACATGCATATACCATACCAACTTTTTAGCTTGCAATAATACATTATAAAACATCACTACTAATATTATAGAACCTTATTCTTACTTTACGAGAGAGAGAGAGAGAAACATGGCCGCGAAGAATAGACGAATAAAAATGAAGATATTTTTTTTAGAGAAAAGTTTGACAATAAAAATTATATGAAAATATTTAAGGAGCAGACCCGGGTCCCCATCACCATCTGGAGCAGACGAGACCCCACATCACCACCCCCCCCCCGCCCCCCAAGTAAGGGGCAGCAACATGTACCCTCCCCCCCCCCACACACACACACCTGGAGTAACAGGAGGCTGGAGGACAGAGCCAGACTGAAGAGCAGATATATACCACAAGGGCCCTCAGGGGTCGTGTCCTCCCCCGGGGACCCCCGAGCCGCTCTCTAATATGAGGCCAGAGGGAGACTGTGGACCACTGTGGCACAGCAGCAGGGAGGACGGGAGACCACAGATGAGGGGGAGAGGGAGACGCAACGAGAGACAATGTGAGAGAGTAAGGGAGGGAGGGAGGGAGATTGGGGAAGGGAGAGAGACAGAGACAGGAAGGCTGGTAGGTAGGCAGATAGATACACACACACACTGGTGGTGACGGGGGGCCGGTGGCTGTGTGGATGGCACGCTGGGCACGTAATCCTGTGGCCCGGGTTCGATTCCCGGCGCCGGCGAGAAACAAAAATGGGCAGAGTTTCTTTCACCCTGATGCCCCAGTTACCTAGCAGTAAATAGGTATCTGGGAGTTAGCCAGCTGTTACGGCCTGCTTCTGTGTGTGTGTGTGAAAAAAAATAGTAGTTAGAAACAGTTGAGAGGCGGGCGGAAAGAGCAGAGCTCAACCCCCGCAAGGACAACTAAGTGAATACAACTAGGTGAATGCACGGGGACAATAAAATACCCAGAAGGGAGAGGGGATGACTAGAGAAAGGAAGATTAAAGTGAGCGACAAAAGTGCTAAAGAGGAGAATGGAGACGAGTGTAATAAAGATGGGGGTGAACAAAGAAGGCAACACATCTTATGGCAAAATTAATACAGGACAAAGTTATGAAACCTATAGAGATAAACACACACAAATCCCCTCATGATTTGACCGTCCCTTAGGGGGTTACAAGACGACCTTTCCCCTCCCTGTGACAACCCCCCCCCCTTCCCCCCTGCCACAAAACCCTTCCCCCTTTAAACCATTAACTCCCTCGTCGCTTAGACGCTAAATAGGCAAAATAAGCCCAGTTAAGGCGGGTTGGCAAAGTTAATGGTGTCAACATTACCAGGGGAGGACATGGCCAGATGTACCGGCCTCCTCCTCATTGATTCCTATAGTCGGTTACTGCGGCCTTTCTCAGGGTCACACCCTAAGGTCACCTTCCCAAGGTCACCTTCCTGAGGTCACACCCTAAGGCGTCGCCAAGACCGTCACCTCCTCAAGGTCTCACCACCCCTCAAGGTCACCTTCCTTGAGCACCTCCAGACACAACGATTCGAGAGTTGAGTCAAAGTTCAGCAAGTTGGTTGTGAGTTTACCGCATCCTGCAAATCTTGGTCAAATAGGGAAAAACAGCATACAGACTTTAGGGCCAACTTATGGCACCTGACACAGACTATAGTCTCTCCCAGCATCTACCCTCCCACCCTCCCTCCCTGCTCTCCCACCATCTACCCTCCCTCCCTCCTTGCTCTCCCAGCATCTACCCTCCCTCCCTCCTCTCACACCATCTACCCTCCCTCCCAGTCCAATAAAAGGCTTTTCAGTCCAAAATGGTGTTTATATATAATTTAAGATCTATATAACATACCACACAGACATCACAACAGCGTGATGGATCAAATGAACACATCCACGGAATGCACAATCCACGGCCCTTGTGGATTTGTTCTATATAACATAATTCCTGTTCACAATAACTGAGACGTGTTGTGGTCCTAGTTATTATATATATCACGGGACCAATGAGTGAACTAGACAGAAAAACAAACAAAAATCATCACGAACTCAAAATCACCAACCATTACTTGCTGCAAGGGGCCTGACAGCTGAGTGGACAGCGCTTTGGATTCATAGTCGTGAGGTTCCGGGTTCGATCCCCGGTGGAGGCGGAAACAAATGGGCAGAGTTTCTTTCACCCTGATGCCCGTGTTACTCAGCAATAAATAGGTACCTGGGACTTGGACAGCTGCTGCTACGGGCTGCTTCCTTGGGGGTGAGGGGTGAGGGGAAAGGTGTAACAAAAAGGAGGCCTGGTCGAGGACCGGGCCGCGGGGACGCTAAGCCCCGAAATCATCTCAAGATAAGATAACCTCCCCACAAAACGTCAACAACAATATGACCAAGAAAACGACAAGAAGAAGACTGGAGAAAACTGGGTGAGTGGCATATATGTTAGGAGTTCAGTACACATGTGTGTTGCTAACTTCACCACGTTCCCAACTGTTCCTCGGCTTCCTCTTGTTGCATTTTCCCAATGTTTCCAAATGTTGTTGACCTGGTGAGTGTTTCTGGCGTTTCTGGCATGACAGGTGTGGACTGAGCAGTGAGTTGGTAACGACTTGTACAACAGGTGTAAAGTTAAGGGGTGGGGGAGGGTGTGAGTGTTCTCATATGCTGCACAAGCTATAACTTATATATATATATTATATTATATATATATATATATATATATATATATATATATATATATATATATATATATATATATATATATATATAATCTCACTTGAGGAGTTTAATTGACTTGCCAGGACTGGATCTTCCAAATACGAGTGTGATGAGGAATGACTGACTGCAGACGGAGGGAAGGATCCCCTTGAGAAAGATTGAGAGTAAAACTGACGATGGCTCATAGTCAACTCTTTAATATCTGGCTAGCAGGCTGCTCTCTCTCTCTCTCTCTCTCTCTCTCTCTCTCTCTCTCTCTCTCTCTCTCTCTCTCTCTCTCTCTCTCTCTCTCTCTCTCTCTCTCTCTCTCCCCCTCCCCCCATCATTCTGCCTGTCCTTCATACCCTGCTTTCCGAGAAATGGATAAATGACAAATATTCTGTTTTTATATCCTACCAGGCAGGGATAAAGCTAAAAGGAATCTGCCTTTTTGGATACAAGACGCATATTCTCCACCTCTGGACTTTCTGCTCCTATGGATAATAGATGCAAGAGATTGTTCTACCTTTAATCTCTGGATAATGATCCAGCTCATATCCTCGAGTATGTCCTGGATGAGAGAGAGAGAGAGAGAGAGAGAGAGAGAGAGAGAGAGAGAGAGAGAGAGAGAGAGAGAGAGAGAGAGAGAGAGAGAGAGAGAGAGCTCTGAAGCAGTATGACCCAATGAAGTATTTAAGTCAGAGCGGGAGACCCGCTCCAGGAAGTGGAAGTGGAAGATAAAGTGCGCGCTGGACGCCTTGCGCCATGCGCATTCCCCTTGCGCATGACGTCACCCGGCCACGTGTGTCATGTAAACAACACTGACATAACGCATGAATTAACATAGGAAGGAAAAATGGAATAGGGTTTAAAACCTGAGGAAAGTTTCACTTGTCTTCCTCGTCGCTATTCTTAAAGTAATCCTAACCTTACCTATCCTAACCGTACCTATCCTGACTTAATCTATCCTGTCCTCATCCTGATGCCTTCCTGATACCATCTCAAGGATACCATCCTGATGCTATCCTGATACCATCTCAAGGTAATCCTATCCTTACACCAATAAGATATTAAATTATGTTTGATATATATGGTATACACGACGTGTATAACGTCATTATGACAATTGGAATTTTGACTCGGGTTTTGGATCCTACTGAAAAAATGAGACTTAACTCTATGCTATCATTTGCTATCTTCACCTGTGCACGTCTGGAGCACGACATCTTCACCTGTGCACGTCTGGAGCACGACATCATCACCTGTGCACGTCTGGAGCACGACATCATCACCTGTGCACGTCTGGAGCACGACATCATCACCTGTGCACGTCTGGAGCACGACAACATCACCTGTGCACGTCTGGAGCACGACAACATCACCTGTACACGTCTGGAGCACGACAACATCACCTGTACACGTCTGGAGCACGACAACATCACCTGTGCACGTCTGGAGCACGACATCATCACCTGTGCACGTCTGGAGCACGACAACATCACCTGTGCACGTCTGGAGCACGACAACATCACCTGTGCACGTCTGGAGCACGACATCATCACCTGTGCACGTCTGGAGCACGACATCATCACCTGTGCACGTCTGGAGCACGACATCATCACCTATACACGTCTGGAGCACGGCATCTTCACCTGTGCACGTCTGGAGCACGACATCTTCACCTGTGCACGTCTGGAGCACGGCATCTTCACCTGTGCCTTTCATCCTTACTGGACCACAAACTCGTATTTCCATTTATGGCTTGAATATTTCCTCATAATTCTCTTATTCACTTTATGATGTAAGAGTTAAGACCTGAACCAGGTTGTGGTATGTATTTTGGCGTTCTTTAAAATTAAGGCGGATTTAGCCACCATGCACGTATAATAAAACAAACACTGTGTTTGTTTTTAAAAATACTGATATTAATATTATTTATATATATATATATATATATATATATATATATATATATATATATATATATATATATATATATATATACACTTCGTAAAATAAGAAGAAATAAAAAAAGGTTTATCCCGGGTGAGAATTAGTGAAGTCAGTCCAAGCTGAAATACGGGAGTGACAAGGGTCTCGGGAAGTGTTCTGGGGTTATCTCACTCAGTGTTTTTCCTTCAATTTCAACTCGACAATTTTGCTTTACCTTTTGTGTGTGTGTTTGTGTTTAGCCTTTATCATTGCCCGGGGCTGTGATATCTCACGGCCTCATCTGGTGTCCGTGCAAGAGCCCACAAGTCTTATAATAACTGCTTGTAGCACAGACCATTATGAGAGGTCTTTCATCACGGCTTAAGAGCAATGGAAGCAGGCGCAATAAACATACAATATGAACTGCGTTCTCTTGTTAATTTCAAAATATAATTTTCGTGATGAAACAATACAAATTAATATATATATAAAGCTCAAAAAAGTAAGAAAATAATGAAGCGCAGAACAGTTAATAATGCGTAAAGTTGAAGAATAATTCCCCATGAGAGAGTTAGTGTTTCCTGCCGCGTTACACGTCACAGTACACACAGTTGTTAGCCTCGTTACACGTCACAGAACACACAGTTGTTAGCCTCGTTACACGTCACAGTACACACAGTTGTTAGCCTCGTTACACGTCACAGTACACACAGTTGTTAGCCTCGTTACACGTCACAGAACACACAGTTGTTAGCCTCGTTACACGTCACAGTACACACAGCTGTTAGCCTCGTTACACGTCACAGTACACACAGTTGTTAGCCTCGTTACACGTCACAGTACACACAGTTGTTAGCCTCGTTACACGTCACAGTACACACAGTTGTTAGCCTCGTTACACGTCACAGTACACACAGCTGTTAGCCTCGTTACACGTCACAGTACACACAGCTGTTAGCCTCGTTACACGTCACAGAACACACAGTTGTTAGCCTCGTTACACGTCACAGTACACACAGTTGTTAGCCTCGTTACACGTCACAGTACACACAGTTGTTAGCCTCGTTACACGTCACAGTACACACAGTTGTTAGCCTCGTTACACGTCACAGTACTCACAGCTGTTAGCCTCGTTACACGTCACAGAACACACAGTTGTTAGCCTCGTTACACGTCACAGTACACACAGTTGTTAGCCTCGTTACACGTCACAGTACACACAGTTGTTAGCCTCGTTACACGTCACAGTACACACAGCTGTTAGCCTCGTTACACGTCACAGAACACACAGTTGTTAGCCTCGTTACACGTCACAGTACACACAGTTGTTAGCCTCGTTACACGTCACAGTACACACAGTTGTTAGCCTCGTTACACGTCACAGAACACACAGTTGTTAGCCTCGTTACACGTCACAGAACACACAGTTGTTAGCCTCGTTACACGTCACAGTACACACAGTTGTTAGCCTCGTTACACGTCACAGTACACACAGCTGTTAGCCTCGTTACACGTCACAGTACACACAGTTGTTAGCCTCGTTACACGTCACAGTACACACAGTTGTTAGCTTCGTTACACGTCACAGTACACACAGTTGTTAGCCGCGTTACATGTCACAGAACACACAGTTGTTAGCCTCGTTACACGTCACAGAACACACAGTTGTTAGCCTCGTTACACGTCACAGTACACACAGTTGTTAGCCTCGTTACACGTCACAGAACACACAGTTGTTAGCCTCGTTACACGTCACAGAACACACAGTTGTTAGCCTCGTTACACGTCACAGTACACACAGTTGTTAGCCTCGTTACACGTCACAGAACACACAGTTGTTAGCCTCGTTACACGTCACAGAACACACAGTTGTTAGCCTCGTTACACGTCACAGAACACACAGTTGTTAGCCTCGTTACACGTCACAGAACACACAGTTGTTAGCCGCGTTACACGTCACAGTACACACAGTTGTTAGCCGCGTTACATGTCACAGAACACACAGTTGTTAGCCTCGTTACACGTCACAGTACACAGTTATCACAGTACACAGCTATCAGGAGCTTCATAGCTGAGTGGACAGCGCTCTGGACTTGTAATCCTAGGGTCCGGGTTCGATCCTCGGTGATGGCAGAAATAAAATGGACAGTTTCTTTCACCCTGATGCCCCTGTTGCCTAGCAGTAAATAGGTACCTGGGAGTTAGACAGCTGTTATGGGCTGCTTCCTCGGTGTGTGTGTGTGGAAAAAATAAATAAATTAGTAGTTTTAATAACAGTTGATTGATTGACAGTTGTGAGGCGGGCCGACAGAGCAAAGCTCAACGCCCGCAAGCGCAACTAGATGAATATAACTAGGTGAACACACACACACACACACACACACACACACACACACACACACACACACACACACACTCCACAGGTGGCAGTCCACCAGATGACGTGTTGCCAGGTCCCCTAAATCCCTTTTTTAATTTCACCTTCATTCTCATCTCATAATTAATTAACCACACACCCTCCGAAGCGACCCTGATAACCCTTACCCTACACTGATAGGTGAGTACACTGAACTAGGTGAGTACTGAACAGGTGAGTACACTGAACTAGGTGAGTACTGAACAGGTGAGTACACTGAACTGAGTACTGAACAGGTAAGAACACTGAACTAAGTGAGTACTGAACAGGTAAGAACACTGAACTAAGTGAGTATTGAACAGGTAAGAACACTTAACTAGGTGAGTACTGAACAGATGAGTAAACTGAACAAGGTGAGTACTGAGCAGGATACTTCGTCAGCACCTTCTCTCACTTCCCCACTCAGCAAACAGCACAACAGCTTTGCCTGCTCAGCACTACACAACCCCCGGCGGCACTCCATCTAGCCTCTCGAGGCCGATGCATTAAAAACATTCATTTTACGATGCTTTAATTTGTATGATTACGTCGCATTTTGTTACGGATTGGTAGATTGCCTTTAAAAAATGTGATGTGTTAGGTATGAGGGAGAGTTGAATCGCTCGTGTGACGCAGTAAGCTCTTGAAGACTCCAGTCCGGGAGACAAAGCCTTGAATTATTTCGCCAAGATCAAGTGACTTCCCAACGTCTGGAGAAGACTTAAAAAAAAGACTTTGAAAGACTAGTGAAAACTTCAAGAGGATCTTCAAGGCTCGACACAGCTTAACAAGGGCCTAAAGTCTTCAACACAACCAACACACAATATCACAAAAGTCAAAAAAGATATATATATATATATATATATATATATATATATATATATATATATATATATATATATATATATATAAAGCACAGTGCGGCGTGTGGCTGAGTACCGATGGGTGTGGCTGAGTACTGATGGGTGTGGCTGAGTACTGATGGGTGTGGCTGAGTACCGATGGGTGTGGCTGAGTACCGATGGGTGTGGCTGAGTACTGATGGGTGTGGCTGAGTACCGATGGGTGTGGCTGAGTACTGATGGGTGTGGCTGAGTACTGATGGGTGTGGCTGAGTACTGATGGGTGTGGCTGAGTACTGATGGGTGTGGCTGAGTACTGATGGGTGTGGCTGAGTACTGATGGGTGTGGCTGAGTACCGATGGGTGTGGCTGAGTACTGATGGGTGTGGCTGAATACTGATGGGTGTGGCTGAGTACTGATGGGTGTGGCTGAGTACTGATGGGTGTGGCTGAGTACCGATGGGTGTGGCTGAGTACTGATGGGTGTGGCTGAGTACTGATGGGTGTGGCTGAGTACTGATGGGTGTGGCGTGAGTGTGTAAGAGAGTGTGTATCACAGTGAGCGCAAGATAGAGGTCCATAAGTTACCATCACATAATAACCGGGCCGCCACGATGGTGAGTCTTCCTTTCTTAACCGGGAGAGAAAAATCTAGAAACAAAACAAATCGCAGCGGACGCAACAGCTGGCAATTTGGCCCCGGGGGGGGGGGAGGGGGGGGGGGGAGGAGGAGCAGGTGGGAGCATACCTGGGGGTGGGAAACGGCCCATAACCACCCTTACGCCGGGGCGCCGGAAGGCTCGTCTCCCCGCCCCGCTCCTGCCTCCTCCGACGCCTCTTCCACCTCCTACCCTCACTCGCACTGATTTTCCATGATGTCATTTATTACATATTAGGGTGAGAAGGCAAGGCCGGCTTTCGAAGATATGGAGCACGCGACTTTTATGGCGCTCGGAAAGCTCGCTCGCGGTGTTTCGCAACATTAAACGCAGCCCTTGGGCTCCCCTGCTGTGGTTCACGTTTAAGAATCGGAATATCTATAAAATTGAATGTGTCTGTTTGTCTGAGGTTGGAGGCCAGACGCTTGGGGCTAGCCTCACCCAACTTTGCTAGATGAACCATGTTGGGTACGAGAGTGTCACAGGCCAGTCGGTGTCGGCCCAAGTGTTTTTAAGAAACCTCGGCATTTACAGACCAAGGCATTTGATTTTCATGTTCAACTCTGAAATATCTGTTGTATTTCCCAATTAGTTGTTCAGCAGTTACAATGATCTGTAATAATAAATATTCTCGGAGTGCGAGGGGAAACGAGTGAGGACAAAGGGGGTAAGAAGAATGGAAGAGGGGAGGACGAGGGAGGGAAAAGACCCGGGCACAGCCGGGTACACCTTCTAGTATGTGTGTGTGTGTGTGTGTGTGTGTGTGTGTGTGTGTGTGTGTGTGTTTGTGTGTGTGTATATATATATATATATATTTGCGAAAAGCTTGAATGGTCCCCAAGCCTATATGTAACTGAAAACTCCACATCCCAGAAGTGTGGGTCTTTTGTACGGTCGCTGATGGTCGAGTGCTTATGGTACCATGTACACCAGTTGAAATGTGCTTCTGGCGGTCTGGGTTCGAGTCATTTCTGGGGTGTGGAGTTTTCAGTTTTATATATATATATATATATATATATATATATATATATATATATATATATATATATATATTTATAAAAATATATATATATAAAGGCCTTCGGCTTTTCTGACAGGGAGAGGGACAAGTTGAAGTTACGTGTTTTATGGTATAATGGCCTAAGTATGAATAGTAGACAATTTCTGTTAAATTTCTGAGATCAGTGAATAATATTGAATATTTCTATAAGAACTGTTTTTATTTTTTTGGGTAATTGTTCAAAATATTTTGTAAGGTATAGCTGATGGTGGCAAAAACCGTCGTGGGATTTACGCTGTGACCCTGGCACACTGTCCCTTGAATTCTGGCGACCCAGACACACCTATGTTCGCCCCAGATCCCAGACCATTCCCCCTGCAAAGTTGGGAGAAGCTTATCCCAAGAGTCAGGCCTCCATCGTTGGAGAGACGGACGGGCAGTTCAGGCAGACCGTTAAACAGACATTCTCATAGATGAAGACAAATTATTCTGGCGTTATATATTTTTCTGTGTTAAAAATGTTGAAAATTCCTGGAGGGTTGAGGCGCAAGCTTCAGCACAAGACTACGTGCCCCTCTCAAACTTGTCAAATGTCACACAACTACTCCACAAAACTTGTGGTTAAAAAAGACACACACAAGTACAGTCATGCACTCAAAGCCCGCCAGGCATAAAGGACTCAAAAATATACATAAAAGGCTTTTTGCTCTAAATTATCACGTAACTCAACTCCTTCATTAATATTTTATACACTTCTATTCCCTTCTCCAAGCATTACTCTACCCCTCTGTCTGTGGAGGGCAGCTGTGGTGGAGGGCAGCTGGCGGTGGAGGGCAGCTTGTGGAGGAGGGCAGCTGGTGGTGGAGGGTAGCTATGGTGGAGGGCAGCTGTGGTGGAGGGTAGCTATGGTGGAGGGCAGCTGTGGTGGAGGGTAGATGGTGGAGGACAGCTAATAGTGAGGGGCAGGTGGTGGAGGGTAGTTGGTGGTGGAGGGCAGCTGGTAATGGAGGGCAGGTGGAAGAGGCAGGCACCATTCCACTAGTGCTAATGGAAGTG
The DNA here is from genome assembly GCF_040958095.1 of Procambarus clarkii. Taxonomy (NCBI): domain Eukaryota; kingdom Metazoa; phylum Arthropoda; class Malacostraca; order Decapoda; family Cambaridae; genus Procambarus; species Procambarus clarkii. The sequence goes on from NC_091176.1 coordinate 28,064,645, forward strand.
ATGGGAGGTAGGGGGGGGGTGAAGGGCAGTTGAATTAAGAGATAATTAAACAATAAGAAAATGTAACTGAGATTTGGGGAGTAAGACCAGATAAAATCTTTATTGAAGCAGCAAAAGATTCATAGGGAAAGAAGATAATTGTGGCAACAATGTTAGAGACTAGAAATCTCCTCAAGTCATTAAATGTATAAGGCAAGAGTTGGCAAAGGAAAGATCAGTGGCAATCACCAACCTACCAGAGCCTGAGGGAGACACAAGATAAATGGGGAGATTTACAGGCAAATGAGGAGAGATCAAAACAAAACAAAAAATTGGACACAAAATTTAAGCCAAATGGAAATGGAGCATTTATGCAGGCTAGGTAGGTATCAGAAAGAAAGAAATTGACTACTGAAAGTTATTTTCACAAAAGCAAGCCAGTTAAATATATACTGGCAGAAAGAAGATATGTTATGTTATGTTATGAGGGAAAGTACCAGCAGCGTTATTAGACAGGTTATTTTTAAGGAAGATAAGAAGCCAGAAAAGAGAGAATCAAGGAAGAAAAGCAAATAAGAAATACAATACTGAAAAATGACACAAACAGTACACAGGTAGAAGTAAATCTGACAGCAGAAACTACATCAAAGGGCTGCCCAGCCTAACAATGCATCCACAAACACAAGCAAGCATAAGTGACTTGATCACCATACCCTGCTTCCCTTTATGAGACATGGAAATGCAACTACAGGAACAACCCCCTCCCTCCCCCTTTGGGAAAACACCGGCAGCCCAGTTGTGATGAATAGCATAGACATAATGGACAAAAATGCAGATGGAATTACAAATAAAGGGGTTGAGTTACAGGAAACACTGGCAGAATAACAACTACACTCGATAACGGAAATGAAACTGACAAATGTTTAAGGAAGGGAAGTTGTAGTAACTCTCTTGCTACAGCTACACAGGAGCTTTGAAGAAGTAAATTTATCATAGGAATCTGACCAGCAAAAAGTACATACTAGGAATAACAGCAACGGAAGACATGAAGACAGCAGAAGCAGTTATTTACAATCTCCACCAAGGCCTAGGACTAGGTGTAGGAAAGAATACAAGAAATGTCATGTTAACTGAATAAAAGGTATTGGAACAGCATCCTCAGTGGAAAGGGGAACAAGAGATAAAATTCTAGTAGTTGGGGGATATTAATCACAGGGGAAATAGACTGGATTAATATATAGACCCCTGCGGGGGTATTGGGAAATGGATATAAAAACTTAAAGACATGGTGAATAAACACGTCTTAAAACAGAATAATACAGAACCAACAAGAGCACGAGGAGAGGACCCGCCAGCAACACTAGACTCGGTATTGTCCCAAAATGAGGCAAATGTTGAAAAAATAGAGTATGAGATGCCTTCAGGAGCTAGCGACAAATGCATTACCGTGCTTGAGTACATAGTGGAGATGTTGGAGCTAGTTACATTGAGAAATCTGTTGAAGAAGATGGGAAATTACAGTATTGATTGCAGTAAGATAAGGGACTTGGTTTGACTTCCAATGGGAAGGAGAAATGTATGGGAAGAAAGCAAATGAGATGAATTCACTGCTGGGAAATGTATCGATGCAATAGAGCAGTCCATACCAGTCAAGAAGAAAGTGGACGAGAAAAGTAAAGTAAACTCCCTTGTTCAATTGGCCTTACATGGAAGAGAAAGAAAGGAAGGGAACTATTATGGGGAAAGCGCCATGCCATTACGATTATATAACAACAAAAACTGAAAAAGTACAACTAGGAACATAGGACAAGAAAGAGGCACTAAAGAGAACCAGAAAATAATAAACCCGAGTTAGAAGATAAGATGAGAGACAATTTGAAATGACATTGCTGCAAAAGCTAAGGACCAACCAAAAGACCAACTATAACAACATAAGGAGAATAACAGCAGTGAGTGACCTTGTACTCAGATTGAGGAGACAAGCGGGAATTCTCACGGAAAATGATAATGAGGAATCCATAAAAAGATTTCAGGAGGTCGTTACAATAGAACCAACATGGAGACCAAGGTTGTCGGATGAAAGGCCGGAATAAACAATGGATTATATTGTTATCATTGAAGAAAAGGTGAATGTGGAGATGTGACAAAATCAAAAAGACTTAATCTCACCATGGCAGGCCAAGGAGGCTGCAGAAGTACTGTCACCCTTTAACTCAAATGTTTAATAAAACACTTGAGACAAGGAAATCTCCCACAAGTCTGGAAAAAGGCAAACATAGTCTTGACATTAAGAAAGGGGGATAGACAGGAGGCACTACGTTACAAACTGCCATCATTGACAAATATTGTGTGTACAGTGCTGAGGAAAGTAATCAGGTTGAGAATGATGGAGCAACCTGGAGAAGACCAACAAGGGGACCAACGGTCAGCATGGATTTACAAGAAGAAAGATTTACAAGCCTCACAGACTTGAGTTCAATGGCAAGGTTACTAAAAAAAAAAAGATGAAAAAGAAGGCTGGGTAGACTGTATTTTCCTAGACTGTTACAAATCATTTGACAATGTTGCTCACAAAAGACTGGCAAAGACGATGGAGGAGCAGGGCGAGATAACTGGAAAACACTTAACTAAGTAAGTAGCTGAAGGACAAAGGAAACTTACCATCAGACAGTAGGTTTTAAACTTAAGGAATGTAACACATTGGGTCCCACAAGGTCCTGGCGCCTTGTGAACCATAAAAACCAAAATTTAAGAAGGTACTGAGGTTAGCATCAAGACTGGTGCCAGAGCTAAGAGTGTTAAGCTATGAGGATAAACTAATGGAACTAAATTCCACCACCCTCAAGGATAGCAAAAACTGAGAGCATATGATTACAACATACAAGATTCTGAGGGGACTAGACAAAGTGGACAAGAATAGCCTCTTCGAATTAAGAGAAACTAGGACAAGAAGACACAAGTGAAAGCTGGAAATGCAAAAGGCCCATAGAAAGGTAAGGAAATACTCGTACCTTGTACGGATAGTCAACAAGTGGAACGCACTAAAAGAAGTTGTGGAAGCCACCTCCAAAAACAACTTTTAAGCCATATTCTACAGAGAATTTGAACATCAGCATAGTTACATTGTAAAGCAAAAGACACACACCAAAGCTAACAGGCAGAGCTTCACACAGTTGGGCCTCACGCCCCCTACAGAGCTTCACACAGTTGGGCCTCACGCCCCCTACAGAGCTTCACACAGTTGGGCCTCACGCCCCCTACAGAGCTTCACACAGTTGGGCCTCACGCCCCCTACAGAGCTTCACACAGTTGGGCCTCACGCCCCCTACAGAGCTTCACACAGTTGGGCCTCACGCCCCCTACAGAGCTTCACACAGTTGGGCCTCACGCCCCCTACAGAGCTTCACACAGTTGGGCCTCACGCCCCCTACAGAGCTTCACACAGTTGGGCCTCACGCCCCCTACAGAGCTTCACACAGTTGGGCCTCACGCCCCCTACAGAGCTTCACACAGTTGGGCCTCACGCCCCCTACACACACTCATAGTTAAAGCCAATTTTAAAACGAATTACTTTTGGTTCTTGATTTTGTTCTAGTTTTTTTTATCTACTTCCTGGTTCACGATCTACTTTTGGTTACTGATCTACGTCCTGGTTCACGATCTCCTTTTGGTTACTGATCTACGTCCTGGTTCACGATCTCCTTTTGGTTACTGATCTACGTCCTGGTTCACGATCTCCTTTTGGTTACTGATCTACGTCCTGGTTCCTGATCAGCTTCCTGCGTCATGATCAACTACTTGGTTCATGATCAATTTCCTGACTTATGATCTACTTTTGCTTCCTGGTTTACTTCCCGACACACACAACCATTCGGCGTCTTTGTCTATCCACTAAAGACCATCGTCTGTCCTCTAACGACTATCACCTGCCCACTAAGGCCTATAGTCTGTCCTCTTTAAGACCACCGCCTACCCTCAGGAGACCATCTTCAGAACCGGTCACACGCCAGCACTAAACCACAGCAGAGAACGGAAGTGTTCTCGAAGCCACAACCCGAACATATTGCTTTGGCCTCTGTGCCATGGTCAGGGTCAAATAAGCTGTACATAAGCTGTACAAGCTGGAGTACAGCGACGTGGTCAGTGTACGCATTCTCGGTGGTGCACACGAGGTGGGGTACACACGTCACTACTGTTGTTTTTGTTGTTCTTTAAGATTCAGCTACTTGGAACAAAGATGCAAGTAGCACGGGCTATGGTGAGCCCGTAGTGGACTTGTGAGTGTGTGTGTGGGGGGGGGGGGGGGAGTGAGGTGTGGGCGTGTGTGTTTGTGTGTATTCACCTAGTTGTGCTTGCGGGGGTTGAGCTCTGCTCTTTCGGCCTGCCTCTCAACTGTCAATCAACTGTTTCTACTACTACTATTTTTTCCCCACACCACACAAACACAGACACCACAGGAAGCAGCCCGTGACAGCTGACTAACTCCCAGGTACCTATTTACTGCTAGGTAACAGGGGCATTTAGGGTGAAAGAAACTTTGCCCATTTGTTTCTGCCTCGTGCGGGAATCGAACCCGCGCCACAGAATTACGATGCTCCAGTGGTCACTAAGCCGCCACTCAGGTTCCAGATGTTACTAACCCACTTTCTCTATGCTCCATGAGTTCCCAACCCACCACCTCACGCTCCAGGGGCCACTAACACCCACCTCCACGCACTAAGGGTTACCAAGCCACCATCTCACGCTCCAGGGGCCACTAACACCCACCTCCACGCACTAAGGGTCACCAACCCACCACCTCACGCTCCAGGGGCCACTAACACCCACCTCCACGCACTAAGGGTCACCAACCCACCATCTCACGCTCCAGGGGCCACTAACACCCACCTCCACGCTCTAAGGGTCACCAAACCACCACCTCCACGCGGAGAAAACTGGTGAAGATGTTACAATACTTTTTCAGTGCGATCGTTAACCCTTTGAGTTGCAGCCTTAAGCCTCCGCGGTGCGGGGCAAGGTGGAGGAGCAGAGGTCTGGCCCCACACTTCTTACACGGAACACCCTCCAGGAACATTAACATGTATAGAACCCTCTCTGTAGGACCACTGCTACCTAGGGAACACCCCTCCTGGCCCACCACCACCCAGGGAACAGTGGTCTCAAGAGGTGGTGGGCGTGAAAGTTGGGACCCACCCCCACCCAGCTGGCATAAGGAGACCCGCTGTCTTCCTGCCCGCCGCTGGCGGTCTGCCCGGGTCCTCGCCTCCTCACCAACCACTGAACTAATCATGCACAAATACTTCATGTTAATGATCACACTGTCGGGAATAGCAGGCTGTGTTAGTGTTATCCAGGTCACAATAGCCACGACTGACCTGCTCACAACAGGTATTTAACTCGTAGGTACCTGGTTACTGCTAGGCGTTGAGGGTATGGAAACGTGCCCAAACGTCTCCACCCGTCAGGGTGAAAAAGGGGCGCCTGACAGCTGGGTGGACAGCGCTTCGGATTCGTAGTCCTGAGGTTCCGGGTTTGATCCCCGGTGGAGGCGGAGACAAATGGTCAACAAGTTTCTTTCACCCTGGTGCCCCTGTTACCAAGCAGTAAGTAGGCACCTGGGAGTTAAACAGTTGCTACGGGCTGCTTCCTGGGGTGTGTGTAACAAAAAGGAGGCCTGGTCGAGGACCGGGCCGCGGGGACGCTAAGCCCTGAAATCATCTCAGGATAACCGTCACGGAATCGAACCCGGGACCATTCGGTTGTGAACGAGTGCGCTAAACCTGTACTTCCAACTGGGTGTTGGGTGTTGGAAGATGAGTCAGGTGTTAGTGGACCAGGCGGGGAGATGTTGCCCCGGCAACACAACACTTCTCATTTACATGAAAACGTAATTAAGTAAATATTCTCGTTCTGGGCTCAATATATAAATGTCCAGCCCAAGAGACCCAATATGTAGCGCCCTCGAGTACTATGGCCAACGGCAGTACCCTCACCACCACACCTTTTGGAAACAGAAACATAATACTCAATACAAACACGTGAAAATTGATTAGTACGTTGTTGTTGAATGTGGCGGGGGTAATGGCTGCAACAGGTCCAGACGGGCGGCGCAGCAGCAGCAGCAGCAGCAGGGGCGGAACAGCCCAGGTGAACCCAGGTCACTATGACACAGACACAGATACGCACAAGCACACACACACACAGAGGAGAGGCCGCCCGGGACACACACACCCGCCCTTCCTGCTAGCCAGATGCACACTGTTTCCCTCCCTGCTGCATCCTGCCGGCGGGCCCCACCACCACCACCAACGCCGCCGCCTCCACCACCACCACCACCAACGCCGCCGCCTCCACCACCACCACCACCAACGCCGCCGCCTCCACCACCACCGTCACCACCACCGCCATCACCAGCACCAAACATGCCACAAGGAGCTAATGACCACTGCATTATAATGCTAAAATACTTAAAAGGCGCTGAAGGAGTTGGTTAGAGCAAGAAATACTGTGAGGAAGAAAGATTACAGCCGTGGGGACTACAGTAAGGTAGAGGTCTGAGACAAGTCCAGCGGGGGAAGGGGGGCTGGAAGGGAAACAACAGATGAGATGCTGGAACACATTGCTCAGAAATGTGCAGATGCAACAGCGCCGTTCACCAACAGGAAGGTGAACGTGAACAGCAAAGAGTGTTTTTTTTCCAACCAAGGGCGCCTGTTGCACCCTTGGTTCAACAGGCAGTGCAAGGAAGCAAAGAGGACCAGCAAAGCATGAAAAAATAGGACAGAACTAGGAACGGAGGACAACAGAGAGGCAGTAAAGACAGCCAGAAATGAATACACCAGAGTCAGGAGGGAAGCCGAGAGGCAATTTTAAAACGACATTGCTGTGAAAGCTAAGGATCAACCAAAGCTGTTCTATAGCCATACGAGGAGGGAAACAACCAGTAAGCGACCATGTGATCAGGTTGAACTACTACTACTACTACCACCACCATCGCCACCACCACCACCGTCGCCGCTACCACCACCACCGTCACCACCACCAGCACCGTCGCCGCCACCACCACCACCATCGCCACCACCACCACCATCGCCACCACCACCACCGCCACCACCACCATCCTACACAAATTAACCATCTCCGGCCGGAAACGTTCCGCCTGCCTCCGTCCCTCCCGGCCCTATAATCACCGGCGCTGCTCTACAAGTACTCCAACACTGACTTAACTTACACATCTTTAATTATTATCAAGTGGTGTGATATGTCTGTCCTATACCATACACAGCCGCCGGTGTATGCCCACCACCACACTGCTGGCATACAACAGTCACTGGTGTATATGCCACCAACACTGGAACACCATACTGTATTGATGTATAGTTTAGAGATAAATTGTTATTTATTATTGTACCAATTACTTTTGAGCTGTGTAGTGTGTGCGTATTATGTATGATACTGTGTATGTACTCACCTAGTTGTGTTTGCGAGGATGAGCTCTGGCTCTTTGGTCCCGCCTCTCAACCGTCAATCAACAGGTGTACAGATTCCTGAGCCTATTGGGCTCTATAGAACACAAAGCTCTATGTCTTGTGTTGTATGAGTATGTGTTGCCAGGAGCACCAGGCCACTATTGGTGCCTGCTTGTGTTGACCTTTCAGCGGTGAGCGCTACATTTATCACCAAGTGTTTCAAGTATTATATGAGCGTAGGCCTAAGGCACAAGTTAACATGCCAGCACCGAGCAGGATAACATAGGAAACTACAATAGGTATATTGTTCAAGCGAGACGCCTCTTATTTACATTCAACAAGAACCTCTCATATATTTGTCTTAACCTATGATTGAACCCATCCATTAACCGCACGTCTACTGCCTCCCAATCTCTTCCATAAATCTACAATCAAATCGCTAAACAAGTGTTTACCAAGTTCTTTTCCGAGTCATATTTTACTCAAGTTGCCCCCCAATGTTTCGTGGTCTATTGTGTGTTGATATGTTTCCAGGGTATAACTGTGTTGTTGTCCTTCTGTGCCCAACCTGAACTGTACAGCATAAATTGTGCCCAGCGAAGGCAAAAGAGGAGGGAGGGAACTAACAGGGGAAAGCGCCAAGCCATTACGACTATATAGCACTGGGAAAGGGTCAGGATAAGGGTTTGGGATGGGACGGGGGAAAATAATGATGCCCAATATCTTGGACCGTCGGGGATTGAACGCCGACTTGCATGAAGCGAGACCTCCTATGTCCGCTGCTATCAAATCTTCTATATCCGGAAAAGGAACTTTCCTCAAACCGCAAACCTTCCGGATAGCAGGATTCACCGCCTTGCTGGTCCAATCCACATCAAATCTACATGTATTTGCGGCGTGGGAGAGACTGATAGGTAAGGCTAGCATGGGGGACTCTGGCTAGCATGGGGGACTGGCACTCGAGGCACAGTTAAGATAACGACATCATCACCAAGAGGAGCCTCGCCACAGCTGGGTGGCCAGCAGAGACTCGTTTAATATTGTTCTGCAATGACGCTAATGTTGGTGGTCGCCCAGACGGGATTACAGTGAACCCTTGAAGGAATTGTGGGCAGTTGGTGCGGTACAACACACACCCACATAGACTTGAACCAACACAAACTTCAACAGTGAGTACGCTGGTGGCGCTGCCACTCACACACAATCAGCCAAGACCCGTAAGTACAGGAAACGGGATCATCAGTCCAATTTTGTCCCCATTGCTTTCGCTGTCCATAGTTGTTGGGGAGAGAGACTGTTTTCTCAAGGATCTGAGTTATAACTTCAGTGAAACAAAAGACCCAAGAACTGCCAGCTACCTTTTCCTGTGACCATTAACTCTGCACCTTTTATGTAACCAATCTCCTAAAAAGTTTTTAAATAAAATGGAAAAATAAATGGGGAGATAGAAGATAATATACAGATGCACACATGGGAGCCTCACCAGGTTCCCCCAGATGCTATATATTCTCTTAGGTAAGGCGAAGGGTCCCCACTAATATAACAAGATGTGGAACCCAACACAATTATCATTATTATTATTACTATTATATATATATATATATATATATATATATATATATATATATATATATATATATATATATATATATATATATATATATATATATATATATATATAACTGAAAACTCACACCCCAGAAGTGACTCGAACCCATACTCCCAGAAGCAACGCAACTGGTATGTACAAGACGCCTTAATCCACTTGACCATCACGACCGGACATAATGAGGTGATAGCCGAGGCTATTTGAACCACCCCACCGCCGGCACTCGGATAGTTATCTTGGGCATAGCATTTTACCAAATCACCTCATTCTTAGGGGCACACGTGAGGAACACAAATGCGAACAAGCCAGAATGGTCCCCTGGACAATATGCAACTGAAAACTCACACCCCAGAAGTGACTCGAACCCATACTCCCAGAAGCAACGCAACTGGTATGTACAACTGGTATGGTTGCGTTGCTTCTGGGAGTATGGGTTCGAGTCACTTCTGGGGTGTGAGTTTTCAGTTGCATATTGTCCAGGGGACCATTCTGGCTTGTTCGCATATATATATATATATATATATATATATATATATATATATATATATATATATATATATATATATATATATATATATATATATTAGTATATTTTGGTAGCAGTCTTTCTTGTAAACATATATTATTAAATATGACCGATTTTTTTTTTAATTATTAAATATGACCGAAAAGAAAAACAGGCACGAAAGCGCCTGTTTTTCGGTCATATTTAATATTATATATATATATATATATATATATATATATATATATATATATATATATATATATATATATTATATAACTAGAAAAAGAGAGAGAGTCCGGAAGGCGGGAGACGGGACCCGGGAGGCGGTCTCAGTTAAGGCGCTCCTCTTGAAGAAACACTTCAGGTAATTGTAAAGGTAAAACTCTCCTGGAGACATGTCGGTCACCCAAGTGGCGCCTGTTCGAGTCTAACATGTCACTCAGCTGCCAACTGTCCTAGTCTCGAGTGCTATCTTGTTCCACCTGTCCTAGCCTCGTGTCCCACACACACGTCCCATGCCACAGCATCACTCCCCAAAAGGCATCACACAGCAGCAGTTATATGTTGATATAATTATATATTATACCACACACACGCTCCTATTCCCTGTACCATCCACGAATGGGTGGTACCCATCCATTCACCAAACACAATAAATTCATTTTTTTCAGCCACTGGCCACTCAAACGTTTAGATAAATATTAACTTGACTGTCAAGAAATATATTATGAGTGACGTATATAACAGCAGAGTATAGAGCAGAGAAGAGAGGCAGACCCCCAGCTGGAGCTTTAGAATCATGCAACAGGTAACCGTGGAAATGGCTACACTACACACAGAAATCACAATAGCGTGATGTATCAAATGAACAAATCCACAAGGGCCGTGACGAGGATTAAGGCAGTGTTTGGAAGGCTCTCGGACGTATGTTCGAATCCTCGGCACGGCCCTTGTGGATTTGTTCAGTGGAAATGGCTTATTGACAAGCGTATTAAATCCTATTGAAATCAGTGCTATGCAACGTGAGCCGAGTGTTGGGAGTGAATGCGATCCATGTTAACCCAAAAGTCTGTCAATGGAAAGTGCTGAGGGTTGGCAAGTTTTCCATAAACTTCATGGAATAAATATATATATATATATATATATATATATATATATATATATATATATATATATATATATATATATATATATTATATATTATATATATTATATATATATATATCATATATATATTATATATATATATATATGTCGTACCTTGTAGCCAGAACTCACTTCTCAGCCTACTATGCAAGGCCCGATTTGCCTAATAAGCCAAGTTTTCATGAATTAATGTTTTTTCGTCTACCTAACCTACCTAACCTAACCTATCCTAGCTTTTTTTGGCTACCTAACCTAACCTTACCTATATATATAGGTTAGGTTAGGTTAGGTAGGGTTGGTTAGGTTCGGTCATATATCTACGTTAATTTTAACTCCAATAAAAAAAATTGACCTCATACATAGTGAAAAGGGTAGCTTTATCATTTCATAAGAAAAAAATTATAGTAAATACATTAATTCAGGAAAACTTGGCTTATTAGGCAAATCGGGCCTTGAATAGTAGGCTGAGAAGTGAGTTCTGGCTACTAGGTACGACATATATATATATATATATATATATATATATATATATATATATATATATATATATATATATATATATATATATATATATATATTTTTTTTTTTTGTTTTTTTGAGATATATACAAGAGTTGTTACATTCTTGTACAGCCACTAGTACGCGTAGCGTTTCGGGCAAGTCCTTAATCCTATGGTCCCTGGAATACGATCCCCTGCCGCGAAGAATCGTTTTTTCATCCAAGTACACATTTTACTGTTGCATTAAACAGAGGCTACAGTTAAGGAATTGCGCCCAGTAAATCCTCCCCGGCCAGGATACGAACCCATGACATAGCGCTCGCGGAACGCCAGGCGAGTGTCTTACCACTACACCACGGAGACTGTATATATATATATATATATATATATATGTATGTGTGTGTGTGTGTGTGTGTGTGTGTGTGTGTGCGCGCAATTGACGATCACAAAACACTGATTATTTTTATGCGGAAAATCCACAGAGAAATGTGAAACCATAAGTTCACCATAAGACAACAGAGTTCACCATAAGACAACAGAGTTCACCATAAGACAACGGAGTTCACCATAAGACAACAGAGTTCACCATAAGACAACAGAGTTCACCATAAGACAACGGAGTTCACCATAAGACAACGGAGTTCACCATAAGACAACAGAGTTCACCATAAGACAACAGAGTTCACCATAAGACAACAGAGTTCACCATAAGACAACGCCGTTCACCATAAGACAACGCCGTTCACCATAAGACAACGCCGTTCACCATAAGACAACGCCGTTCACCGGGTGAGGACCTTCCCCTGTGTTCTTGTGTCCTGAATAAACAATCTCTTCTACAGTTATCTACCTTTATATTGAATATATATGATACACTTCTGACAACCCGACATTTCTTCTCATGGCTAAGTGACCTTTCCATTACGAAGGACTTGATAGATTCTGTGCGATCCTTTTAGTACACTTAACAGTTACACTTAAAACTTCATTTTGTCCACTTATCTGCAACTGTTCAAAACGCTTCACCTTGCAATAACTTTAGGCTCTTTGATCAACCCAACCCCCAAACGTTCTCGTAACTACAGCCTCCAAGTACTGAAATTGGAGAGGCAATACCCTGAGAGTTCACCGGGTCGCTCGTGAAATATTCACACTGCACTTAGAACGCTCACCGGCCGTGCTCTTCCCGCTCGATGTAAGCCCAGTTCTTCCCCAGGGTCTAAGGTCCAGCGACCAACTCCATCCCAGCGACCAACTCCATCCCCAAGTGTCAAAAAACTTGCTAACCCGGTGGCTCAACTTGTTTCAAGTTGAGTGGTCCTTTCAGCCACAACTCTTGCTTCAACATAATCAGGACGTGAGGCCGGCTATAGCGACCTCCCTGCCCGGACAGATGACTCTTGACACTCTTCAACGCTCTTGGTCAAAAGTTGACTAAGAACCAACAACGGTCTGAGCCTCATCCTCTACCAGAGTAGCGCGCAGTGACTGGCTCGCTGCCAAGTATGATCTGATTGGTTAACTCGATTTTTCAAATTAAGAGCCGCTCCACGTCAGTTGGCAGCTGCTGACTTATCGCATATTGGCCTTGTGTAACTGCCATGGCTCCACGTTTGTAACTGTCACATATCGAATATCGAAATATAATATAATCTTCCTCCACCATAAAACGTAAAATATAACATGATACCTGATACCTGATATCATCACTTCCAGGTGAAACACAGGTATCACCTGTCATTCATGTGACCCATGTCCTGGACCCATATATCTTCTGTGTCACAGCCTCGTGTGTCATCAACGTGACACATATCCTAGTCACATGTACTTCCAATGTGTCACATAGCCTCGTGTGTCATCCATGTGGCACATGTTCTGGTCCCATGTACCATCCACGTGTCGGTTTATAGCCTCAAGTGTCTTCCAAGTGTCACATATCCGCGCGTAACAAGTAGCTGTGTCATTTAAACATTAAATATCATTCAGTAAGACCAGTAGACACGTGACTTCAGCAAGACAGTGTTGCCACCATCCCAGGAGAGGAATATGCTTCTCACGACGATTGTTCAAACGTCAAATTCATAATGGTTTTGCTTAAGCAGAAGCGTACGAATAATGGCAACTCACCCAGGCCAGTACTCATTAGTTCGAGGATGCGTCAAGATCGCTGTGCTTTTCATTTCACTGAAGCACAGGTATTCCGACGCTGTGGTCGACTGCGTAAGCAAATTCGGTTTATTAAAGTGTGAGGACAGGATATCAACTTGCTTGGTGAGTCTGTTGTTGTTGTTGATGCCGTTGTTGTAGTTGTTGCCCATGTTGGGCTGGCCACTGTTGTTATGGTGGTGTGTTTACTGTTGGCTTTGCCGCCTGTAGCCTTGATAACACTACCGCTGGTAAACTCATTAAATGCTTCTGCTTTCATTCATGTTATTGATATCGCTGTTGTCAGTGCCGCCGTTACGGTGAATGGCACTAGAGCTTCAAGCTGCACGTGCAATGCAACTTGGCACTGCCACACCTGGCTTCCTTAGTAGTTATTGCCGACTACTGCAACTACAACTACTTCATAAAATCCGTCGGCTGCCCTTGGCCTTCAAGTCTCCCATATCAGTAACAGGAATCACACAGCTTCAGTGTTTGTCAGTTGTTATTAACCTTTGGTCTCTCCCTTCCCCCTTTCTCTACCTTTTAGACTCACCCCAGACTACACTGATCATTACAGTACTGGGGAGGTGGGTGGGTGTTCCGGGCACAAGCGTTCTCTGGAGACGTGAGGCTGTGACGCCACTCGTGCTGGACGATGGTCGAACTCCACTTTACTCGAAGTCCTGAAGGATGCCAGCACTACAACCTTGAATCCAGAATCTCCTGGACCGCCGGATAGGTCCCCATCAGCCGGGGACCGGTTGATGGGATGGATCGCCGGATAGGTCCTCATCAGCCGACATGCAGTTGACGGATGAGTACCTGCAGGCGTCTTCATCTCGAGCGATGGATCAATGAGCGACTCACTGCCGTTAATGTCTCTGTACGAAGTTGATCTCACACTGGGCCTCTGTGTTCTCCACCTCGACCAGATCTTCAACAACAGAACAACCAATCGCTCTTAATTCTGATCTCTGGTGAATTCACAGCCTGTGAGTGATTAACATGGATCAAATCCGCGGATTATTATTGGCCGCTCTGTGTATTGTCTGCTGATCTGTTGGATTTGATCCAGCTTATTTCGGCAGCGGTTCATTCCTTCGTCAGTTCTGGGAACTCGAGTTTGGTTTACGATCTTTTCCAGAAAACTTTTGATATTTTCCACCTTAATATAACTTGGCTTTATTTTCCTTTGTCTTTCAGGGTATCTTTTACTGGAACTGTATTAGGGCCTCTTATTACACTGATAAGCTCAAATAGCGTCGTTGAGATAACGTAAGAAATGGTATCCAATCAATTAGACCTTCACTTCGTTATTCTCCTCCCTCCATCACACACACACACCTCTCACCATCACACACACACACACACCTCCCACCATCACACACACACACCTCTCACCATCACACACACACCTCTCACCATCACACACACACACACACCTCCCACCATCACACACACACACCTCTCACCATCACACACACACCTCTCACCATCACACACACACACACCTCTCACCATCACACACACACCTCACCATCACACACACACCTCACCATCACACACACACCTCACCATCACACACACACACACCTCTCACCATCACACACACACACACCTCTCACCATCACACACACACCTCACCATCACACACACACCTCACCATCACACACACACACACCTCTCACCATCACACACACACACACCTCCCACCATCACACACACACTCCTCTCACCATCACACACACACACACACCTACCATCACACACACACACACACCTCCCACCATCACACACACCACACACACCTCTCACCATCACACACACACACCTCCCACCATCACACACACACACACACACACCTACCATCACACACACACACACCTCCCACCATCACACACACACACACACACACCTACCATCACACACACACACACCTCCCACCATCACACACACACACCTCCCACCATCACACACACCACACACACCTCTCACCATCACACACACACACCTCTCACCATCACACACACACACACACACCTACCATCACACACACACACACACCTCCCACCATCACACACACCACACACACCTCTCACCATCACACACACACACCTCCCACCAACACACACCTCCCACCATCACACACACCTCCCACCATCACACACACCCTGTGGGGCCGGTGGAAGTCATCTCTGAGCTGACTTTCCGCCTTAGAGAGGTGAAATATTCTCTTTACCCAGGTAGTAAACAGAGGCAGGTGGAGGAGGCGGCTGGCAAACATTTCAGCCGGAGTGGGGGAGCCAGCCGGGTCTGGGGCCCAGCCGGGTCTGGGGGGCCCAGCCGGGTCTGGGGGGCCCAGCCGGGTCTGGGGGGCCCAGCCGGGTCTGGGGGCCCAGCCGGGTCTGGGGGGGGACCAGTCGGGTCTGGGGGCCCAGCCGGGTCTGGGGGCCCAGCCGGGTCTGGGGGGGACCAGTCGGGTCTGGGGGCCCAGCCGGGTCTGGGGGCCCAGCCGGGTCTGGGGGGGGGCCAGTCGGGTCTGGGGGCCCAGCCGGGTCTGGGGGGGGACCAGTCGGGTCTGGGGGCCCAGCCGGGTCTGGGGGGGACCAGTCGGGTCTGGGGGCCCAGCCGGGTCTGGGGGGCCCAGCCGGGTCTGGGGGGGCCAGTCGGGTCTGAGGGGCCAGGGTAAAATTATAATTGTTGAATCATCGTCCCGCCACTCCTGCAGTTGGTCAAAGTACTGCAAATATCTCAAGCCTTGTGCGTTAAATTTTGCTCAAACCTTCATACGTTGTTCTGTTGTCTGAAAATATCACGCCAATTCTTATTCTGTATCAAAATGTCTACCATTTGTGTAGGCCGTCTTGGGAGAGCGGTAACCCAACCTACAAGTGGAAGATTTAATCAAATGTCTTCAGCAGGTTTGTGGGCGTGAGGGCAGTCGTATATAGGATCACCAGGAGCAGGAAGGCGCGAGGGAGGGGGCGAGGTAGCCTATCACAACACCTCAACCACTCTCATCCATCAGACCACTCACTATCCTCCCTAGCTTCCCAACCCCACCACCCCTCAACGAGGCGCCCCACAACCATGCTCCCCCACACCCCCACAGCTGTCGGGAGTACAGCGGTGCCTTCAGTACCGCGCGAGGCTATGATGACTTTTTCCCAGTCCAGCTTTTTGTCGTTAGAGACATTTAATGCTTTTAAGGGATTTTCTGCCACCATTATCATTTATTATTTTCCTTGGGCTTCATTGCCTGGGAGGACCAGACGAGAGGTTTTGTCTCCTGGCACGGCAGCTCTCCTCTCCTCTCTCTCCTCTTGACACGGAGTAGTGGGCGTGGTGGTGACACGTAGTGGTGGACGTGGTGGTGACACGGAGTGGTGGTGACACGTAGTGGTGGTGACACGTAGTGGTGGACGTGGTGGTGACACGTAGTGGAGGGCGTGGTGGTGACACGTAGTGGTGGACGTGGTGGTGGCAATAATTTTGCATCATTTACAAACCTCGCCACATAAGACTCAACTCCTGTACAGAGGTCCCTTTACATGTTTGAGAAACAGCACCGGTCCCAGCACCGATCCTTGAGGTACCCCACTTGTTACTCTTCACCAACCCGACCTTCTCACCTCCTTACTGATACTCTCCGACTCCTGTCTGTTAGGTAATTCCTTACCCCATGTTAGTGCTTTTCTGCTTACTCCCGCCAACCTCTTAAGTTTGTATAGTAATCTCTTGAGAGGTACTGAGGCAAAGGCTTCTTCGCAGTCCGGAAATACACAATCTGCCCAACCTTTTCTGATGAGAAGGTTGTCTTATTTTCTTTACCTTATCATAGAATTCCAAGTTTGTTACGCAGGATTTCCTTTCCCTACAGCCATGTTAGTGTTTGTTTAAATACCTACTTTTCCCTAGGTGTGGAACTAGTCTCATCCTGATTATTCTTTCAAGTACTTTTCAGGGGATGCTTGTCAGTGGAACTGGTCTGTAGTTAAGTGCCTCTTTCTTAACTCCTGTCTTGAAAATTGGTACCACATTTGCCTTCTTCCAGCAGTTGGGCAACTCTCCCTAAGTGACTCATTAAAGTTCCTTGCTAAATGTATACCGAGGTGCTATATGCTTCCTCTTTAACATCCACGATGATACATTGTCTAGTCCAACAACTTTAGTTTCGTCCAGCGATGTTAGTTGTTGCTTTACTGCTTCTGCTGTCGCCTCAATATTTATCAGTCTCTCATATAGGGTTATCTTATCTCCCAGCGCTGGGAGCTGCTCAGGCTCGGTAGTGAACACTCCCTGGGAAGTGGCGGCGTTTAGTACCTCGCAAATTTCCTTATCGTCTTCTCTAAGTCCCGCTCTCCATTTTCGCAGTCGTCACTTGGTCGTTCACTGTCATTTTTCTTATGATATGACTATGCTGTAGTTTGGGTTGTTTCTTTGGTAATAATAACATTCTCGTAATTTATTTTCGGTAGTCTTGTTATATATATATATATATATATATATATATATATATATATATATATATATATATATATATATGTCGTACCTAGTAGCCAGAACTCACTTCTCAGCCTACTATTCAAGGCCCGATTTGCCTAATAAGCCAAGTTTTCCTGAATTAATATATTTACTATAATTTTTTTCTTATGAAATGATAAAGCAACCCTTTTCCCTATGTATGAGGTCAATTTTTTTTATTGGAGTTAAAATTAACGTAGATATATGACCGAACCTAACCAACCCTACCTAACCTAACCTAACCTATATTTATAGGTAAGGTTAGGTTAGGTAGCCAAAAAAAGCTAGGTTAGGTTAGGTTAGGTAGGTTAGGTAGACGAAAAAACATTAATTCATGAAAACTTGGCTTATTAGGCAAATCGGGCCTTGAATAGTAGGCTGAGAAGTGCGTTCTGGCTATTAGGTACGACATATATATATATATATATATATATATATATATATATATATATATATATATATTATTAAATATGACCGAAAAAGTAAGATTAATAATTCTAACACGAATTTTCTCAATCTTTCGTACATTACGCTTCACTGTTGGAGGTAAATCAAAAATCACTTCTCCAAAATTCATTTTTATTTCTAGTCTGACGCGACACGGGCGCGTTTCGTAAAACTTATTACATTTTCAAAGACTTCACAAATACACAACTGATTAGAACTTGCGTTTCCCTGATTTTATATCTACATTTGAGTGAGGTGGGAAGGGTGATGTGGCATTAACACAAGACAGAACACTAGGGGATATTAATAGGGTATTAAAAGTATCAACACAAGACAGAACAGAAACAATGGGTATTGAATAGAAGTGTTTGTAGAAAGCCTATTGGTCCATATTTCTTGATGCTTCTATATTGGAGCGGAGTCTTGAGGTGGGTAGAATATAGTTGTGCAATATATATATATATATATATATATATATATATATATATATATATATATATATATATATATATATATATATATATATATATATATAATATATATATATATATATTATATATATATATATATATATATATATATATATATATATACGTATATATATATATATATATATATATACGTATTCGTTACTAGCTCAGTTACATGTGTTCCTCTTTACCTCTGCCCTTTGACCTCTGTATTTCCTCCACTCCTTCCTGCCTTTAGCTTTTGCTTCTCGGTACTTTCTACTAAACCATGGGCTTATTGTATTCTCTTAATTTTTCCATTTTTGTTGGTTTGAAACACTGTTCAGCCTCTCTGCATCTTCATTTGACTTGATCAATCATTTTCTGTACTTTTTCTGATCTAGTCTGTAGTTCAGTGCCTCCTGTCTATTCCCTTTCTTGAATATCGGGACCATATTGGCCGCTTTCGAAATTCTTGGCAGTTCCCCTGTTGTCAGTGATTTGTTATACACTATGGAGAGTGCCAGGCACAGTGCTTCTGCTCCTTCCCATAGTATCCAAGGGAAGATTCCATCTGGGCCTATAGCCTGTGTCACATCCATCTCTAGTAAACGCTTCCTTACTTCCCCACTGGTAATCTCAAACTCTTCCAGTGGTTCCTGGTTAACTATTCCCTGTGTACTCACCTATTTGTGTCTGCAGGATCGAGTATTGACTCTTGAATCCCGCCTTTCGAGCCATCGGTTGTTTACAGCAATGACCCCGGTCCTATTTCCCTATCATACCTTGTTTTAAAATTATGCTTCCACAACCTGCTCCTTAAGTACATTCCATTTTTCCACTACTCTCACGCTAAAAGAAACTTCCAAACATCTCTATGACTCATCTAAGTTTCCAGCTTCCACCCATGTCCCCTCGTTCTGTTACTATTACGTGTGAATATTTCGTCTATGTCCACTTTGTCAATCCTCCTGAGTATTTTATACGTTCCTATCATATCCCCCCTCTCCCTTCTTTTTCTAGTGTCGTAAGGTTCTGTTCCTTCAGGCGCTCTTCATACCCCATCCCTCGTAACTCTGGAACGAGTCTCGTTGCAAACTTCTGAACCTTTTCCAGTTTCCTTAAGTGTTTCTTCAGATGGGGGACTCCACGATGAGGCGGCATACCCTAAGACTAGCCTCACGTGGGCAGTGTAAAGCGCCCTAAATGCCTCCTTAATTAGGTTTCTGAATGATATTCTAACTTTTGCCAGTGTAGAGTACGCTGCTGTCGTTATCCTATTTATATGTGCTTCAGGAGATAGATTATGTGTTACGTCCACGCCCAAGGTCTCTTTCTCGCGTCGACACAGGTAGGCTGTTCCCCTTCATTGTGTACTGTTCCTTTGGTGTCCTATCACCTAGTCCCATTTCCATAACTTTACATTTGTTCGTGTTGAACTCCAGTAGCCATTTCTCTGACCATCTCTGCAACCTGTTCAAGTCCTCTTGGAGGATCCAACAATCCTCATCTGTCACAACGCTTCTCATCAACTTTGCGTCATCTGCGAACATCGACATGTAGGACTCTACTCCTGCATGTCGTGTGTGTGTACTCACCTATTTGTACTTACCTATTTGTGCTTGCGGGGGTTGAGCTTTGGCTCTTTGGTCCCGCCTCTCAACTGTCAATCAACTGGCGTACAGATTCCTGAGCCTACTGGGCTCTATCATTTCTACATTTGAAACTGTGTATGGCGTCAGCCTCCACCACATCACTGCCTAATGCATTCCACCTGTTAACTACTCTGACACTGAAAAAGTTCTTTCTAACGTCCCTGTGGCTCATTTGGGTACTCAGTTTCCACCTGTGTCCCCTTGTTCGCGTACCACCAGTGTTGAATAGTTTATCCTTGTCTACCCTGTCAATACCCGAGGATTTTGTAGGTAGTGATCATGTCTCCCCCTTACTCTTCTGTCTTCCAGTGTCGTGAGGTGCATTTCCCGCAGCCTTTCCTCGTAACCCATGCCTCTTAGTTCTGGGACTAGTCTAGTGGCATACCTCTGAACTTTTTCCAGCTTCGTCTTGTGTGTGTGTGTGTGCGCGCGCGAGTGCTTGCGTGTATGCATGCGTAGTGACGCGCACGCGCGCACGAAGGCGATTGTGCTTGCGGAGGGTTGGGCTTCGACAATTTGGTCCTGCCTTTCACCTGTCAATCAACTGGTCAGTCTGCTCCCACAACCTCCCGCTTGTGTGTTCCATTTGGTCACTACTCTCACACTGAAACAAATCTTCCTTATCTCTCTGTGGCTCCTGTGGGTACTAAATTTCCTCCCGTGTCCCTTTGTGAACAACCCGTACCAATTAGTCTATCCTAATCGACTTTAACCATTGCTCTGAGAATTTGGTAGGCAGTAATCATATCTAACCTAACTCTTCTGTCTTCCAGTGACGAAGTTTAACTCCTGTTGCCTTTTCCTATTAATTCATACCTCTCAGTTCATGTGCAGGTGGGTGTGTGGGAGCGTGGCACTAGAGAAGACACAACTGCCGTCTCAGTACTCCCGTTACTCTGCCTTGAACCACCGCCAGCCCAACTGGGCCCGGTACTGCCCAGCTCAGCACCGTCGTAACTCCATATTGTTAGTCCCCGCTCCCCGCCCACACACTCGATTGTCGCTCCCCTGTCACCTTCCTCCGGGATAACACAGTATTCCACCCCTGACAAGACCCCCAGGCTGGCGGGGAAGGGGGTCTCTGCCCACCTGTCTCACACGTACACACGTGTGTACGGAGGAGCAGTTGGGCGTACACTCCGTGTGAGAGGGGTCACGGGGGTGTATGAGAGGAGCCGGCTGAAGCTGCTGGCGTGTCGATGTGCTCCGCTGGAATGATGTGTTCTGGTGTGCGCGCCGTGGGAGAGGAGATGATGTGTCAAGCCCACACGAATATAAAAGCATCTCGGGGACATGTTGGGGCTCTTGCACTCTCCGTGTTTTATGTTTGTCTGGTGGGGGGGGGGAGGGGGCAGTGTTGCTAACTGTATTGTCGCCAACACAACAGCTTTAGGCTCACTTCTGTATTTCTCCACCAGCATTCCCCACACACACCGGAACAAACGCACGCATACAGAAACCAATGAATAGTTTCTTTCGCCCGATGCTTCTGTTCACCTCGTAGTAAATTGGTACCTGGGAATTAGACAGTTGCGTGTCCTGGGGACAGCTGTTACGTGCTGTGCGTTCGTGTGTGTCTGTATATTAACTGCTAGGTGAACAGGGGTATCGGGTGATAGAAGCACTGCCCATTTGCTTCTGCCTCGCGCGGGCATCGAACACGGGCCCTTAGGGCCACGACCCCGGAGCGCTGTCCACTCAGCAGCCGCGAGGGCCCATGTGTTGTGTGTGTGTATGTGCGTGCATGCTTGCACTACCCCTCAGGTTATAACTCTTGGCCGAGATTCCCACAAAGTTTAGATTAGACACAACTCCCGCGAGGACGCCATTCTCCGCCCCGGTGACCAAGTTAACATTATTGTTTCCGCGTCACTAGACCCTCACAGTGTGTCCTCTCCCCGTGCACTCACCTCCCAAATGTGGCCATATCGACCTCCTTTATGACTATACTGACTATATCACCATACTACTGATATGTTGCAGTTATGTACCTTACTTAATCTAATATAAACAAAGTTTTGAGAGAGAGAGAGAGAGAGAAAAGAGAGACAGAGAGAAAAGAGAGAGAGAAAAAAGAGAGAGAGAGAGAGAGAAAAGAGAGACAGAGAGAAAAGAGAGAGAGAAAAAAGAGAGAGAGAGAGAGAGAGAAAAGAGAGACAGAGAGAAAAGAGAGAGAGAAAAAAGAGAGAGAGAGAGAGAGAGAGAAAAGAGAGACAGAGAGAAAAGAGAGAGAGAAAAAAGAGAGAGAGAGAGAGAGAGAAAAGAGAGACAGAGAGAAAAGAGAGAGAAAAAAGAGAGAGAGAGAGAGAGAGAGAGAAAAGAGAGACAGAGAGAAAAGAGAGAGAGAAAAAAGAGAGAGAGAGAGAGAGAGAGAAAAGAGAGACAGAGAGAAAAGAGAGAGAGAAAAAGAGAGAGAGAGAGAGAGAGAAAAGAGAGACAGAGAGAAAAGAGAGAGAGAAAAAAAAAAGAGAGAGAGAGAGAGAGAGAGAGAAAAGAGAGACAGAGAGAAAAGAGAGAGAGAAAAAAGAGAGAGAGAGAGAGAGAGAGAGAGAGAGAGAGAGAGAGAAAAGAGAGAGAGAAAAGAGAGAGAGAGAGAGAGAGAGAGAGAGAGAGAGAGAGAGAGAGACAGAGAGAGAGAGAGAGAGAGAGAGAGACAGAGAGAGAGAGAGAGAGAGAGAGAGAGAGAGAGAGAGAGAGAGAGAGAGAGAGAGAGAGAGAGAGAGAGAGAGAGAGAGAGAGAGAGCTCATACAACGATGAACACAACAAAACTTTTCAAAACACAGTAAAATGGCAAGTCTATAAATATATGAGGGATCACATGATGTTTATAAGACCCATGCTTACAACAATAGCTATTTCTGAGAGACAGGTAGATACTTAAACCCCTTCTTATCTACCATCAGAGCTCTGTCAGGAACGGTCAGATTTATACGAGAACACGTGAGACCGAACACATAATTATGTGGCAGAATTCTTGTGTAATTTTCCATGAAAACTTGGACTATTAAAGGAAAATAACAAAATCTACTTATGAACCAATAAACCAATATTCCTCCAGGTTGGCGATACCAGATTTGATGAGGGCGTCTGGAACAAGTTAACTACTTTAGTACAAGATGCTTATGAACCAGGCAAGGTTGGACCATCACACTGAATACCTGTTACAACTGAGTGACTGACGGAGTTGTGGTCTCGCAGTCCCTGCTCTTGACCCCAGTGATCCTTGTGAATGTTACTCACGCAATTGTAGTTTCTCAGTGTCTATATTGTAACGACGATTTTCTCTCTTCTCCCGGACGGAATCTCCCAAATGTAACGTCGACAAGGTCCTTTTTTGGGAGTCGGACAAGTTCCTATATATCATGCAAATACTCGTTCTAATCCGGAAAGGGAGTCCTCACCTCACATTAAACAAAGCAAATGATCAAACCCTGTGGGAGTGAGACGGTTATCTCTTCTCCTGCAGACTATTTCCAGGGAAACAACAATAGTCAGGGGGCGGGAGATCTGTGCCAGCGGCTGCATCAGGTATACACACTCTGTCCTGATGTTTCCGATACTCCCTGTAGTTGGTCAATATCTCCACTCTCAGTCAACTCTCTCCCTCCCACGATAATCTCGGTCAAATCAGTCTGGAATCTTATTCAGGCTAGTCAGAGTATTGGCCCAATCTGTTAGTTAACCTCCACCCAAGGTTGGCAAGGCAGGGAGCAATAATACTTTAATATAGTTATATAACAATTATTAGAAAGATTGCTTATAAAACATTATCCTCAAATCACAAAATTAAACATTATTTGTATATATATATATATATATATATATATATATATATATATATATATATATATATATATATATATATATATATATATAATCACTGGAAGGTCTACCTCCCTCTAACTTACTCAAGTCCTCAGACGATTGATCTTCTGATAGCCTAGCTTCCTAGGATTATACTGTACACAATTTCTCTCTCACTCTTTCAGAATAATATATTCTTAAAACCTCTCCGCGGCCAGTAAATATATAATTTCACAATAAAAATCTTATATATATATATATATATAGATATATATATATATATATATATATATATATATATAATATATATATAATATATATATAATATATATATATATATATATATATATATATATATATATATATATATATATATATATATATATATATATATATATATATATATATATATAAAGAAGATAGTGTGGTACTGACCGTGCAAGCCGTGGTTCTTGTTAAGCGCAGAGAGACCGCCACTTCCAGCAGTCCTGGGACGGGACTTAGCGGACTTGGCCCGCTCCGACGGCTGCATGATGCCTGCATTCTGCCGCTTCTTGGCCACCCGCTGCTCCAGGAGCTGCCGCTGCCGTGGGAGAGAGACAGACACATGGTCAGCCTACTGACTGGGGTCCGAGACTTACCTTCAGTATGGAAGACACGAGTATGTTGCGTGTGGGGAAGCGAGTCTTATTAATAGGTGTTTTGAGGGAGGTTCTATGTCCCCCCAACACAGTTTACTGTACCATGTTCCCCTCCTCTCTCGTCTGAGTTACCAGTCCTACCCTCCCTTCTGACAGAATTTATCAGTTCCCCTCATTCCAGAAATACCTGGCTTGAGTCTCCCCTCTCTTCATAGCTACGCGTCCTGGGCTTCCCTCGCATATTAGTTACCAGGGCCCGGATTCGCCACGCACTTTAATGTCCTCTTACGAAACCTGTACATCTTTTTTAAATCATGGCGGCTTAGTTCACATTTATTATACACTCTGTGAGGTGCGAAGAGTTACGAGGATATTTACAACAATAATAATCATGGGTTACGAGCCTTAAAGCTCGTAAACTGTTTAACACTGATTAAGCCGCTATGGTCCATGAAAGATGACTATGTTTCGTATGGGGACGTGTAAGCGTTTGATGAATCGTGACTTCTGACGTGGTCCTGCCCCTACTGGTAAGGTAGCTAGCCTGAGACAACCATCACTGCTAAGTCACCCGTCTCGTCCCTACCCTCACCTGTCTGGGGGGCTCAAGCAAATCAATAAATGGTCCTCTTGGTGATGCGTCGACGACTGACAAGGCATTGTCTCAAGGCACCGCCTGGCTCTCAAGTCACACCTGTCGTCCCTCCCACACCTGTCATCCCTCACTCTCACCTCCACCTGTCGTCCCTCCCACAGCTGTCATCCCTCACTGTCACCTCCACCTGTCGTCCCTCCCCACACCTGTCATCCCTCACTCTCACCTCCACCTGTCGTCCCTCCCACAGCTGTCATCCCTCACTGTCACCTCCACCTGTCGTCCCTCCCACACCTGTCATGCCTCACTGTCACCTCCACCTGTTGTCCTAGTTTCCCTCCCTCCCACACTTGTCCCACAACGCTTTCATATATATTTGAGCATGACAAAACATGTACAATAATATTAACGTTAATGTTGAATCTACAGCCAATGACTGACGACCCCATCTGCTAATGTTGATTCTACAGCCAATCACAGACGATCCTGTCTGCTAATATTGATTCTACAACCAATCACGTGTTAGTCAATATATACAACCCCCCCTCCCCCCCCCCCATCATCCAAAGCGCTTTCAACACAGCAGCAAAATACATACACCGTGCTGCGGTAAATATTGACTAATTAATAACGAAAAGTGGGAAATGTTGCAAATTTCGTACAGGAAAGTCAACAGAATGAATACAATTTATGAACGAGTGACTCTTGAATATAATACTAAGGCAGTTGCCTGCCTATATAGCAGGGAGGGGGGAGAGAGAGAGAGAGAGAGAGAGAGAGAGAGAGAGAGAGAGAGAGAGAGAGAGAGAGAGAGAGAGAGAGAGAGAGAGAGAGAGAGAGAGAGAGAGAGACAGAGAGAGAGACAGAGAGAGAGAGAGAGAGAGAGAGAGAGAGAGAGAGAGACAAAGAGAGAGAGAGAGTACCCCATAACAGAGCTAACTCTTATGGGATATGCTCTTTTTTTTGCCTGTCGTGTTTGTGGCAATTCCACAAGAAACAAATCGTCTGTGTGTCTGTCTGTCTGTCTGTCTGTCTGTCTGTCTGTCTGTCTGTCTGTCTGTCTGTCTGTCTGTCTCTCTCCCTCCCTCCCTCTCCCCCCCCCCCCCACCTGCCTGACTCGCCGCCGCCTACGAGAGCTGAGTGCACTGGTCGTGTGACAAGAGAAGACCACAAAAGAGCACCGCACAACACAACTTTCCGCTTGACTTCAACTTCCGGCTACCTCTAACCTCAATTGTAATCAATTCCGCCTCCTTCCTTCCCTTATCTCAATCCTCCTGCTCCTCTCCCTCCAGCCCCTCTCTTATCTCTCCTCTTCATCCCATACTTAATACTTCCCACATCCTTTCATTTCTCTCTTATAAACATTTACTTCTTGGTTCATCACTTATAATATCTCCCGTATTCCTCCGTTCCACCCCCTCCCATCTTCCTCCATTCCACTTCCCCTATCCATACTCCAAATAAAAATTCAACATTCTGGCTTTTACGTAAATTGAAAAACGAATGGAGATCAGGGTATGGCCAGGTACACATCCGGGAACTCTACTTTGCTTACGGCCTCCTGCCGGTCCTTCCCGCCAGCCTGGGTCACGCCGCCCCTGCAGGCGAGGGTGGAGACCATACCTGGCTCCCGCCGCCCCTGTAGGCGGGGGTGGCGACCATACCTGGCTATCGCCGCCCCTGTAGGCGGGGGTGGCGACCATACCTGGCTCCCGCCACCCCTGTAGGCGGGGGTGGAGACCATACCTGGCGCCCGCCACCCCTGCAGGCGGGGGTGGAGGCCATACCTGGCGCCCGCCACCCCTGCAGGCGGGGGTGGAGACCATACCTGGCGCCCGCCACCCCTGCAGGCGGGGGTGGAGACCATACCTGGCGCCCGCCACCCCTGCAGGCGGGCGTGGAGACCGTACCTGGCTCCCGCCTTCCATCCAGGTGTGCATTTTATATCGACAACCCTGAGCATATTCATATTTGTATCTTTATTCAGATAAAAGCCCAGTTAAACTACGTTAGGATTGTATTTATTTTCTCTTGGTCTACGTTCATAAACAATTGCTCTGAAAATGTAACATATGGGCGTGGAATCAATGGCTTGTTTCAAGGGTAGTTTAGACATATATGAGAGTTTGGATGGATAGCAATAGCAGCTGCCCCGTATAGGCCAATAGGCCTTCTGCAGTTTTCCTTTCCTCATTTATTTTCTGCTCTGTGTGAACGACTGTCCTTTGAGGAGAGAGCTAAACAGTTTGTTAGAGCTGGATCTGGTTTGCCAAGTTCCTCGGTGCAAGATAATGACATATTTCCTTTACATTTATTGGTAACCTTCAGCCGTAGAGGCGCAATAAGTGATGTATTATCTTGAGGTTATCTTAGTGTCCATTAGGGAGACGGGACTAAGACATCTTCGGACACGATAATCAGGAGTGTTCAGGGGACGAGGAGTGCACAGTTAGCACCTCGTATGACGCCACACTGTGCACAACTGTACACAGAAACAAGACTATTATACAAAAGATACGGAAGGAAATGCAGAATAGAACCAGTGAGGAGTAGAGATGCCATAGGCCAATCAGAGAGCACTGTCTGAACATCAGAGGTGCACAGTTGTTCAACACCCTCCCAGCAAGCATTAGAAATATTGCTGGAACAAAGGTGGATGTATTTAAGAGGCACTTTGGTAAGTTCCTGCAAGAAGTGCTGGACCAACCAGGCTGTAGTGGATATGTGGGCCTGCGGGCCGCTCCAAGCAACAGCCTGGTGGACCAAGTTATCACAAGTCGAGCCTGGCCTCAGGCCGGGGAGTAGAAGAACTCCCAGAACCCTCTCCAGGTATACTCCAGGTATACTCCAGGTATACTCGTCACCCACATGAACACCAACCCCAGACAAAGACAGATTAAGACGCCAAGACTAGCTCAAAATGGCTTCCATATAAATACTAATGAATATATATATATATATATATATATATATATATATATATATATATATATATATATATATATATATATATATATATATATATATAATATATAAAAGATATATAATGTGTGTGTGTTTAATTGATAGAAATGATGTATGATAATATCTGGCTAAGAGTGAATTAAACATTGCATATTGTTAGAGCAGTAATTAGCGCGAGTGTACGCCCGGGTAACAAGCCATCATTTTCCCTCTCATTTGGCCGGCGGCCGTAATGGAGGAGCTGGTGTTTATGTCTGGCCAACATAAACAACCTGGCTCAGTGTTTACTGCGGCCTGTACTGCTTACCACCTGTGTGTGTTCCCCTGGTGGCCCGCCGCCCGGGCCCTGGTGCCCGCCGCCCGGGCCCTGGTGCCCGCCGCCCAGGCCCTGGTGCCCGCCGCCCGGGCCCTGGTCTCAACAGCCCAGCATCACAACACAGGGCTTCCGGGTTACTTTACTGCTGGGCTTAACCTCCATCACTTGTACTGGTCGATGTAGCGACGGCGATGGTGACTTGCAGGGTCGATGTTCGATACCCGATCGTCCTAGTGGTTGGGCACCGTTCTTTCACTCCATCGTCACATCCCTTCCGAGGGCTATCGTACTGGCTTAACGTACCGTACCCCAGACATGTTTCTCTTGATCTATCAACCTTAATCATCCTCATGTTAAGATCTATCAACCTCTGAAGGATTATCAAGACTGCCACAACACCTTACTGGCCAATCAGTAAGTGTATCATAGTCCTGAACACAATTCACGACTAAAGTAAACTCGGTTTATATCCTGGAGACGAGGAGCTAACTACAGCGGGTGTTGCTAACTACAGCGGGTGTTGCTAACTACAGCGGGTGTTGCTAACTACAGCGGGTGTTGCTAACTACAGCGGGTAGTGAGTTAAGAACCTTTGTTGATAACTCGTTATTTGGTCTTCGTCTCACACAAGATTGCCCGCTCTCTTAACCGCGGGGACATGTCCTTGTGGGCCGGCAACACCGCGGGGACATGTCCTGGTGGGCCGGCAACACCGCGGGGACATGTCCTGGTGGGCCGGCAACACCGCGGGGACATGTCCTGGTGGGCCGGCAACACCGCGGGGACATGTCCTGGTGGGCCGGCAACACCGCGGGGACATGTCCTGGTGGGCCGGCAACACCGCGGGGACATGTCCTGGTGGGCCGGCAACACCGCGGGGACATGTCCTGGTGGGCCGGCAACACCGCGGGGACATGTCCTGGTGGGCCGGCAACACCGCGGGGACATGTCCTGGTGGGCCGGCAACACCGCGGGGAAGGTGCCATATACTTCATCACCTTATTTTTGTACTTCACTCTTGTTTAGTAGTCACGTGGCTCTTCACCGACATTTTCATACTTTTGTCAAATTCTTTTTCTATTACTTAAGTATTCCTTTCACCGTCCATCCTCCTAAAATGTAGTTATAACAAACATTGTATCCAAAGTACCAATATGAAGTGTTGCACCACCAAAAAGTTCAATTTTGTACTATTCATTTTATAGTCAGAGTAAAAAGCTAAAAACCAAATCTAAACATCCCTGGACCTAGTATGAACATATATATATATATATATATATATATATATATATATATATATATATATATATATATATATATATATATTATATATATATATATATATATATATATATATATATATATATATATATATATATATATATATATATATATTAAGCCTAAGATAGCGGTTTTTAGGCTTAGGATTGGTTAGGTTAGATTCTTTAATTTCATTTCGTATAAAAGAGAATGCCATTTAGACATTCAGTAACAGAAAACGTGAACATTCCGGTGGGGCAACACTACATATTGATACTTTGGACCAAACACTTGTCCTAAGTCATTTTAGGAGGATGGCCCGTAACCTGAAGACCTGTTGCTTCCCACCCGGTTCTCTTCTCCTTTGGTCTTTTATATTTGTCCCCCCCCCCCACCCTCCTGCTCTTCTTTCTACCTGTAGCGTTGTCTGTTAAACCATTAAATGTTATATTCTCGTGCTCCGTCACTACTCGGTCTCTGCGCATCTCTGACTGACTTGTTCCACACTTTCCTTAACTGTCTTCTCACGTTCACTTCCCCGTTGCACATTCCACAATTACTCTCTTCCCGTGAAATTGCCTTTTTGCTGGCTGGTCTCCTTTCCTCGCTTCCATGACTTCTTGCTTTAAGGTCTATTATGTAATCTAAGACTATATAATGCCATGGTCTCCGGCTTCTGAAGGGACTGCACGCTCCGGCCTGCACCACATTGTGTACATCAGCATTTTAAAAGCACTACAATCACCTGTGGTTGATTGTTCAATAAATCATTGAACTATATGTTTAACAGATCTCTCACCCTGTCCATGAAGGACAGAAGAAAATGTATATATGCTGGTTAGCATTGTAAATGTCTGGCCACGTCTGTGGTAGTAAAAAAAAAAACATTGTGTACTCACCTAAATGTGTTTGCAGGATCGAGCCGTCTATGCAGTGACTAGTGACCCTCTTGTTGCTTGTCATGTTTACTTTTGAAACTATTGTGAAACTCTAGTCATTATATTTACTCACTTCCCTTTAACTTCCCACGTTAACAAAAATGTTTCTAACATCTGTGTGACTCATCTGAACCTCAAGTTCCCTTCCATGTCCCCTTGTACCACCCTGACTTATTATAAACATGCCCTCTATATCAACAATAACAATTTCCCTGAGAATCTTAGATATCGTTATCATGTCTCCTCGAGGCAGCTGCACTGACTAGTAGCAGCGAGTCGGTGCCGCTAGCCAACCCGTACTCTACACTAATAGGTCACATGTTAACGGAATCGACCAATTCGTTGAAAATAAGCAATAGAAAATAGCAACAAAATAAAAGTGAATAGTAAGAATATAAAAACCGTACTATTGAGGCTTCGTACAGATCGGCCTCGCTGGGGTGAGGCGGGTTGGGTGGCTTCGTACGCCTCGGGTAGTGCAAAACACCTCAATATTTTATGAAGCGGCAAATGGAGAGAACGGGCCCACTGCTCAATGGGGCTCCACAATCCACTATTAAAGTCTCATCCAACTGGTTTCCAAATACTTTCGTGTCAGAATAATTTTTGGGGGGAATTCCCACGAGAAGGCAAACTCCAGAAAGATAAGACACATAGGACTAACAGCAGAGTCTGAACTGATGCTGGCGTGCACATATATCTGGGGTGACTTAAGTGTGTCAAGGGTTCAGTCTGCTCTCTTCACTGTCCTTCACCGTGATCGCACTCCATCTTGTCTGGGAAAGTCTTAACTGTCATATCTTTCGGGGCTTAGCGTCCCCGCGGCCCGGTGTTCGACCAGGCCTCCTTTTTGTTACACGTCCCTAGGAAGCAGCCCGTAGCAGCTGTATCTTTTTATCTATGTACTGCAAGTGAACAGGGGCAACAAAGAAACTCTGTCCATTTGTTTCCGCCTCCACCGGAGATCAAACCCGGGACCTTAGGACTACGAATGCCGAGCGCTGTCCACTCAGCCGTCAGGCCCCTACAGACATGCATACAGTCTCCTTCAACATTTCCCATCCATAAGGCGACTGTCAAGTTACTAGGGCGCGCTGACTCCGCATTAAGCTAATTGCTCCTAGTTTGTCGAACTTTTCAGTTGGTTATAAAACTTGAATGGTATTTCAATTGTGCTGATGGCACCTCCTCCCGGCTGTCATCTTGGGCGGCCCTCCTCTCTAGAAGCTGTCACTCACCCCTCCCACCTGTCACTCAAGACCCCAGCCTCCCTCTCCCTAGTAAGCACCTGGTGCTCGCTCTAGTTCGTATGTACGATTCAGAGGAAGTTGGGTGAAAGTAATGTCCAAACAACACTGATAGCAGTAGATATTGGTAACATGGGGAGAATGTTTAATGTTAAGTTAAGAACGTGAGGAAGTCAACTGTCATAGAGAGATGTCAGTTCAAAATACATCTCCCTCAAGACCCAGGAGAGCACATCGACCTGTCGGGTCGTGTTGAACGGATGGGTCATGTTAGACGGGTGAAGAGAGTGAAATGGAGTGAATGTGAGGGTAGGAGCAGAGTGAAGTCAAGAAAGTGAGTGGGCGAGTGTGTGAGGAGGTGGAAGAGTGTGTGAGGAGGTGGGGAAGAGCGTGAGGAAGTGCAGGGAATCTCCAGCCAACGCCTGACCATTCCCCAGGATCGATCTACACCAACTGACTAATTCCCAGGTACCTATTTACTGCTAGCTGAACAGAGATGTCAGATCTAAGAAAACTTGCCCAATCTGCTTTCCTCCCTTTTTTTGTCAATAGAACTCGGAACTAATCGGCATTGACCCATGATAACCAGTCAGACCATTTCTCTAGTTTACCCAGTTCAAACTGTGCAGTTCAGCAAAATCTCCTCTGTTGTGATTGGTTTGACCAGTTTGGAATACTCTGGCCAACTTGGTCAGCAACATCACGAGCCACAGTACCGACCCTTGCGGTGCTCCACTTGTGTCTTAGTCACCTCCCCATAGACTCACCAGTACACTCTGCTTCCTAGTGTATTTGAATTTTCTATTTCAAAGAGCTACTAGTTACTCCAGTGCGTCAGATAAGAGAAGGAGCCTCCTGTAAGGAACAGAATAGAGTGCTTTCTGCTAGTCTAGTAAGATGCAGTCAGTCCATATATATGTGTGTGTGGGAGGGTGGGGGAGATATCTCATTGCAGTCAGATGGGAAACATCAGCAAATATGAATAAATAAATACTTTTATATGAAAGTAAAGCTGTATGAAGAGTTACCGAGAGAGCGTGAGAGCTGACAATGTATTGGATGATTCTGTGTGAAATCCCTGTTCCCTATATGAACCAGTGACTGTAAAAACGACTAGGACTGGCACACATTGCAGTACAAGCTGTATGGAAATGTGTGTGTGTGTGTGTGTGTGTGTGTGTGTGTGTGTGTGTGTGTGTGTGTGTGTGTGTGTGTGTGTGTGTGTGTGTGTGTGTGAGGGGGCTAACCAACGCCACTGACCCTGAAGAGAGAGGAAAGCCCCATCAAACTAACTGAAAAACTGTACCTCTGAAATGATGCCAGATGCCACCAGAATAACTCCATCTGTTGACGAGCTTTGCAGACTTTGCGACAGCCAAGGAAGGGAAGGAGGTGGGGGAGGGAGGGAAGGGAAGGAGGTGGGGAGGGGGGGAAGGCTTTATACAGATTCCTAATTACTAATTTAATTTTTTTTTCATAATTTATTTATTTATTCAAATTCATCTTTTATAGTTGTCGGACCATGACCAAGACTGTCACCCTTCACTATCATGACCAAGACTGTCACCCTCCACTCTCATGACCAAGACTGTCACCCTCCACTCTCATGACCAAGACTGTCACCCTCCACTCTCATGACCAAGACTGTCACCCTTCACTCTCATGACCAAGACTGTCAACCTCCACTATCATGACTAAGACTGTCAACCTCCACTATCATGACCAAGACTGTCACCCTCCACTATCATGACCAAGACTGTCAACCTTCACTATCATGACCAAGACTGTCAACCTTCACTATCATGACCAAGACTGTCAACCTTCACTATCATAAGATGCATAAGCAAATTTCAATATAACAAGAGACAAGAACAAAAAAACCACAAGAGGCAAAATAATATACAAACACGCAACAACGCCAACAAACACGCAACAATGTTTCCAAACAATGGTAAACAAACAAAATAAAGCATGCATTAGTTCAGCACAAACAAACAGGTAAACCTACAACAAAAATAGCTGCGTGTGGCAAAGCAAAAAAAAACAAAAAAGTATTAATTGGACCCTCACTTTGAACTATGAGGAAGCTTCCCATTCTCTCAATTAGCCACTTTGTAAACAATTACAGCTGTGCCTAACTTAGAGACTGTCCAACCCGAGCAACCCACCTAACCTAGAAAATGTCAATATGACGGTATCTGGTTAAGACGTATTTTGAACGGTTTGGCCCATTCGTTATACCCGGTCTCATTCAGCTTCACGGATACACCGCCACCCCCAAGGCAGCCTCTTCTCACGACCTGCCAAACGTCAACTTTGAAGTGGTTTTACTGAACCAGAAGCGTCAATATTGCAGTGAATTGTCAGCACGTATCGTATACTACAAATGCATTCAATTTCTCAGCTGTTTTTTTCCCCGTAAACAGCCCAACATAGAA
The DNA here is from genome assembly GCF_040958095.1 of Procambarus clarkii. Lineage (NCBI taxonomy): Eukaryota > Metazoa > Arthropoda > Malacostraca > Decapoda > Cambaridae > Procambarus > Procambarus clarkii. Next base: position 28,099,286 of record NC_091176.1, read on the forward strand.
AATGGGTAATGTCCATTTTGTGAATCGACATCAGAAAACGGTGACGGTGCTGTCTCTGTTGACGACCTTGGGGGACAGGGCGAGTGTGTGTGTGTGTGTGTGTGTGTGTGTGTGTGTGTGTGTGTGTGTGTGTGTGTGTGTGTGTGTGTGTGTGTGTGTGTGTGTGTGCTCGCACTCACTTAGTTGTGCTTACGGGGGTTGAGCTCTGCTCTTTCGGCCCGCCTCTCAACTGTCAATCACTCAACTGTTACTAACTACTAATTAACTGTCAGTATGTGTGTGTGTGTGTGTGTATGTGAGTTCGTCGGTGTTTACCAACATATGAGGGCGAGTGTGTACTATATGACTAATATGTTTTGTAACCATGTGGTCGATGGTACCAATATGTAGTAATGGAGCCCCAGGAAGCCACTATGTGTACTATATATATATATAGTCCAGACAAAAATACAACTAAAGCAAACTAAAATATTCCAAAGCCTAATACAACCCCAGTACACACCTGGGCACCCCACAACCCCAGCACACACCTGCATGGCACTCCACAACCCCATTACACACCTGGGCACCCCACAACCCCAGCACACACCTGCATGGCACTCCACAACCCCATTACACACCTGGGCACCCCACAACCCCAGCACACACCTGCATGGCACTCCACAACCCCATTACACACCTGGGCACCCCACAACACACCTGTACCCCCCCCCCTTACATTCACCTTCATCATTCGGTGAGATCTGGCACAACTGAAGCCCCCCCTGACCCTCCACCTCCCTCCCTCCCCAGAACTAGTCATGCCGTAGCCTTAAAAATACCATATTTCTGCACAGATTTTTACGGCCGCCAATAATTCGTTTGTGTTCCCTGGGTGAGAGAGCGGGTATTGGGCGCGCGGTTCCCAACTGCAACAAACTCTCCTCGTTTTTATATGTGGCGTTGATACGTATCATTGAATGTCTGATTCTCCAAGCGAAGAGAGCCTATAGTTTTATTTAGCATTTTTGTTCCTATCACTTTGAGTTTGAGGATGGATGTTCTGGATGGGTTGGCTAATTAGATAGATGATTAATGGAGTTTTCTTCCGTGCTCCTATTGGTCCTTGCATGGGTCAATAGGAGCACACTCGCATTTGGGTCAATAGGCTGCAGGCGAAGCCCTCGTAGCGAGGCTCTAGGTTAAACCATGACATGCTGCTGGCCGTAGTCCTCAGTTTCCTAGTCCAAAGTTAAAAACTTGTCAACACAACTGATAATTGTATTACGATATGTCTTCATGCTTTGACGGTAATTGGTAAAGATATCCTCAGCTTAATCCCGAGATAACTTGGACCAAACAGATGAACTGAGCCTGTTATCTCTTGCGAAAAATATAACAGCAGCTAATGGCGAAATAAATTGAGCCAAATCCCCACAATTGCTCGTTTCAAAGGTGGAGAGGTGAGGAGGTCGCGGAGGGATTGGTGGTGTGGGGTGGTGTGGGGTGGTGTGGGGGTGGGGTGGGGTGGTGTGGGGGTGGGAATGGAGAGGGGGTGAGCCTGGCAAGAGCCTCACGGATGACCTGGTCAGGTCATGAATAATTGAGCAGAACGTGACAATGTTGACTCACCCATCATGGCCAATGTGGACCTCACCACCTCATTAATGGTTAATTGGTGATTACATTAGGTGATGCACTCCCAACAACCTATTACACATCGTTACCCCCCCCCCCCTTGTGGCTGGAGTGAACAGGTGTCACCTACACACCAGCTACACCATTACAAACATCACACTTTTCAAGAGCGATTTCTGTCATTCCCTTTGACATTTCTACCACTAAATGTAAGTGTATAACCTGTATGACGTGTACACAAGTATAGGCCAAGTGTGCTTAACTGTTGTGGCGATCGTGTGTACGTCTCCTTTATTGTCTGCCTTCTTGTCTCCTTTATTGTCTGCCTTCTTGTCTCCTTTATTGTCTGCCTTCTTGTCTCCTTTATTGTCTGCCTTCTTGTCTGCCTTCTTGTCTCCTTTATTGTCTGCCTTCTTGTCTGCCTTCTTGTCTCCTTTATTGTCTGCCTTCTTGTCTGCCTTCTTGTCTCCTTTATTGTCTGCCTTCTTGTCTGCCTTCTTGTCTCCTTTATTGTCTGCCTTCTTGTCTGCCTTCTTGTCTCCTTTATTGTCTGCCTTCTTGTCTGCATCTGTCTAGCTGCATTTTTGCCTTTGCCTGTATCTACATTTCAGTCTGTTCTGACATCATACTGCCTTTGTGTCTACCTATCCGTCTCTGTGTGTTAGTCTGTCTGTCTGTCTGTCTGTCTGTCTGTCTGTCTGTCTGCCCCCCCCCCCCACCCCGCGCACCTGAATGCCTGTTGACATTCACTCCAGGCGAGACCAGTACAATGCTCAGGGACTATGGCTGGTAACCCCTTCGTCTCTATTAAGGTCACTCAAAGGTCAAGACCTGTTAAGGTTACACTCGTCCTCTCACCCCTCAGCGAACACCACTCTCTGTTAACGGTATACTCGACACCCTCCGTTAACAATGAGCTCCTCGTCCCTCGGTAACTGTTCACCCAACACAGTTCACAGTATACCCGCACGATACACAGTAACCATGACACAGTGGTACAGCATCAGCGTCTGGCACAAGAAATCAGCCAACTATGAAGCAGTTATTGTGTTGTACGTGCATACTGAAGGCACAAAGGTGCATGTGCACACTAAAGGCACAGAGGTGCACGTGCGCCCAATTAGGCTTTCAAACACCTTCGCTTCAGTCTTTCTAAAGGTCTATACATACCTCTGTCAATGTACCAGTGGCTGATGGCGTCTATCTGCTGGCGGGAGAGAACAATTTCTGCTCTAACACGACCCAAGAACTACCCAAGGTCAAGGATGAAAGCCAAGTTGAACTACTTTTCCTTAATCGAGTCAGAGCATTTGGGCACACTTAACCCTATGGATATTATTCATGACTTTGCAAGCCAAAAAAAAATTTTGGAAATTGAAATTCTGTATTTTATTTTTCTTGTGATTATTTCTACTTCTCTTTCCAAAAGAATACAATGATGATTTTTTAGCGCATGCATTTTATTTTTAGACCTAATTTTGGCGGGTCTCCAAGGCCCCCTGGGGCATGGGTTTGAGCCTATGCCCAGGGGGGGGGGTCTTGGGCATACATAAGGGCTATCTTCTCCTGCTTATAGGTAAGAAGGGAAGAAACGTCAGCATTGTGGAGTATAGTCACAAATAAAATTACTTTTCTGATGCAACAACGCAAGACATTGATAAAAACATTGAACATTTTATAAGAAACGTTGATGCGCGGACTCGTTAATATTATTAATGTGTATTATTATGTTATCGATTAACACTCATATATATACATATATATATATATATATATATATATATATATATATATATATATATATATATACATACATATACATATATATATATATACATATATATATACATATATACACACACACACACATATATATATATATATATATATATATATATATATATATATATATATATATATATATATATATATATGTCGTACCTAGTAGCCAGAACTCACTTCTCAGCCTACTATTCAAGGCCCGATTTGCCTAATAAGCCAAGTTTTCCTGAATTAATATATTTACTATAATTTTTTTCTTATGAAATGATAAAGCAACCCTTTTCTCTATGTATGAGGTCAATTTTTTTTTATTGGAGTTAAAATTAACGTAGATATATGACCGAACCTAACCAACCCTACCTAACCTAACCTAACCTATATTTATAGGTAAGGTTAGGTTAGGTAGCCAAAAAAAGCTAGGTTAGGTTAGGTTAGGTTAGGTAGGTTAGGTAGACGAAAAAACATTAATTCATGAAAACTTGGCTTATTAGGCAAATCGGGCCTTGAATAGTAGGCTGAGAAGTGCGTTCTGGCTATTAGGTACGACATATATATATATATATATATATATATATATATATATATATATAAAATCAGGTTTATGTGTGTTTGTATACATATACGCCCGTGTATACTTTAAGGGTTCCAGACACCTGAGTAAAGAGACGTTGAAGGCAGGCCAGCCAACATGTGTATACTTATTAATATATTGTGTTAATATCACACTGTTAATATTGGTTCATGAATTCTTGAACAGTATGTGCTCGTAAACTTGTCGAGAGAGCAGGTGAGAGAGAGAAAGATGAGAGAGGCAGTAATAACAGCGATGAGTGTATTCGAGTAATATGATTAATTGGAGTATTGATCATCGTTAATATGCGATTAACAGGCGAGGGACCTCATTTCCTCATTACGGATATTGTTTCATATATGGTTTATTGACACAAACACTAATATAACAAGATGTTAACCAGCGGTTAACTTTGGCGGTATGTGACCTGCTATAGTGATTCGGCGATTAGTGAGTTGTATAGGGAATGGCTGAGTAATTAATAAGTGAATTTAGAGTTTGTTTCAAGTGACCAGAGGAAAATCACAATGTTGTTTAGACTTCACGAAATGTGCACCAAACTAGTCTTTGAGACGACTTTCCCTGAACACCTGTTATCACCAGACTAGAAATGAATGCTAGTGATGACCAGCGGAAGGTGGAGAGACGACGACGTTTCGGTCCGTAATGGACCGAAACGTCGAGGACGTTTCCTGGTTTGGGTCATCATATCTTCAGCCACGTTATTGTGACTCATCGTCTGCACTCAATGCTGATGTTTAAGTAAATTGTTCCATTTTGTTGGTGACTTTCCTTTCTATAACTCTACTGCTCGAGTGTGCTGGTGAAAGGTCTCTAGGGACGTGTTCATAATAATATGCAGGCGATGAGTAACAATAACGTGGCTCAAGTATGTTGACCAGACCACACACTAGAAAGTGAAGGGACGACAACGTTTCGGTCCGTCCTGGACCATTCTCAAGTCACAATCGACTTGAGAATGGTCCAAGACGGACCGAAACGTCGGCTTCCTAATAATGATACCCTACCAGTGGAGCACTTGAGAAGGAATGAGAGGGAGTCAGCCCAGCGCATCGGAGTAGCTAGCTAGCCAAGGACGACTCGAAAGCGTCTACACTCGTCTCAACAGGTGAGGTACAGCCTACGAGAGGGAAGTTGATCACGAGATACCGTAAGGATAAGAGAGGAGTGAGTGGAGGTGAGCCAAGCAGGTGAGCCAAGCAGGTGAGGCAGACAGGTGAGCCAAGCAGGTGGGGCAGACAGGTGAGTGAGGAACGCACCTGCTTGAGGAGCTTCTGCTGACGGAGGTTGGCCTCGTCGTCGACGGAGCCGGGGATGCCCGCCGGCCCGCTGTTGGCGGTCGCCGTCCACCCCGACATGTTCCTGCTGCCAAACCACACCACATTAATCACCCTATTCCCATCACTGACTTACACAAGCCGTGTACAAGTTACCAATATGACAGGGACGCTCTCCAAGTAGCTGCCGTGTTGCATAACCCACCTAAACCTTCCTCTTACAAACTCCGATTTCCACTTGAGTGGCAACTGTTGTATAATTAGTGTCGGTTAGTTTGTGCGATGCAGCTGTATTCTCGACGATGCGTCCTGTAAACTACAGCAATACATGCATTACATGACAACAGACGATAACGGCACATGACAACGGATATATATCATATATGACAGCACCTGCTAATATTATGCAACGACAGCTGTTAATACAGAGCTAACAAATATAACATTAATATACAAAGCATAACACAAAATATGGCAAAATAGAACATGTATAGCAGAGGTCGTGAACACCATTGAATATATCATAAAACTGCAGAACTCCTTAAACATGACATATGACACTACAGAATACAGATGGTGTCATGATACCATGAAACACTGTTGTATGTGTCATGACACAACGAAATACATGCAGCAGGTGTCATGACAGCACAAAATACATGCAACAGGTGTCATGACAGCACAAAATACATGCAGCAGGTGTCATGACAGCACAAAATACATGCAGCAGGTGTCATGACAGCACAAAATACATGCAGCAGGTGTCATGATAGCACAAAATACATGCAACAGGTGTCATGACAGCACAAAATACATGCAGCAGGTGTCATGACAGCACAAAATACATGCAGCAGGTGTCATGACAGCACAAAATACATGCAGCAGGTGTCATGACAGCACAAAATACATGCAGCAGGTGTCATGACAGCACAAAATACATGCAGCAGGTGTCATGACAGCACAAAATACATGCAGCAGGTGTCATGACTACACAAAATACATGCAGCAGGTGTCATGACAGCACAAAATACATGCAGCAGGTGTCATGACAGCACAAAATACATGCAGCAGGTGTCATGACAGCACAAAATACATGCAGCAGCACCGGAGACTTCAATAGTGGTATTGGGACACCACGATAAACACGTCCCAGAAGCTGGGAGTTTACTGCAGTAACCCTGGGATACCCCGCTCCTGGGATACCCCGCTCCTGGGATACCCCGCTCCTGGGATACCCTGCTCCTGGGATACCCCGCTCCTGGGATACCCCGCTCCTGGGATACCCCGCTCCTGGGATACCCTGCTCCTGGGATACCCCGCTCCTGGGATACCCCGCTCCTGGGATACCCCGCTCCTGGGATACCCCGCTCCTGGGATACCCCGCTCCTGGGATACCCCGCTCCTGGGATACCCTGCTCCTGGGATACCCCGCTCCTGGGATACCCCGCTCCTGGGATATTATTGCAACAGGTTCGAACCCAAATGACCTGCTGCAATAATTTCCTATCAATACCAACACACCCACAACTACTCTTACAACCATCCCCCTACCAGCAACCACCACTACTGTAACCATCCCCCTACCAGTACCCACCACCACTGTAACCATCCCCCTACCAGCAACCACCACTACTGTAACCATCCCCCTACCAGTACCCACCACCACTGTAACCATCCCCCTACCAGCAACCACCACCACTGTAACCATCCCCCTACCAGCAACCACCACCACTGTAACCATCCCCCTACCAGCAACCACCACCACTGTAACCATCCCCCTACCAGCAACCACCACCACTGTAACCATCCCCTACCAGCAACCACCACCACTGTAACCATCCCCCTACCAGCAACCACCACCACTGTAACCATCCCCCTACCAGCAACCACCACCACTGTAACCATCCCCTACCAGCAACCACCACCACTGTAACCATCCCCTACCAGCAACCACCACCACTGTAACCATCCCCCTACCAGCAACCACCACCACTGTAACCATCCCCCTACCAGCAACCACCACCACTGTAACCATCCCCCTACCAGCAACCACCACTACTGTAACCATCCCCCTACCAGTACCCACCACCGCTGTAACCATCCCCCTACCAGCAACCACCACCACTGTAACCATCCCCCTACCAGCAAGCCAGCAGCTCCAGAGCTAATATTTAAACACAACCAATAAATGTTTGCGGAGTTTGGATGGCGTCGAGTAAGGTGGAAAACTAGGGCCAAGTGCACTTTAATGGTGCACTAAAGCTCGCTCTCTCTCTCTCTCTCTCTCTCTCTCTCTCTCTCTCTCTCTCTCTCTCTCTCTCTCTCTCTCTCTCTCTCTCTCTCTTCCTCTCTCTCTCTCTCTCTCTCTCTCCCCGGAAGGTTTGGTTCGCATCATGCACGCGCGGGCATGTGCGCGAGTTGCACATATCGGTAATCTGCAGGAGACCAAAATCGCGTGCAGAGCAAGTGCCGAGTATTGACACCTGCCCTGATCCCCGAGTGAGGCCACCACACCTGCATTACTTAGAGCACGTTAGTTCTTCAGACCACACCCCACCACACCACACGCCACCCCACCACACCACACCACACCACACCACACCACACCACACCACACCACACCACACACCACACACCACCACACAACACCACACCACACGCCACCACACCACACCCAACCACACCACACAGCAAAAACTTAACACAACACCACCACAACATCACAAAGTGCAATACGGACACATCTACTACTCACACTAAATCACTACACACCACTACATCACACACCACAACATCACACATCACCACAGAGGACATCACAACACACCACAAACCACACACACACGGCAACACCACACTGCTGAACACCACCAAACATCACACAACACAACCTCACCACAACACAACCTCACCACAACAGACACAACACAACACCACAGCACCACAACACAACACAGCACTACAACACAACACCACAACACACATCACAACACCTCAACACAACATACCACAACACACAACACAACACCTCAACACAACACCACAACACACATCACAACACCTCAACACAACATACCACAACACACAACACAACACCTCAACAGACAACACAACAAACTAACACAACCGCACACAATACAACACCACAACACAACGCCACCACCACAACACAACACCACAACACCACAACACAACACCACAACACAACACCACACACAACAACACAACACCACACAACACCACACACACAACACAACGCCACCACACACCACAACACACAACATCGTAAACGTTCTGTCAGTCACTTCTACACGCAAGGTTCGTCCGTCTTGGGCACACCTTCATCAACATGACATGTCGGCACAACTGACCACAACCCTGCCTCACCCACTACAACCCTGCCTCACCCACTACAACCCTGCCTCACCCACTACAAGCCTGCCTCACCCCCTACAACCCTGCCTCACCCACTACAACCCTGCCTCACCCACTGCAACCCTGCCTCACCCACTACAAGCCTGCCTCACCCCCTACAACCCTGCCTCACCCACTACAGCCCTGCCTCACCCACTACAACCCTGCCTCACCCACTACAAGCCTGCCTCACCCACAACAACCTGGTGTAACCCTCGCGACCTCAGGGGAGCCCTAACACAGGATCAACCTGTCCTCACAGTTAATACCCAACGATTTGGCGCTATTTTCCACAACGTTGAATTTCAGCAGCTTTGGAAATATTTTCCTCAAGGTGTAGGGAGCAGCGGCGGCGGCACGCTCCGTCACGAGCGCCAAGTTCCTTCGCGTCTCCGTAGGCAAACACCACTTCAGTTCTGACGCTCTTTTGTTTATGAAAAAAAATATTTCAAATTTGACGCTAAGGGCGGTGGCAGGCGGGGGGGGGGGGCCAGCGGGGGTGCGGGAGGGGGGGGGGGGGGCTGGCGGGGTCGGGGGAGGGGGGGGGCACGAGAGGGGGCGGTGTTCCTAGGCAGCAGCTTGAAGAGCGTATAAATATATTATTACAGAGTCCAAGGCCAAAGTCAGTCGATGACCAGACCACCGTCACCACCCCATGTGTGGCCGCCCCCCATCATCGCCACCCCATGTGTGGCCGCCCCCCACCATCACCACCCCATGTGTGGCCGCCCCCCACCATCACCACCCCATGTGTGGCCGCCCCCCACCATCACCACCCCATGTGTGGCCGCCCCCCACCATCACCACCCCATGTGTGGCCGCCCCCCACCATACTTCAGGTCACCAGGCATAATGACTCGCGGGTTAATGTTGTTGGGTGTGTGGGCAGGTGTTTACATGTGGGGAGGGAATGGGGGAGGGATGGAGTGGGGAGAGAGGGAGGTAGGAAGGGAAGGGGGAATGAGGAGGCCCCCTCCCCACACGTGGTCAATACAGTTGCCCTACTCTGGAACACATGGTAACCACGCCAGGTACATCCAGGTGGCACCACCACCTGGATACCACCTGTTATTCAGCCCCAGCGAGTGTGATTAAATATATATAGACACTTCCTTGTGATGGCCTGGACGGTAGAGCGACGGTCTGGCTTCATGCAGGTCGGTGTTCAATCCCCGACCGTCCAAGTACTTGGGCACCATTCCTTCCCACCCGTCCCATCCCAAGTCCTTATCCTGACTCCTTCCCAGTACTTTATAGTAGTAAATGCTTGGTGCTTTCTCCTGATACTTCTCTCCCCTCCCTCCCAAAGTGTGAGGATATGTGGATAGGGGGGTAAAAGATATGGGGGAGAGAGAGACAACCCCTCCTAGTCTCTATCTACAAGAGAAAATGTGTGTCTGTCCATAGTTGGAGGCCAGATGCTAGGGGCTAGCCTCGTCCAACTTTGCAGAGTGTTTAGGAGTACGGGATAAGTCCCAAGCTGGCCGGGGTCGGCCCTGTTGGTTCTATTAAGAGAGGGTCAAGCACATTAGTGACCCCTCCCTCCTGCACATAGTCAGTGAAAGATGGATGGCCCAGGCCCTAGACTTAGATAAAAGTGAATTCAGTATTACATGTTCTGAGTTGGGGAAAGGAGGTTAAAGACGGAAGGAGAAGGGGGAGGGGGCGAGAAAAGGAGAAGGGGAGAAGAGGGGGATGTTTAAAGAGAGCAAAGGAGAGAGGGAGTGGTGGGAGAGGGGAAGATTATGAGAAGGAAGAGGAGGATCTTGGAGGAGAAAGATGGAGAGAGGGGATAGTTGGGAGAGGAGAGGGGAGGATAGAGGGGAGGATAGAGGAGATGAGAGAGGTGTTCATTGGGAGAGAGCGGGGGTGGGGGTGGATAGAGGAGAACACCCGGGTGCTGCCAATCCCCCCCCCCCCTCCCACACACTTGTATATCAATGCCTGTTTGCCTGTCTGATGTTGAAGGACAGACTCTTGGGGCTAGCTTCAGCCAGCTTTTCACAGTAATTGCTTCTGGGTACATGCACAACATAGACGGGTGCGGATTGATGTCAAAGAAAACAGTGCCAAGTGACACTGTGCCAATGTTACCCTTACGAAAATTTTGCACTACTATTGAGGAGGCTGGAGAGATGGTAGGGTGAGAGGGCAGACAGGGTAGAAGGGAGAAGAGGAGATGTTGAAACAGGGGAAAGAGGGGGAGTAAAATGGAGAAAGAGAGGAAGTGGGAGGGAGGGGATGGCCGGGGGGGATGCGAAGAGGGGAAAATGGTGACTCCGGCCAGCCTATGTTCGTCCTGAACGCTAGGGGGCCAGATTCACGAAGCAGTTACGCAAGCACTTACGAACCTGTCCATCTTTTCTCAATCTTTGGCGGCTTTGTTTACAATTATTAGACAGTTAATGAGCTCCGAAGCTCCAGGAGGCTGTTTAGAACATTACGAACAGTTGATTGGGAAGTTTCATTCTCGTAAACTGTTTATTAAATGTAACCAAAGCCATTAAAGATTGAGGAAAGATATACACGTTCGTAAGTGCTTGCGTAACTGCTTCGTGAACCTGGTCCCAGACCATTTTCCCAGCGAAATTGGATGAGGCTAGCCCTAAGTGTCTGGCCTGGACAGACATACACACACTTCCACACACATAGATACAGATTCTACCACATGCGTGGCCATTCACTTCCAATACTAACCAATACATATTGTTGCTCTCTATTTACATAATTCCAGACATATGAAACCATACTGCGTAGTGGGTCACTGAGCACTCAACCAGTGGGTCACTGAGCACTCAACCAGTGGGTCACTGAGCACTCAACCAGTGGGTCACTGAGCACTCAACCAGAGGGTCACTGATGAAAAATGATAATTGCTTCTCATACTAATCATAACGAATACAATCGCGTGGTATTATACGTAAATTCAGTAGGTTGGCAAGTGTAAATCTTATTGCGTAAGCCATCACAAAATTTAGATTTTCTCTTTAATTACGTTTACGTGTTTTAAAGGTCACCGAGTAAATACGAAATGGCGCAGTTTCGCCCGTCAAAATACATCTGTGACCTTGGCCTAGTTGTATATATATACAACCTTGTGATCTTGTATATATATACACAAACACGGTGACCTGTTCGTAACACGTTGTCTCCTGCTGATACTTCTCCTGGATATACTATTCCGGTATCTCATTTGATTTCAAATTCATGAATAAAACACTCAAATGTCGATCAGACAACGGAACGGACGACGCATACCGTCGACCAAGTTGAAATACCCAGTAAACAACGCGTCGCGGGGTGTAATAACCCAGTGTGTGTGGTCTGAGCGTCGCTATGCTTCACCTGATTAGGCGAGGCCAGGTGGGCCAGGTTAATGAATTTAGGTCAGGTATTGCGTGGCTTGGTGGCGCTCCCAAGACGCCGCCACGGCTTGCCCTGTTTCCATAAAGCCAGCCAGCAGTTGCTCTAGTTAACAGTATATTGCTGAAACCGCCCAGTGAAGTGAGGTCACTGGCAAGTTTTACTGGGTGAATCACGTCAGTGTTGGTGGGGGGGCGGTGCTGGTAGAGGGGGGGGGTGCTGGTGGAGGGAGGGGGGGCGGTGCAGGTGGAGGGAGGGGGGTGGTGGTGCTGGTGGAGGGAGGGGGGGGCGGTGCAGGTGGAAGCAGCCAAAATGTTGTGCTCCGCTCGGCGTCAGTGTTGGTAGGTGGACCAACCAGTTCCTCCTGATAGCACATCGCATTTTGACGTATAGGTCCCCAAAGGCCAAAAACCTATGTACAAAAATTGGTAACGGCTCGAGAAATTGAGGTAATGTTCCGTTTTCCACTGTACTATGGAGCCACAATACGGCAAATTTCGGAGACAACAATCCGCTGCCCAACTGAAGGTCAACGGTTGTTCGAGTCTCCTAGTGCCCAAGTGAATGAAATGTTTATTTCCACGACAGTGTGGTTGGCAATGTATATAACAGTGACATGGATCACTAATTCCTATGTACTTAGTAGCAGCCAGCGAAAGTATAAAAATTTCAGTTGGGCAGCGGACTGTTGACTCTGAAATCTTTAGTAATCTGGGTGTCTTATAGTACAGTGGTAGAGCTTCTACCTGACGCTCGAGGGGTCGTCGGTTCGAACCTCCTAGTGCCCAAGTGAATGAAATATATACATGCACAGAGTGATCTATACCACTGATCACATTAATGCCACATTTACCACACTGAAAGATGAAGGAATACCAGATACCATATTGAGCAATACGACCTACTGGTCAAATAGTCATTTGCTTCTGAAGTAGACCCCCTGCTGAGATGAAAGTGCTTTCAATGCAGTTAACTGTGGAATATATATATATTATATATATTATATATATTATATATATATATATATATATATATATATATATATATATATATATATATTAGCACACTGCTACAGCTTTGTTCCGATCGGCTCGGAGACCCTCGGTTCGTGGGGAAAATGTGCATTGAAGTTCCTGAAGGAATTGGGGGACAAATTGATCAGCGCTACAAAAGACCAGAGAGCAAAAAGTTTCTTGTTCCAGCGCCTCAGTGTTGCGATTCAGAGGGGAAATGCCTGTTGCGTCTTGGGCACTAGTCCAACTTCAGAGGAATTCGAAGAAGTGTTTGACTTGCAACAATGATCGAACCCGTCTGTGACATTCATCAATGTTTCCCATTGTTATGTTTTTCAAGAGATCCATAACCTTTAAGCACCTTTTTGCATTATTATTTTTGTATCAACTCATGTATACTATATATATATATATATATATATATATATATATATATATATATATATATATATATATATATATATATATATATATATATATATGATCGAACCCGTCTGTGACATTCATCAATGTTTCCCATTGTTGTGTTTTTCAAGAGATCCATAACCTTTAAGCACCTTTTTGCATTATTATTTTTGTATCAACTCATGTATACTATATATATATATATATATATATATATATATATATATATATATATATATATATATATATATATATATATATATATATATGCGAACTTGAATAGTCCCCATCTCAATATGCAATTGAAAACTCCACACCCCAGAAGGATTCGAACCCAGATAGCCAGGAGCACTATGCAACATTGCGTACCCGGTTCCTTAACCACCCGACCAACCGTGACTGTACAAAATTCATTGGTAGCCGAGGTTATATCCCCAACGACCCGACAGCACTCGGTGGTAAACTTGGGCATAGATATTTCATCGAATCACCTCACTTTGTGTTGCTGACGTGGGACCACGTGAGCAACACCACCGCCCACGGGACGGGTATGGGGTGCATAATAACTAACCTAACTAGTGAAGGTACGGAGCTGGCGTCTGGCTCACGGTAAGCCAACAACAGGCTATTTATAATGATGGGTGCTGAGTTAAGACTCGGGCAGGTGTATATACTGACCCACATGTGATGTGGTTTAGACAAGAGACAAGAGATAAGGAGAGAGGAGATAAGACAGAAGAAAGAAGGCTGGGTAGACTTTATTTTCCTAGATTGTCAAAACATCATTTGGCATTGTTCCTCGCGATAGACTGGTGTACAAGATGGAGCAACAGGCTGGGATAACTGGGAAAACACTGAACTGGATAAGGGAGTACCTGAAGGACAGAAAGCAGAGTCATAGTGAGGAGGTTTCAAGCTGGAGGAACGAAACAAGTGAGATCCCACAAGGCGCTCTCCAGGGACCGCTGCTGCTGCTCCTAATGTTTGTCAACCACCTACCCAAGTGTATGAGCTCGTACATGTTAATGTTTGAGGATGATGCAAAGCTAATGAGGAATGTAACAACTGAGGTGGAGTTCAGGAAGTTACAGGAGGATCTTGACAAACTCCAGTAGTCAAACAAATGGTTGCTGGAATACAATCGCAACAAAAAGTACGGTAATGAAGATGGGAAAGAGATGAGACTACGAGGCAACTGTACCACAACATGAAGGCAACTCCATCAATCAGAAAGAAAGATTTGGGAGTGGATATAATTCTAACACTAACACCGGTGGCACACATGAACAGAATAACATCGGCAGCAAATGTGACGTTGGCAAAAATTAAAAACATAGTTTAAAAACTTAAATCAGGACTACTTCAATGCAATCTACATAACATTTATTAGAATAATACTGGAATATGCAGTATCGGCATGGAATCCGCACTTTATCAAGCATAAAACAAAAACTGCAAAGTGCAAAGGTTTCCGACAAGATTGGTGCCAGAGCTAAGAGGATTAACCAACAAGGATAAGCTAATGGAACTAAATCTCACAACTCTAGCGGAAAGAAAGAACAGTGGGGATATGATCACAACATTCAAGGTGCTGAGGCGAATCGACTTGGAGGACAGCCGCTTCCAATTGAGAGAAACTAGGACAAAAGGACACAGGTGTAAACCTGAAATGTAAATAAGCGCAAGAAAATACTCGTACCTTGTATGGTCAGTCAACAAGTGGAGTGCCCTGAAAGAATAAGATGTGGAAGCCACCTCCATCCAGAAATTTAAGGTCAGATTCGACAAAGAATTTGGACGTCAGAATAGTTAAACAGTAACACAACAGGTACAACAAGGCTGGTAGGCGGGGCGTAGAGCTAGATCTTACTTCCCACGTACACGTTGTTAGGTAAGGACATGTATTCCTTCCGTGCCGCAGGTATTCCTTCCGTGCCGCAGGTATTCCTTCCGTGCCGCAGGTATTCCTTCCGTGCCGCAGGTATTCCTTCCGTGCCGCAGGTATTCCTTCCGTGCCGCAGGTATTCCTTCCGTGCCGCAGGTATTCCTTCCGTGCCGCACGTATTCCTTCCGTGCCGCAGGTATTCCTTCCGTGCCGCAGGTATTCCTTCCATGCCGCAGGTATTCCTTCCGTGCCGCAGGTATTCCTTCCATGCCGCAGGTATTCCTTCCGTGCCGCAGGTATTCATTCCGTGCCGCAGGTATTCCTTCCTTGCCGCAGGTATTCCTACCAAGATACCAATATGTAATTCAAACGAACATGTGTTCTCCCCAGACTTGACAGCGGGAGTTTACTCTGCCTACGGGGTACCAAGTAAACTCTAGGAAACAAACGCACGCATCGCTGAAGCAACCTTCTCTCCAGCCCACACACACGGAAAAAAAGGTTTATTTACACGAGAAATTAAAACTTGGTGGAGCTCCCCGAGGGACGCGGCGGGGCGAGTGAGGCAGCGAATATATTCTCAAGAGTATGAGATTTGTTTTATTTGACTCATGAACCAATCCACGCCTTCCACGCCTTCCACGCCTTCCACGCCGAGGTTTGTTAAGTAAGGGGTGAGTGTCTTGGGTCTGTTTTAGTCTTCTGCATGTTGTGGCAACTCAAGAGGAACGGCCAGCATGAACAACACAACTAATATTTCTATACGTTGACGCAAAAGTTAACGAAGTCAGAGGTTTGAATCCCATTTTGTTTTAATAAGAGAAACGTAATTCTAAGGAAGTCCAAAGCATCATATAATTCCAACAGTAATAGCAACACGTGGCAACACACGCGTGGCTACACACACGTGGCAACACACACGTGGCAACACACACGTGGCAAAACAATTATCTCGAAAGGTCCCGAGGCGCGATCCCCAGAGCACGATAAAAAACGATTTGGCATGTTTCCTTTAACCTGATGCCTCTGTTCACCTAGCAGTACATAGGTACCCGGGAGTTAAGACAGCTGTTGTGGGGTTGCATCTTGGAGACAGCCGGAACTTGGTCAAGAATGTTACAGCTAACAGGGTTCCTGTACCCGACCATGGGGGAACTATATTTTGTTGATTGAACTGCCTAAACGTAGGCAATGTGGTGATATTGCCATGAGGAAGCAAACCTTGTGTTGCAATGCAACACAAACAATGCCGTGAGCCCCATGAGTGGCTAACCAGTGCTAATTGAAGGGTTGACAGGAAGATGGCGGTCTGAAGGCTACTTACTGGAAGAGGCCACAGCAGGACTCTGACCACATCCCAGCAGGAGCCTGTTCCCAGCATAAACCAGATCCCATCTGGTTGATGCTGGTGGGATCTGGCCAATATGATGGCCAGATCCCAGCAAAAACCTGACCAGATCCCAGCAAAAGCCTGACCAGATCTCAGCAAAACCTTGACCAGATCCCAGCAAAACCCTGACCAGATCCCAGCAAAAACCTGACCAGATCCCAGCAAAACCCTGACCAGATCCAAGTAGTGACCAATAATAAGTTTGAAACTTTTTACAATAAAATTTGAATGTAAATTGAATACGATATATAAAACAGCATTTCGTTTTAAATTTGGAGAAAGTGTCTGGCGGAAAACAAGTCGTGGAGAGCCCCCTCAAGCGCTGACAGCCTCGCCCTTGGCTGAGGAGGGTCAGGATAACCTACATTAATACCTTCCCTCTTCCCACCAAGGTGGACCTTCACCAAGGTAGACCTCCCACCAAGGTAGACCTCCCACCAAGGTGGACCTCGTCTAATGCCAATTCGTTCGATTCTTCAATTATCTTTTATGCTAATTAGTGACATAATTAAAAAAATTGAATATAGGTTTGTGATATTTGAAAAGATATCGTCTTTTAATTGAAGCATTACTATTAGCATCTGAAATTACTTTAAATAAAAATGAAACAAAAACATCGTCGATTGCAAATCAGAGCTTTACTACCATTAAAATTACTGCACAAATGTATTACTTAATTTTCATGACAATTGTAATTATAAGTAGGCCTAAAAAGATATAAATGAATTCAGTTTTGTAAATGGCCAAGACAGAAATATACTTTTTGTTTAAGTTAAGAAGCAAGGCCAACAAGAGTAAGGGGGAAGGGGGGGAGTCACAGTGGATGTGGCTGCGAGAGATTAAAGACAAATCCGGAGAGAGAGAGAGAAGAGAGATCAAAGAGGAGAGCACAGAGAGAGAGAGAGAGAGAGGGGGGAGGGGAAGACAGCAGACTGACAGAGAGGGAGAGAAACTATAATGTTATAGCAGACTGCGAGGAGGAGGTATAACAAAACTGTACAAATGGATGAAGGTATATACAAGAGGGATGTATATACAAGAGGAATGTATATACAAGAGGTATATACATACAAGAGGGATGTATATACAAGAGGAATGTATATACAAGAGGTATATACATACAAGAGGGATGTATATACAAGAGGAATGTATATACAAGAGGTATATACATACAAGAGGGATGTATATACAAGAGGAATGTATATACAAGAGGTATATATAAGAGGGATGTATATACAAGAGGTATATACATACAAGAGGGATGTATATACAAGAGGAATGTATATACAAGAGGTATATACATACAAGAGGGATGTATATACAAGAGGGATGTATATACAATAGGGATGTATATACAAGAGGGATGTATATACAATAGGGATGTATATACAATAGGGATGTATATACAAGAGGGGTGTATATACAAGAGGGATGTATATACAAGAGGGATGTATATACAATAGGGATGTATATACAAGAGGGATGTATATACAATAGGGATGTATATACAATAGGGATGTATATACAATAGGGATGCATATACAATAGGGATGTATATACAAGAGGGGTGTATATACAAGAGGGATGTATATACAAGAGGGATGTATATACAAGAGATGTATATACAATAGGGATGTATATACAAGAGGGATGCATATACAATAGGGATGTATATACAATAGGGATGCATATACAATAGGGATGTATATACAAGAGGGATGTATATACAAGAGGTCTTCATACTCAGACCGAAACAGAACTAACACGGAACACTAAACTAATTTACACTTAAAAATAAAATAGACAAGTAATATTGGTTGGCCAACACACGCCTAGTTGTAGAAGAGAAAAAGCAGCCGCTAGGAACATCGCTGAAACAAACAAACATACATCTTGCTAAGTGTTAAAAACAGGATAGACAGCCCCCGTCTGAGTGGGCCGGAAGATGTGCTGTCGTGTGTCATCCCATAGTCCTGTGTAAGCGATCATAAACACGGGGAAACAGGCGGCTCACAGAGCAAAGCAAAGCAGATCAAAGAAGAGTGGACTGCGCAGTTTCACCAGAGCAGATCAAGCAGAGCGGAAGAGAGGGATTAGCAGGTCATAACACAGAAAACGACAGAGAAGTGTGCAGCTTGCAACAAGAGTATATGGGTGTTGTACCTGTTCTTATTATTATAGGACCATGGCACCGCGGCTTCGCTCATCTTCACACCTCCACGCACACTGGCGCACGCGCGCCTCCGGGAACCGACTGGATTAGGCCGTATGTGGAGGGCTACTTGGCTAGGCCTGTCGGTGCACTGGCGACCTGTGGCAATATTATAATGAGTGAGATACGCTTGGACAATACCATACATAAGGGCACTTGTGGTGCGAGGTAACTTACGGGCTATTCATGCCCGTGCCACCTCTTGGGTGGCTTAATCTTCATCAATCAATGCACACAACCACGCCCTGGACCAAGTGGTGCTGACCACACCCTGGACCAGGTGGTGCTGACCACACCCTGGACCAGGTGGTCCTGACCACACCCTGGACCAGGTGGTGCTGACCACACCCTGGACCAGGTGGTCCTGACCACACCCTGGACCAGGTGGTCCTGACCACACCCTGGACCAGGTGGTGCTGACCACACCCTGGACCAGGTGGTCCTGACCACACCCTGGACCAGGTGGTGCTGACCACACCCTGGACCAGGTGGTGCTGACCACACCCTGGACCAGGTGGTCCTGACCACACCCTGGACCAGGTGATAGACTGGAAATAACGGTCATATTAACATTTAATGGAGAACTGCTTACATACACATGATAAATATATTCACATAATTATAACTATAGTTATTTGATGGAAACTTCGTGCTTAAAAATTATTTACCTGAGAGCCACCATCTACCTTGTGACCTCGGCGGGGATTAAAAAAAAGCCGGCGGCTTGTCAAAGCTCCCTCCATTTTTCCCAGAGGTTTTTTCAAACTGAATTTGTAACTTTAGTAATGTCTTTGTATTTACGGCTTCGACGGATAGGCGGTTCCATGGGTTTATAACCCTATGGCTGAACAAGCATCTCCTGTATTGTGCCTGACATTGTGGCTTGTTGGGCTTGATGCCGTTCCTCTTGTGTGTTACATTTGACCTTTCGCAGATGTAGTCTGGATTCTTCCAAACTGTTCAGCACTTGCAAAGTTTCGACGAGATGAGCCCTATCATGTCTGGTTTACAGTGTTGTTAGTCCTGTGAACCCTCAACCGTTCCTGGCACCAGAGGTGACTTGGTGCTGGGAATAGTTTTTGTTTTTGGGTTGAACTTTCTCCAATGCAGTTATGTCCTTCTGAAGGTGAGGCTTCCTGGCTTATATGGTCGTCGCGGAAATGTGTGTGTGTGTGTCTCTCTCTCTCTCTCTCTCTCTCTCTCTCTCTCTCTCTCTCTCTCTCTCTCTCTCTCTCTCTCTCTCTCTCTCTCTCTTAAACATAACCTCAACGCTCATTAATGCAATTAAAACGTTATCATCGTTTAAATAACGTAAACAAATGTTTGTTTGCTGGGAATAGTGAACCAGGCTCCCTATCAGTTTATGCACCACGATGTTAAGGCTATCGACCAGTGAGAGGCCCACCAGGCGGTGACAACACTCTCACACCACTCTCCCAGGACCAGCTGGCCACACACCACTCTCCCAGGGCCAGCTGGCCACACCACATGGGAGGGCGGCGAGGAGTCACACTCAAGGAAGCACCTTCATGACAAAGATATCCAATTACTACGTGAAGGAAACGTGTTCTACACTAATTCCTCTCAGGGCTATCACAGCTGGCTCGAGATGCGACGCTTCACCTTCAGATGCACTGCCGAAATGCTCTCCTTGCCTGTGTACTTCACGCCTCAGTACGCCAAAGGTCGCGGTGGAAGACGCACGTCGTCCAAGGTCTCCGTGCCGCTGCGTCGTGTTGATCAGCGCCCCACACACACACACACACACACACACACACACACACACACAATGTTGACCAGTTTCGAACACAAATGTAAACATGATTGTTGTCCCTCGTGTTTTTTGTTTACTTCTACGCACACAACTATCCATTCACAGAATTGTTTATTATGGATGGAAGGGAAGGAAATTATGAGGGGAAAGCGCCAAGCCATGACGACTATATAGCACTTTATCATGTATGCTGGAGGTGAAGAAGTAAACAACCCCCCCCCCCGCACTGGTGGTGCTGGTGTGGCCCAAACACCTCCACACATTACTATCACGCCGAGGAACACAATGAATGACACTCATCAAACACCTCACAACATTCCACATCGATTTCGTATTAATAATCCAGGTGAGCCAGAACCGTGACCTTCACCTACCTGTCTGTACCACTGGCGAAGTAAGGAACGTCCAGTTCGATGTATAGCAAGGATCCCTCCGCTCCTCTGCAGGTGTGTTGACGCCTCCAGTGACCAACTACCAGTTCCACGTTGTGCAAGAAGCCCCCCCCCCCCGACACGTGTCCTGGCTGGCCCCTTCACTCTGGTAATGTCTCATCACGTGTCTGTAGTCCAGACAACCTCTATACGTGTCATCGTTCTTAAAGGCATCATTAAGCTCATTTCTGGTAAGGTAATTATCAGGGAAAAAAGCGCTAAGCCATTACGACTATATAACATTTAGAAGGGATATGAGGATAAGGATTTTGGATAGGACAGAAGGAAGGAATAGTGCCCAACCAGTTGTTCGGTCAGGTATTAAACGCCAACCTGCAAGCTTTTTTTTTTATTAATACATTAGGTACATCTGTATTTGTGCAGCTGCCCTAGACTATATGAAGAGGAATACAGTGTGTCAAAAAGCTAGCTACGTGATCTAGCTAGCTACGTAAAAGTCCCCATCACACAGGATGGTTAGTCATACAGGACCATCTTCAAGAACACGAGAGTGAATAAAGTAATTGCAAAGCTCCAGGTACCTCATGCCAACGGGTCTGAAAGGTCTAATAACTGGGCATTCAGTGATGTAGTGCGGGAGATCATGCCGCAGTTCCTGCTCACAGAGTTTGCAACTGGAGTGCTCAGGATTGGAAGACCCGTCACCTGCAGCCACCTGCCACAGGTAACGGTAACCCAACCTGATCCTGGCAACCACTGTGTCCCACAGTCTAGTGGACGTTTTGTGCTGCCCAGCAAGAAGCGAGACCGTCACTCTACCGACCAGTCCAAGTGACTAGGATGCCCATTTCTGCCAGTATACGAAATGTTCCTAAAATAAGGTCGATTATTCTGGTGGTGTACAATAACAAGAGAACTAGCGCTCAATAAACACCAAATATTAACGTAATCTTTACGAGACATTTACACTGGTTGTGCAGGAAGAGACAAGCTGCTCCGTCTCCTATACTTTCTCCAGAAGAGCGGCCTCGCCAGCACCAGTGGACAGCCCGCCATACAGCCGGAGCGTCCCACCACCACCACCCTCACCACCACCATCACCACCACCACCATCACCACCACCACCATCACCACCACTACCACCACCATCACCCTCACCACAACCATCACCATCACCACCACCACCACCACCACCACCACCACCATCACCACCACCATTACCACCACCACCATCACCACCACTACCACCGCCATCACCCTCACTACAACCATCACCATTACCACCACCCTCACCACCACCACCACCACCATCACCACCACTACCACCACCATCACCCTCACTACAACCATCACCATTACCACCACCCTCACCACCACCACCACCACCACATCACCACTACCACCACCATCACCCTCACTACAACCATCACCATTACCACCACCATCACCACCACCACCACCACCACCACCACCACCATCACCACCACTACCACCACCATCACCCTCACTACAACCATCACCATTACCACCACCATCACCATCACCACCACCACCACCAGGAAAGGCGGTCTTCTAGGAGGAGTGAGAAACGGTACCAGAAGTCCCTGAGGGATAAACGCACATACGCACACAAACACGCTCGCATATTTACGTACACACATACACAAACTTGTACACATACACACACATGGCTATAAACATAAGCACACACATGTAATATTATATATATATATATATATATATATATATATATATATATATATATATATATATATATATATATATATATATATATATATATATATATATAAGCGAACATACACATGTATATATACACGCAAGTGCAAACAAGCAAACACACAATGCACACCAAACACACATATACACACAAGCAAAGGTGTACAAACAGCAAACAAGCACATATACTTTACACAAAGCACAAAAAGAACGCATAAACACACAACACCCCAGACCGGCCCCACTCAAGAGAAAGTGTCGACTGCAGCCCAACCCCCGTGATCACGAACACTGTCACGTCCACACGGCCAGCTGCCTGTCCGTGACCTTCCTTGTCCACGGTGCTGCTGACTGTTCGCTGCTAGAGTGGTGGTGGTCACAGTCACCACCCACACCACCTGGTGACTGGTGCACCTCCAGTCACCACCCACACCACCGCGTTAGACTACCTGCCTCGCTTCTCTTAAGTCACTGAAGCACACAACTGTTCCTTCCCACCTCGTACACACAAGGTAATCGTGTGTACGCACTAGATTCGCCAATGTCATCGTCGTTGGCAGCCTGGAGATTTCCAGGAGTCCTTCCAGTGACGCGGCGAGAGGACCTCTCCTCTCGGCGTTATCCCTACCATGTTAAACTCCAGTGTTCTGGAGAGATGGTTCGCGAGGCGCGATACGTCTGCAAGAGTGCTGCTGGCTGGTAATGAGTGTAGCAAAGTACGGAAACACCGCCGGGTAGAGGTGTCAATTACCGCCATACTGAGGAGACGAAGACCTGATTACCTGCGTTACTGGCTGACTGGCTGGCTGGCTGGCTGCCATACCGTCTGTCTGTCTGCTTTTCCACTTGCCTGCTCTTACTAAATCCGTATCGGCCTGCTTGCCATACTGAATTTCCGCCCGTGTGCATGTCTGCCTGCCTTCATGCTTGCCTGCCTGGTTGCTGGCTGCCTACCTGTTTAGCTCTGGGTCTACACGAGGTCACATCACTGGATCAAAATGTATTGATTGCAGAAACCTGATCTATCCTGGAGAGGGACGGTGGTTCACGCGCCCCCATCAGCCACGATGCAAGACCATCCCGTTACCTGTCCCTGTTCACCTACCGTCCCTATACCCGTCCTCCTGTCCCTTACAACCCCCCCCCCCCCCCTCCCGACCCCTAACGAGTTCCAGCAAGCGAAGACAGGCCAATACACTGGGATCTCAGCACCTAAAACATTCACCCTTCCAACTTCATTCCTACACCTCTCCCTTCTACTGACTTTCCCACCCACCATTCCACCTACATTATCTTACATTCTCACCCACTCTCCCACCTACATTTTTACTCACCTTCCCACCTACATTAATTTAACTTATATTCCGAATCCTCATCCTACCTACAATCCCACCTACTTCCCTCCAACCAACGCTCCCACCTATATTTCCACCCACAGATCCCAACTCTACCACTTACTATTTTCAAGTCCAACACTCCAATATGTTCACTCTCCTCCACACAACCTCCACATACTCACACCCACCTCCACACAACCCCACATACTCACACCCACCCCCACATACTCACACCCACCTCCACATACTCACACCCACCTCCACATACTCACACCCACCTCCACACAACCCCACATACTCACACCCACCTCCACATACTCACACCCACCTCCACATACTCACACCAACCTCCACATACTCACACCCACCCCCACATACTCACACCAACCTCCACATACTCACACCCACCCCCACATACTCACACCCACCCCCACATACTCACACCCACCTCCACATACTCACACCCACCTCCACACAACCCCACATACTCACACCCACCTCCACACAACCCCACATACTCACACCCACCTCCACACAACCCCACATACTCACACCCACCTCCACATACTCACACCCACCTCCTCACCTCATGCACACAAAGTTCAGTGTCCAGAATATTTCTCTTATACAACAGAGACAAAATCTACCAGTTCTCTTTATCTGAGAATGTCACGAGATGCTGAGGAAGGAGGTGAGGAGAAGAGGAAGAAGGAATAGAAGACGACGGAGGAGGAAGAGAAGAAGAGGAAGTAGGGGAGAGGACAAAGGGAGAGGAGACGGATGATGAAGCGGAGGAGAAAGAGAAGAAGGAGGAAGAAGAAGAGAAGTAGGAGGAAGAATAGGAGAAAGAGAAGGAAGAAGAGGGAGAGGAGGAGGAGGAGGAGGAGGAGGAGGAGGAGAAGGAGGAGGAGAAGGAGGAAGAGAGAATCACTCACCAGGGTGATGATGTATGCCTATACATTCACAGCCTCTAAACCTACTGTGTGTGTGTGTGTGCGTGTGTGTGTGTGTGTGTGTGTGTGTGTGTGTGTGTGTGTGTGTGTGTGTGTGTGTGTGTGTGTGTGTGTCTGGCAAAAGTGTGGTACATTGTGGCTCGTGTTTTCAACAGAACTTACTGACAACAGGACTAAGACCCCAGACATCATGTTATGAAACACCACCCTACACATCTCTGGCTATACACATCACCCTACACATCTCTGACCATAAACACCACCCTACACATCTCTGGCTATACACATCACCCTACACATCTCTGACCATAAACACCACCCTACACATCTCTGGCTATACACATCACCCTACACATCTCTGACCATAAACACCACCCTACACATCTCTGGCGATACACATCACCCTACACATCTCTGACCATAAACACCACCCTACACATCTCTGGCTATACACATCACCCTACACATCTCTGACCATAAACACCACCCTACACATCTCTGACTATACACATCACCTCCTCCCTAAACCCACAACTTGCAGTACTTCTCAACTCTGGTCTGACATTTGATGTCATCAGTGATGTACCAAACATTGCCTTAAATATATATAGTGTAATAGGTGAATTATACTTGGTGAGAGTATACTAAGTATACTTGGTCACCACACCAGTCACCCGGGGTTTCCCAACCCGTCCTCTTAAAAATAACGTCGCTTTTGGCTCGTATGCGCGGCGCTATGGCCGACAGTGGACGTAATTTGAAATGAAATCGACTGACGAAAGTGACGTACTGTCCCGTTTTCTGTTTGAGTCGTCCGGCCTACTCGGAAAGGTTAGGAGAGGAAACTCCCCGGTTTCCATTCCCTTCCAATCGTGCCAATCCCCCACCTTCTACACCTCCTATCCCCCAACAATCCATCTGACCACCAACTATCCCCGCCCCTCCACCTACCGTCCCCATGCATCCCCCTCTTCAACCCCCAACCGCCGTTTTAATGGAGTACCAGAAATAAACATTTTTTCGGGAGATGCGTCAAGAGCGCCGCCGCCCCCACAGTAATGACGACCCGCCCACAGTGGGATGAATGAAGTTCTGATGAGTTGAGACAAACGTCAATGGAACAATAAGAGCGAGTGGAGCAGCCGGCAGCCGTCACAAGCAACAGTCCAGGACATGTACAGGGAAACATCTGGCTGTTATTACTGCACTTGTTCACACCACACTGGGTGCTGGCTGTGGGGTCACACACTGGGTGCTGGCTGTGGGGTCACACACTGGGTGCTGTTGGCTGTGGGGTCACACACTGGGTGCTGCTAGTTGTGGGGTCACACACTGGGTGCTGCTGGCTGTGGGGTCACACACTGGGTGCTGGCTGTGGGGTCACACACTGGGTGCTGGCTGTGGGGTCACACACTGGGTGCTGGCTGTGGGGTCACACACTGGGTGCTGCTGGCTGTGGGGTCACACACTGGGTGCTGCTGGCTGTGGGGTCACACACTGGGTGCTGCTGGCTGTGGGGTCACACACTGGGTGCTGCTGGCTGTGGGGTCACACACTGGGTGCTGCTGGCTGTGGGGTCACACACTGGGTGCTGCTGGCTGTGGGGTCACACACTGGGTGCTGGCTGTGGGGTCACACACAACCTACCCCCGTGTGTGTCACCCTACCGGTCCACCACCGCCGCCTCTCAACCTTCTCCCACTTGGTTAGTAACTTTTCAAACAATATCTACAGGTGTCTCTAATTAGAAATTTGCTTCAACAATTCCCAAAGCAGAAGACCTTTAATACATATATAATAATATCCTGGTAGAGCATTGTCTTCCCCCGCCCTCCTCCTCCCCCTCCCTCCCCCCCCCCCTCGTCCCTCATCCCCCCACGACTCCCCCCCTCCTTCCCTCTGTAAATGAAGTTAACGTAATACATTTTGTCTCTAACACAATTGTGCTGACTTTCACGTCAAGCGGGTGTTGACTACTCCTCGGCCTCTAGTACCTCCTACTCCAGCTCTATATCTGCTACTCCAACTCTAGTGCTTCCTACTCGAGCGCTAGGATCTCCTACTCGAAATCTAGTTCCTCCTCCTCCTCGCAATTCAACTTAGCTTTAACCACCTGAGAGCTGGGTGGACAGGGCTTCGGATTCGCAGTCCTGAGGTTCCGGGTTCGATCCCCGGTGGAGGCGGAGACAAACAAGCAAAATGTTTCTTTCACCCTGATGCCCCTGTTACCTAGCAGTAAATAGGTACCTGGGAGTTAAACAGCTGCTACGGACTGGTTCCTGTGGATGTGTAACATAAAGGAGGCCTGGTCGAGAACCGGGCCGCGGGGACGCTAAGCCCCGAAATCATTTTAAGATAACCTCTCAAGATAGCATGTTGCTTGCTTCTCCTTTTATCATCCTCCTGCATATTATCTTCTTCATCTTCATGTATTTCTTCTTCTTTCTCCCACCCTCCTCCTCCTCCTCCTCCTCCTCCTCCACTCCAAGAAACTTCAACACACTGAGCTTCTTCAACTCGCCTCTCGACAAATATTTTTCCCTGGCACTTATGCCCCTGGAAATTCTTGCCGGGAAAATTCCAAATGCATAATTGTTTCCTGTGAGAGTTTCCTCGCGGAGCAACTTCCCTTCCGGAATATTTATAACAAAAATGTATTTAAGAAAAAAACAAAAATATTCTAACGAGAATAATGGTGACATTCAGATATCATGGCAACTCTCCCAACTTCTCCCCCACACAACCATAAATATTCCCATACGACACGTGACCTTGGACCCCCACACACCCTCCCCCTCCCCCCACACACACACCCTCCCCCACACATCCTCTCCCACACACAAGGCAAAGACTCAGGCTAAATTGCTGCACAGCCACATCAAGAGAAAAAGAACAGTAAAGGAGCAGGTAATGACAATATGCATAGGGGCAGAAGGATTCATTACAAACGACAAGGAAGTGTGTGAGGAACTGAATAAGAAATTCTAGGTCTTCACCTTAGAGCAAAAAGAAATTCCAGAGATAAGAGAGGGAATAGTTAACCAGGAACCACTGGAAGAGTTTGAGATTACCAGTGGGAAAGTAAGGAAGCGTTTACTAGAGTTGGATGTGACAAAGGCTATAGGCCCAGATGGAATCTCCCCTTGGATACTAAAGGAAGGAGCAGAAGCACTGTGCCTGGCACTCTCCATAGTGTATAACAAATCACGGGCAACAGGGGAACTGCTAGAAATTTGGAAAGCAGCTAATGTAGTCCCGATATACAAGAAAGTGGATAGACAGGAGGCACTGAACTACAGGCCAGTGTCCCTAACCTGCATACCATGCAAGCTGATGGAGAAGATTGTGCGAAGAAAGCTAGTGGAACATCTGGAACGAAAGAACTTTGTAACACAGCATCAACATGGGTTCAGGGATGGCCAAGTCCTGCCTCACAGGGTTACTTGAATTCTACGACCAGGCAACAAAAATCAGGCAAGAAAGAGAGGGGTGGGTAGACTGAATATTTTTGGATTGCCAGAAAGTCTTTGATACGGTACCACACAAAAGGCTAGTGAAAAAGCTGGAGTGAAAGGGAAAGTACTTCATTTGATAAGGGAGTACTTAAGAAACAGAAGACAACGAGTCACTGTGAGGGATGAGGTCTCAGATTGGCGAGACGTCACAAGTGGAGTCCCGCAGGGGTCAGTCCTTGGGCCTATACTGTTTCTGATATATGTAAATGATCTCCCAAAGGGTGTAGACTCGTTTCTATCAATGTTTGCTGACGATGCAAAAATTATGAGGAGGATTGAAACAGAGGATGATAGTAGGAGGCTACAAGATGACCTAGACAGACTGAATGAATGGTCCAACAAATGTCTGCTAAAGTTAAACCCGAGTAAATGCAAAGTAATGAAATTAGGTGGTGGAAACAGGAGGCCAGACACAGGATACAGAATAAGAGATGAAGTACTTAATGAAACGGATAGAGAGAAAGATCTAGAAGTTGATATCACACCAAACCTGTCTCCTGAAGCCCACATAAAAAGAATAACGTCTGCGGCATATGCGAGGCTGGCTAACATCAGAACAGCCTTCAGGAACCTGTGTAAGGAATCATTCAGAACCTTGTATACCACATATGTAAGACCAATCCTGGAGTATGCGGCCCCAGCATGGAACCCGTACCTTGTCAAGCACAAGACGAAGCTGGAAAAAGTTCAGAGGTATGCCACTAGACAATTCCCAGAACTAAGAGGAATGAGTTACGAGGAAAGGCTGCGGGAAATGCACCTTACGACATTGGAAGACAAAAGAGTAAGGGGGAGACATGATCCCTACCTACAAAATCCTCAGGGGAATTGACAGGGTAGACAAGAATAAACTATTCAACACTGATGGGACGCGAACAGGGGGACACAGGTGGAAACCGAGTATCCAAATGAGCCACGGGGGCGTTAGAAAGAACTACTTTTTCAGTGTCAGAGTAGTTAACAGGTGGAATGCAGTTGGCAGTGATGTGGTGGAGGCTGACTCCATACACAGTTTCAAATGTAGAATTGATAAGAGCCCAGTAGGCTCAGGAACCTGTACACCAGTTGATTGACAGTTGAGAGGCGGGACCAAAGAGCCAAAAGCCCAACCCCCTGAAGTATAACTAGGCGAGTATACACACACAGTATCTTATGGCATACTGGTCACATGTCCGTGTATTCTTCAGAAACTTGAACAAAGGAGCTTTCACAGCAAAGGTGAGACCCACTCTTGAATATGCAGCCCCAATATGGATCCCCTCCCCCTTCCATCTGAAAACGGACAAGGAAAAACTAGAAAGGGTCCAAAGATATGCAACGAGATTAGTTCCTGAGCTGAATGGATTCAGCTATGAGGAAAGACTGAGACAAGTGGACCTTGCCACGTTGGAGGAAAGGCGAGATAGAGGGACATGATAACATATAAGATCCCAAATTAAATTACTTAAAGTAAACAAAGCAGCATTGTTCAAAGATATGAACATCAGAACGAAGGGTCATAGATGGAATCTATAGACACAAGTGGGCCACAGAGACGTCAGAACTAAGTAGGCTCCAGCAATCGACTTGAGAATGGTCCAGGACGGACCGAAACGTCGTCGTCCCTTTACCTTCTAGTGTGTGGTCTGGTCAACACGTCAGAACTAACTTTTTCAGTATTAGGGCTCTCAATAAGTGGAATAGGTTTGACGTAAAAGTTGTTGAAACTAACTCGATTCAAATTTTTAAATCTAAAGGAGAAAGGAATGCATCATCGCATTAATCTAAGAACGTTTGGAAGGCGAGGCTAGGAGCCTAGCTCGACTCTTTAAGCATATCTAGGCGAGTACGACTAGGTGAATACAGTGTTCAATTTTTTGTTGTTTTTTACATATTTAGGTACATGTGCATTTATACAGCTACCTTAGACTATATGAAGGGTTACATAGTGTGTGTCGAGAGCAAGTTACGTGATGCTAAAATATGCCATCTTCCAGGATGGTTAGTAATTCAGGGTAAGTGATGCCTCAATAGCCTGCACTGGCAAACTTTGCATCAATTATGAAGACATCAGTAAGAACGAGAGTTAATAAAGTGGTTGCAAAACTCCAGGTGCCTCATAGCGGCAGGTCTAAAGGGTCTAATGACTGGACATTCAATAATGTAGTGTGTGAGATCATCCATCCCTAGATCTAATTTAACTTCATCTTTGTTGCACGCTAATTTGGCTGCAATGTCTGTCTCATTATGATGGGTTATATTTATGTGTGAAGATATCCATACAAAGGAGATTCGAGACCCTTTACTCTGTGCAGCGATTAGGTCATTTATAAGTGGTAGTATGAGGTTCTTGCTGTCTATCTTCCAGGAGAAGTTTTCGAATGCTTGAAGAGCAGACTTTGAATCACAAAATATATATTTTGTGATTCTGACTCACAATTTTTTTTTTATTAACATATTAGGTACATCTGCATTAGTGCAGCTACCCTAGACTATATGAAGTGGAGTACAGTGTCCCATCATAATGACTCACAATTGGGACAGTCGGAGCACGGCAAACCCTACGGAATAGTATCATCGTATTTCATTTATCAAACGCTAGAAATAAGTACAATACACACAGAAATCACAACAGCGTGACATCAAATGAACAAATCCACAAGGACTAGAAATATGCTAGAATTCAAGTGCTAGAAATGTGTGTTCAGAAAATCAACTTTTTATCAGAACCAGAAATACTCTCAATATACTAATAATATACTAAATAGTATCAGCGAAGGGCCTTAATGCTGTTCAGTATATCCCACAGGTCGTGTTGTCCCATACCAAGAGAAACAATAAGTTATCCACATACGGCAGGCATCTCTAACATGCTGGTGTGTTGCAGGTTATTAAGGCATCGTGGTTATGCGGAGAGGCAACCCGTTCTCGCACTTTCGTATAGTCAATATTGACTTATTAAGTACGTGCATATGTGACAAACTAATTTATTGTGAATATTATAGTTTACCTTGAAAAGCTTCATAGAAAACACCGACCTTACCTAACTTTCTTAGTATGTTAAGATGAGCATCTTATTGCTTCGTAATTACAATTATTACTTAACCTATACCTATAATAGGTATTTTTCGTAATTACAATTATTACTTAACCTATACCTATAATAGGTATTTTTCGTAATTACAATTATTACTTAACCTATACCTATAATAGGTATAGGTTAAGTAATAATTGTAATTACGAAGCAATAAGATGCTTATCTTAACATACTAAAAAGGTTAGGTAAGGTCGGTGTTTTCTATGAAGCTTTTCAAAGTAAACTATAATATTCACAATAAATTAGTCACATATGCACGTATTTAATAAGTCAATATTGACTGTAAGAAAGTGCGAGAACGGGTTGGGAGAGGACACCACCACCAAGTTGGGTCAATATCCAGAACACGGGAATAACTAATAATAATAACATAGAACAAAGGAGAAGCATATTATCTAATATGGATGTGTACAGGAGCATTACCTGTGAGAGATTCTATAATCAACTTCCATGTTCTGAACGTGGACATGCCTGTGGGCGATTTCGAGAGATTTCCTACTCTCGCAGCCTGGAGGACACGTAGCTACCAACATACGTGCCTAGGAACCAGAGAAAAGCTCACTAATACAACATAACGCAGTTCAGTCAAGTTCAGCAGATGAGCGTATGCTGTTTCTCAATACATACATTTTTGGTCGCTTGTAATCTCTGCGTAAAAGTAAAGATACAGTTAGTCATTCATAATTCATGCAAAAACTTCGTTTTTATTCACTTGATGAGCTACTTTATCAAATCTTATGTGAAGTTTGGCCATTCCTGAAATGTAGGGTGATGATCTTCGCTTCCGACTCTGCATATTTAAATTAAGAATGAAATACAATACATTTTCATAACATTATGGGCGACAGTGAGCATTTATCCTGTATTTTCCACCTTGCTGACTGGATTCATCAGTGCTGGAACTACTTGCCCCTCTTCAACAGTTAATATCTCTACAAGGAGGATCGACACCAGCTCCCAAACTGTAGTACTTTGTCTCGATTTCTCCCACTCAAGGGCTGAAATATTTTAGTTTGTCAACAGTAAAGAGGAGACGCAGATGAGGCCGCAGTGGCCGTAAAGGAGTATCTCGAGTTTCTTGTTGGAAAACATAAATGTGTTTGAAGTAAGAGTAAATTAACACGATACAGCAGGTGATTAGTACGTGATGGTCCACTTGTAGACTGGCTTGGTGGTTCCCAGTACGTGATAGTCCACATGTAAACTAAGTTAGCGATCGCCAATACACATAACTAGCCACCTTTCGCCTATCAGTTGGGGGACTTGCCGATTCAGCCTTGACTGACTCATCCATGTGGCCATGTAATCAAATCAATAAGACCGTGTTAAAGCTGATTGATTGTGAGTCCTTGCGAAGGCCGAGCGATGACGCCTGGCCCGCCAGCTGTTCCTTGGCACCGCGCCCGGTAGTGCCGCTAGCAAATGTTCCTAACACTTTTCAGTGAGAGAAATTCTTTGTACAGTTTTAGCTGTAAATGCATCCATATGCGTACGCAGGTGGAAATTACACATAAAAAAAATAATGCAATAGAATAGAACATAAGAACATAATAATGAAGGTAACTGCAGACGGTACATTGGCCCATACGAGGCAGCTCCTATAGAGCAATGGGTTAGACCGTATAGGGGTTGATATAGGTTGGTGCATATATTGTAATTCCAAGCACTACAAATGTGGCTGCCAGCAAGTGATGGTCCACGTGTAAACTAAACTTGGTGACTGTAGGTGATGATCCACATGCAAACCAGCTTCCTGATTGTCAGAATTAGTGTACACCTACAAAATGAAATACATCCGACCGCCAATCCATAACAATCCATTTACGAAATACCTCAAGACATACACAACAAGAAGGATGCTTAAGAGCTAGTAACTACTCTTGGCAAAATTAACACATTACTAGTTTAACTAGTTTATCAAGATTATTACCTGGCTAAATGGAACCAAGAGGTTCAGTTTCTATGCCAACTGAGTGTTCGTGTAACCTTTTCCACTACCTCCCACGGGACGGGTATGGGGTGCATAATAAATGACGCTCTTGACGCACCATGCTGGTCTGACAGCGTTCCCCCGTTATGGGCCGGGTGGCGTGCCGCCATGTTGGGCATCCTACGTCACAGTGATTCCAATAGCCCCAGCCGCCATGTTTCATCACCCCGGTGGTGGTGGTTGGGGGGGGGGCGAGTCCCCCGTGTTAAAGTTAAGGCAGTGTAGCGGTCCCCAGTGTCCCCCCCACCCCCCACCCCACAACGGTGGGGGGTGGGGGCTGGCCTTGCTTTGTTGTTTGTTTTTGTCGTTGGTTTGTTGTTTGTTGCTGCTGTTGGTTTGTTGTTCACTGTAGTGGTAGCGAACTGGTCTCTTTGGGTCATGTGATCACGGTTCAACACACACAGAAGAGCAACAGGGCAAACAAAGCTAACTTGACTGGCAGTTTAGAAGCTAGGCAAACAGCGCGTCGTCATTTAAAATCGCAACAATTGATGCACAAATTTCACCTTCATTAGGCTAACATAAATACACAAAAAAATGTATTTATGCTAATATTAATGAAAACTGGTTGATGATTCTCTCTGTATTACAACAGGCTGATCAGTATGATTTTGTACACACTGTACTATCAGGAATAACTATGATCAATACTAGATTGTTACAGTGCACGCCGCCTCGTTGGTCCCGCCTACTGGGGCGAGTGTGTCTGCCTGACAGACAGTCACT
This sequence comes from Procambarus clarkii, assembly GCF_040958095.1. NCBI lineage: Eukaryota > Metazoa > Arthropoda > Malacostraca > Decapoda > Cambaridae > Procambarus > Procambarus clarkii. The sequence goes on from NC_091176.1 coordinate 28,133,736, forward strand.
CTCACACACGGCTACCATGTGGTATATGTCATCCTCAGTGTACTGATTCACAGGTCAAACTTCAGCTCTTGGGTTCCCTGCCTTTCCATCCGCCAGTCTTGGTATTCAGTGGTTCGTAATCGAAATTTCTACAATATCTACTGTTAAAATTGTGGCTGGAATGGGCTTCTAGAGCCTGTTCACTGAGCTCATCCCATTTCCCTACTACTCTTACGATAAGTGAGTTCTTTCCCGCATTGCGTGCGTGCGTGCGTGATTATATGCATGAATTAGTAATAGTGAGTGCGCGTATATCTGCACGAGTCCCGCACGCAATTGCAGTTTTTCAGGAAGATAACCCCTAGCAACATTTTTTACCATTAAATATTTATGGAATACAAAACTAGAAGCACGAAAGACAAAGAAAATCTCCAACAACTAAATTCTGTGTAAACACTGTCAATATTGGCTATGTTGGAGCATGGCTTGGGGGGGGGGGATAATAAAATAAAGCTTTAAAACTATAAACAAATGTATTAGCGCTGCCCGCCATGATATTCAGCTGGAGAGTCATGAGGCTACAGAGTACTCGAGCTCCACTGAGTAAGTCTCTAAGCTCTTGTGGTAGACTACACGGTCATTTATTCCCTCTGTCTTACATTTTCAAAGATATAAAAAAGAAGAAAACTTGAGGTGGTGTTAAGAGCCACGCGAAGCAGCTCCTATTATTCCCAACCAAACTCACTATCTGGCCTTCGCAGACAGCATTACAGTGATTTATACCCCGTCTACTGTCTCACCCAGTTATCTTTATGACAATCTTATATACATAAGGAATATACAAACTGTGAAACACGAGGTATAAATTCTTGTCTGTGCGTCAGTGGGGTAGACCCTAGCCTAGGGAGGGTGTGGTGGTGCAGCCCGTCCTCTCCAGCGTTCACACGTCAGTATAATGATGTACTAAGTTGGCCCAGCCTAACCTAACCGAGGATCCGCGAATATAAAATGGGACGTCGCGTCAATTTTGCGAGTCGCAATGATCGTTAATACATCTTACATTGACGTTAGTGACTGTTTACGTCAAAATACGCGTTATGCGAGAGGACAGGTTGCGCGGGTAGCCTCGTGCCCTGGTCCCGCTTTTTTCATGCCATAGTAATAATTCCATATTTACAAGATATACCATTCCTTCATGTTGTGCAAGTACAATGATGTCAGTTTATTGAATCATATGGAAGATAAACACTCAACAGATACATTTTATCCAGTAGCTACTACACAACTTCAACTTTTGTATAAATGTTTTGTGCTGCCAGAAATAGATTTCTTGTTCATATGTCCTAATCACGTAACCAGTGCTCTCTAACTTACCAAAGAGAAAGCATGAAGGGATCCAGTAGATGTGGCCCTCGTGTAACATTATATTAGCCACAATATGAATGATGGAGGGGGGGGGGGGGTTAAGAATCCCACGCAACAGACATTGGGGGGGGGGGGGAATTGAGTTGTAACGAGGTTAACTACTGGAGCGGCCAGCACTTCTGCACGAGCGTATTATCGATTGGTGTTACCATGGTCTCGGTACCACACCTTTAGCTCGTCATCTCCACCCTAGGCTATGCACAGTTTTTCAGTCTGCTCCAGCCCACTTTGCACATAAGTACCCAACTCTCCGCACTTCACTCTAGCTCTTCCTCTTACTCAGCTATTTCCCCAACACCTACCATTGACGAGGGTAGAAATAGCCTAAGCTACTCTAATCCTTTTGAGATGTACTTCCTTTCTCAATAAACTTACTTAACCCTACCATTGAAACTCCTGTCTCCTCCCCCCCCCACTCTTATACTGCATTCAGACCCCTTCCCTTCCACTATCTCCCCCCCCCCTCCTCCTACTGCAACCGTTACTAGCACCAACATACGGCACCAAACGCCCTCTCAAACACAACCCTCCCATGCAACCACTCAACCTACTCTAAGTCCCTCTCAACTACATCCACTCTCCAACCACTGCCCTCCCCAAACTCCCCTAACACGAAATATGATCAAGGGGAGCATAGTGGGGTACACTGATACTCAAATACATAGCAGTAACAGAGACAAAATTCACAGGACTGATAACCTATGCAATTTTCCTCTGTATTTGTATATAAAAAAAATCTCAAGAGGAAAGAACTAGTACAGTTGTTGGCAGATGTGGAGCATGAAGATAAAAACACTAAAAAGGCAATTTTTTTAACTGTTTTACTCCTGTTATTTTTAATAACATGAGTAAAATGCGTTTTATAAAGCAATCTACAGTACAATCCCCCATTGAACAACAGAGGCCCCACCAGTAACAATCTACAATCTCCATTGCAGAATAGAGACCCTAACAGTGACAATTTACAATCCCCGTTAAATAACAAAAGACGCCCAACAATCTAGAATCTAGAGAATCCCCAACATGAATATGAGGATACAAATAAAACTTGAATAGCAATGCCCCTGATGACAAATAAGATGGCCCACACACAAAAGCCAAAACTATTAATGGTGACTTCAACCATTGAGAAATAAAATAGAACACGATATATAAATGAAGGGGAGAGCGAGATATGGAGAAATAAAATAGGGTACAATAAATGCATGAGGGAGAGGAGACAAATAAAATAGGATACAATTTTTACAATGAAGATCAATATGATAGGCCCCACCTCCACCCCTCTCTCCCCCCCCCCCTCCCCGGGTCAAGCACAACCTTGCTGTACATATTCTGAAGTCATCCCAGTTAAAATTGTTAAGCAGCTAAAAATTTGTCAAATATTTGCACAACTAAGCAATTTCATCTTGACTATCAGTCTTGAAGTCTCGGCATCCATAGAGACGCTGCGATCTTCGTGGTGGGAAATAAAATCAGGGGTTGTGTCTTCTGAAGACTCTTGAGACAGACTCCCCCCGTTTACCGCCCCGCATTTTCTCTTTACTCGAAAATGACGCGTGTGCAAGCGTTTGGATCACTTTATTATATTTTCCGTGAGAGAGAAAGATATATATATATATATATATATATATATATATATATATATATATATATATATATATATATATATATATATATATATATATATATATATAGGGGGGTACCACCACTGGTGCAATTATAGGGACCCACAGCCTCAGAGAAGGGAACACAGAGCACTCAGGGAAAAACTTGACATTTAACTCTGAATACGAAAGAGTGTTCACTTCTCCTACCACCCCCTTTTTTTTTTATTATGATGTACACTTTATTATGCAAGGTTATACAGTTACATATCTGATTTTATACAAAAAATGAACACCAAGAGGACACAAGAAAAAGTTCGCTTCCTAGAGGCTGTAGATTTCCTCGAACTCCTCCGACGCCGGGCAGGAACCGAGGATGCAGCGGGCATTTCCCCTCTGGATCGCGACACTGAGGCGCTGAAAGAGAAAACTTGCTGCTCTAGGGTCTCTTGTGGTGTCAATGAGCTTGGAACCAAGATCCTTAAGAAACCTTCTTGCACTCTCACCCCATGGGCCTAGGGTCTCAGACCCTATTGGAACGAAATTGTACCTTTGATCTAATTGCCTGTACTTGACTGACTTTTGTTTTTCTCTGTGTGTCGCTGCGGCTCCTGCCGTGCCGGCAGAGAGGGTGATGTATGTCGTTGCCAGGGTGGATACGCAAGTATAGTCCCATGCTAACTGCCTGCCACCCTTCCACGGACGCAGTGTGATTCCGTCTGGTCGGCCGGCAAAGCTAACAGAGTCACGGTTCAGTAGGTTGCGGGGCTCTCTCTCCGCTGGACACTGAGCAGAGGCAAGGCTTCTTTTAATGATTTATTAATATATATATATATATATATATATATATATATATATATATATATATATATATATATATATAGCAGCAATACACGATCCAGCTTTCACTGAATGTTCAAATAAGTGGGATGCTTTTGCAGCCCCAGCACCCATCATAGAGCCAACATAAAAACATAAAACAGTCCAGCTGGGACCACCCACTAGTGGAAAAAATAGGTGATGCCATGCTCAGCGCCGCAACATCAGACAAGGAGAAAGCTCGCCTCAGAGCAGTGCGTGCCCCCCATGCAGGAGACTTCCATGCCAGGGAGAGAGAGACAGAGATAGGAGAGAGGAAGAGAGGGAGTAGGAGAGGGAAAGAGGGGTAAATTGGGGTAGAGAGGGGGGGGGGAGATAAATGTGATGTGGGGGTGATGGAAGGAGAGAAAAGAGGAGAGAGGGGGGGAAGATGGAGAAGGGTGAAAGGGGAATGTTGGGAGAGAAGGGATGTCAGGAAAGGGGGGGGGTGGATCTTGGGAGAGGAGAGAAAGGTGAAGAGGGATGGAGATTGCTATGGAGAGTGGGTAAGAGAGGGGTAAGAGGGAAGAGGGGAATGTTGTGAAAAAAGGCCGAGGGTGGGAGATGATGTGGCTGAGGAGGAATAAGGGGAGATGGGGGGAGAAGGGAAGAGAGGGAGGGAGAGATGGGGAAGAGAGGGGAGAGGGTAATAGGGAAGAGAAACTCAGATACCCCACCAAGTTGTTTTGCACTGTTGTGGAGGCTTTAAAAAAAAACTAATTTCTCACTTTAAATTTAAAAGATTATACTAAGCTTCAGGGATGCTAAATACTGTACATACTGTTCATGCTTTTACTAATAGTGTTGCAGTATCATATAACATACACTGATTATTTAATCTACAGGATGCTTATGCAGCATTGCAAATATTTTTACTTTTATTTTCCAGCAGTGATCGAATAGAAACCAATTACCAAGTTTGGAAGCAATAGTCTTGAGGTGCTGAAGGATTATATAGCACTAACAGAATCAACAGATCAACTTTATGCTGTAAAAAAAAAAACTGCTGTTAAAAGTTTTGCTCATTTTTATCTGATAAAAGGAATGACTAATAATGTAAGCCTGGGATCTAAATTAACAAAACACTTTCAAATACTGTATCTTATTAGAAAAAATAGCAGAGTCAAATAAATGTCTTGCCTAATCAGAATAAGCAAAATACAACAGTCAATTCATTAATACAACACAGTTCACCAATATATCTTACTCATTAAATTTCCTTGACATATAGAGTATAGATCAAATTCAGTTCATTTTTATTCATAGTTCACTTGAAAATTGCATTGGTATTGATGGAGCAATTCAAAATGTAAAGGATGGTTCTCTATTGTCTAGGACAAGAAACCTGCTCAGATTATTGGTTTCCCTAAGCTAACAGTTGACCTTTCTCAGGATAATGGAACCCACAATATTCACCCAACTTTTGGGTAGATGATAAGTCACAATAATGTGGCTGATATCCAACCCACAAGTGAAAATGAGGAAAAAGATGACGTTTCGGTCCATCCTGGACTATTATCAAGTACAGTAGTGTCATTGGATATCAACTCCTGCGTATCTGTTTACTGCTAGGTAAACAAGCATTGGGTGTAAGAAAATGTACCGAAATGCCTCACCCTGCTCGGAATCAAACTCGAGTCCATTTGACTGCGAGTTAACTGCACTAACTTTATCACTGCAGGCCATTAGCACATGAAAATTTCATCTATCAAGTTTCCTAAAAAGAATTTTGGCTGAGAAAAAATAGAATTTTGGGGTCAACTAAGACCCTAATATGGATTCTATAAAATGTAAATGATATTGAGTTTAGGCCCTAGGTATATTTTCTATATACTGTATACCACACCAATCATCTAAAGCCCATTGTTTGAAAATGTGACTAAACTGTTTTGTAACATTCACTTTTGTTGAGGCCTCAAGTTCAATTTTTTTCTTTATACATAAAATATTCATTAGCACAAACTGATATTTTATACCATGTTTAGAAGAATTCAATATTTAGAAAATAGCCACAATAAAAGTGGACTTTCAAGAAAAAATTAGACAGTTTCCAACAAGAAGTGCTAGACCAACTGGGTTGTAGTGGATATGTGGGCCTGCTAGCCACTAAGCAAAAGTTTGTTGGAATAAGCTCTCACAAGTCAAGCCTGGTCCCAGGACATGCTTGGGAAGTAGAAAAACTCTCAGAACCCTTTCCAGAAAAGACCCAGATTGGGTCAAACTTATTTTAATTCTTCTTCTGGTAGGTTAGGGAGGGAGGGAATTTTTCAGGGGAAAGCACCAAGCCATTATGACTATATGACACTGGGAAGGGGTCAAGATAAGGATTTGGGATGGGACGGGATTTGTATAATATTCACAAAAGCAAAAAACTATGCCAATTCAGATACATACAGTATTTTGCAATTTACCAATTATTTAACATTCCTGGCTTTTGGGGATCGAACATATGCATGACATATGACTCGCTAGGGGCAAACCCCTATTCACTATCGAGTGAGGGAGGTAAAGGAATGCAAGAGTTACTCAAGAAGCAGTGACTCAATCACTCCTCACTCATTCGTAAGGATTGATTACGCACTAAGCCATTATGACTATATAGTTGTAATGGCCAAGTGCTTTCTCCTGATAATTACCTTACTTGACAAAAGTCAGGTTCAAGAAGCATCTTGGACTCAAAGTCAATACATCAGTAACATTTTCACTCCCAATATGCCTATTCATCTTCTTTCATACTCATTTCTTTAGGGTATTCCACTGACATTACTGGATATTAGCAAGTCTTTTAGCAATTCAACCTAGTTATATGATCTGTCTTTTCCACTTCCAGTAAATTAATGCAAATATTCTTCATGTTATGAGGTACATTTATCTACTCTACACTGGCATATTCACTAATTTTCTTTGGGGTTATAACGCTGAACATTTATTAAACTGCCAACATGTAAATTACATAACTTACACAATAAAAACTTTTGTTTAATATTAATTGGTATGATAATTCATTGTCTAAAATGTTAATTTCAATTTATTAATATTGAAAATTTACTTCTTCCAACAAATTATTTAAAACAATATATGGTAATTAATTTTTTGCCCTGTTAAAAATCAACATATTAACATGTCATTTTAACAAATATATAACAGCTACAACACAGTAACCCATGTACATACAAATACTGTACAGTAATTTATATTCTCTTTTACTTAGTTAATGTAGGCCAATATATTTAAAAAAATTGTTTTAAGATATAAGTTTGATAATATAAAATATTGTAAGCATGGATACCCTTTGCATTACAACATGTGCACTTCATTAACATGTAAAGTAATGTACTGTTCATATATAAAGGCAAGTTTCAATAATGGCTAGAATGAGATGAGGATTTGAGGACTAATTACCACCATGTAAGCAGCTACAGACATATATGGTCCTGTCAGCAATAAACATTTCTGGCAAGTCAGAAGTGTTACATGCATGACACAGGAGGTCTTATCATCTGGTCAAACAATCCATCAAAATAACATCACGATTTCCAAATGAAGGATTCCTAGTGACCCAAGTTTCCAAAGTTGTTTAGGCACTAACAAGACCACATAGTCTCGAGCGTGCCAGCACACATCACACCTGCCTCCTCCTTACCTGGAATTAGTGGAGTAACGAGGGCGCGCCCACACTTAATACATCACCCGCCACACCAAAACTTTATCCCAACTTTCCTAGCCAGTCTCAACTTGCCCGCCTGGCACTTGAGCCCGCCACTGCGCGCACTTTACCACCCTCACAAACACAAACACACGCGCGCAAGTTTTCCTGGCGATTACGTATCAGCGCCAGTATAAGCACACAATATATGAGGTGCCACTGCCAGGGTTAGGAGTGCCTCATAGCGAGCCGCGCGACACAAACCACCTGCACTCCCAACACCTCACCTTGGCATCACCCACGAGCCACGCGTTGCCATGGTCACCCGCCTCTAGGCCGCACACTACGACTCTCCTCATTGGTTGAGCGTTTCCAAGGCCGCGTTTGATTGGTCCGCGCTCACGTATCGGGTCCCAGGAGCAGAATGTCAACAAATAACGCATGTTTCGCATACCATTCACGGTGCCTTCAACACGGCTGCTCTCCGCCGTATTCACATACTGTGCTCTCTCAAGTCATTCATTCATTCATTCATTCTTTCATTCATGATATATATATATATATATATATATATATATATATATATATATATATATATATATATATATATATATATATATACACGCATAAATAAATATTCTTGTATGTTTAACTGTGTTTTATGCATGAATGTTTATGTCTGTGCTGTATGTGCCTTGTCCATGTACAGAATATTTCTGTACTCACCTGGTGGTTGTTGTGTACTCACCTGGTTGTTGTGTTGTGTACTCACCTGGTGGTTGTTGTGTACTCACCTGATTGTTGTGTTGTGTACTCACCTGATTGTTGTGTTGTGTACTCACCTGGTGGTTTTTGTGTACTCACCTGATTGTTGTGTTGTGTACTCACCTGATTGTTGTGTTGTGTACTCACCTGGTGGTTGTTGTGTACTCACCTGGTGGTTGTTGTGTACTCACCTGGTTGTTGTGTTGTGTACTCACCTGGTGGTTGTTGTGTACTCACCTGATTGTTGTGTGTACTCACCTGATTGTTGTGTTGTGTACTCACCTGATTGTTGTGTTGTGTACTCACCTGGTGGTTGTTGTGTACTCACCTGGTGGTTGTTGTGTACTCACCTGGTGGTTGTTGTGTACTCACCTGGTAGTTGTTGTGTACTCACATACATGTGAATGTATGTTTGCATGTACAATATTTTTATATTTATATCTATGGATGTATATATATGTGTATGTGTATGTATTTGTAATTAAGTGTAGTTACAGGGTGAAAGTTAAGCTCGCGGTGTCCCATTTTCCCAGTACTCTCTCAAACCTGTCCTCAGAGCAAATCTATCACCATGAGAAACTCTTGTCATATAACACTTTGAAACTACTGACGGTTTTAGCATTTCTCATTTAACTATTCGAACCGTTTACTACTGTGTGTGTGTGTGTGTACTCACCTATTTGTGCCTGCGGGATCGAGCGTTGGCAAAAGGCTTTCTAGCCTTTGGTTGTTTAAAGCAATGACACCTGTCCTCCTCTGCCATACCTATTTTTAAAGCTATGAATAGCGTTTACTTCCACAATGTGTTCCTTTAGTTCATTCCATTTCCCCACTACTCTTACACTAAAAGAAAACTTTCTAACATCTCTATGACTCAGTTTCCAGCTTCCATCCATGTCCCCTGTTCTGCTGGTATTTGGTGTGAACATTTTGTCTATTTCCATTCTATCACGCCCTCTTTAAGTATTTTGTATGCTATTATATCTCCCTGCTCCCTCCTTTTTTTAACGTCATCAGGTTCAGTTCCTTCAGTCGCTCTTCATATCCCATCCCATGCAGCACTGGGATTAGTCTTGTCTCAAATTTCTGAACATTTTTCAGTTTCCTAATGTGTTTCTTTAGGTGGAGTTGCATACTCTAAGACTGGTCTCACATAGGCAGTGCAAAGCACTCTTGAGTACCTCCTGTGTGTATGTGTGAGTGTAATTACCTAAGTGTAGCTACAGAATGAGAGCTACACTCGTGGTGTCCTGTCTTCCCAATACTCTTTGCCATATAATGCTTTGGAACTACTAACGGTTTTGGCCTCCACCACCACTTAGCTTGTTTCAACCATCTACCACTCTGTTTGCAAAAGAAAACTTTCTAATATTTTTTTTCCACCTTTGTTCACTTAACTTGAATCTATCAAATCAACCGAGGTTGCTTGGTTTCAGGAATTCCTGTCAATTTGGTCGATTCATTATTATTTTGTAAATGGCAGTCATATATTTTTTTCCCCCTCGATCTAGCTTTGGCATATTTAATGCTTCTAGCCTCTCTTCATAACTCCTGTTTATCAATTCTGGAACCATTTTGTAGCAGGCACCATTTCTAGTTTATTAATGTGTGTGTGTGTGTATATTTATTGATTTATTAATTTTTAGGTATCTTAGGTCTCTTTTTCTATGCTACTCTTCTCATTTTGAAAGTGGAAAAACAAGAAAATAAGTCATTTAAATTAAGTTTATGCCCAAGGCCTAGAACAGGAACTAAGTTATTCAAATCTACAATAATGAAAAAACAATTAAGTACAGTATTCAACATTATTTTCAACTACAGTATTTAACAAGTTCATATTTATCACTATCAATATATACTAGATATGTGCTAAATTAAACACTTGTAACAAAAACTAACAAGATAATCAGATAATTAGTTGGAACATAAGTGCAATATTCACAACCTGAAACTTGCTGCTTACAGTAGCTAGAGAGGAAAAAAAATGTCTGGCGGGTTAAAAAAAAAAAAAAAAAAAAAAAAAAAGTAGGAAATTGCAGATAGTCTATTTGCCCATGTAAGGCAAACCCTAATTCATACTCAACCAAACTCACCGATATACTTAACATACGCCGGTTCTGGTCATCCGTTCTTTAAATCAACAACACTCCTGTATATCCGGCAACCCGTTCTCGCAAATTTAATAAGTCAATATTGACTTATTAAATATGTGCATAGGTGACATACTAAACATAATAGTTTCCCTTGAAAAGCTTCATAGAAAACACCGACCTTACCTAACCTACTTAGTATGTTAAGATAAGCATCTTATTGCTTCGTAATTACAATTATTACCTAACCTATACCTATAATAGGTTAAGTAACAATTGTAATTACGAAGCTATAAGATGCTTATTTTAACATACTAAGTAGGTTAGGTAAGGTCGGTGTTTTCTATGAAGCTTTTCAAGGGAAACTATTATGTTTAGTATGTCACCTATGCACATATTTAATAAGTCAATATTGACTTATTAAATTTGCGAGAACTACTCATGTCTTTTCTGTATCTAACTTTATGCAATTTTTATCATTGTTTAGTGGTGATAAATTTAGCACCTTATTAATATCCCTTTTCATCCATTTGTATAACAATCATGATATCCTATATTAATTGGCTTTCTAGAGACTGTAAATTAAGCTTACTTATCTCTTTTCATAAGGTGTACATTCAAAGCAAATTCATATCCATTCTAAAGTATGGCAACCAAAACTGAACCATTGTACAGTACATTATGTAAATGAGCCTCTTTCTCAATATAGCTTATATCTTACATCTACACATTGATTTTTTACAGTTTAAGATCCCTAATCATTACTCCCAGATCCCTATATTTGTCTGCATTTAACTGCATCTCTAAATCTTTTATTCATTTTTACCCTCAAAGTCCTGCTATCATCAAATTGTCACCTGACCTGAGCAAGGAAGAGAAAAAAAATTTCTTATAAACTTTAGATCCGTATTCAATATTATTAAAAATAAAAAAAAACAGTTCACATATCTACTCTGTTTTGGCCTGGGCAGTGGTCAACATTTCTTGACATTGATTGGTATCACATTCTGATGGTAGCCAGACCAGACCATTTTTATCATATGAAGTACTGTACTGTATATACAAAGCAAAGAATATGTATGCTAATAATAACTATATACAGTACAGTGAACATCTTTATATTGGTCAAGTTAAGTGATACAGACGTCATATAATCAGACCAGCAGTTGAAGGATGTCCAACTCCAAATTATTTCGTGACCTTCCATGACTGCTGTGAAACAAAATGTATCTTTTTGGAAACCAGTATTCAAACATCGATACAAAAAAGTCAAGATGACTCCCACATTGCACTAGACCACCATTTTATAACAACTACACTCCAAGGGTTAAAGGCTCTTCGAAATTTCCTTGTAGTGAAGCCTAATCAGAGACCAGGCCACGGGGACCTCAACCCCCGAATTCACCGCAAGGTAGGTAAGGTAGTGATTTTCAGTCTTCTGAACTTATCTTCTCATACTCCTATTTTTATCTGCAAATTTGCAAATTATATTTCATCCTAAATTGTTCATATGGTAAACAAAGAGAACAGTCCCAGAACAGACCTGAAACATGGTTGTTTTCTGTTTAGCTTTCATGCAACTGTTTGTATTTTGTTTGTCATTTTTTTTAGCTTTCTTGTATAATAATGGGCAACAAACTACATGGCAGGCTGAACATGAATAAATGCACAAAGAGTATTTTGTAAAAGATAGCAGACTGTAATTAGAAATATATTGTAAACCATATTTTATATAAATGTTTTCTTGCAAGATTATAGAGCATTCAATTTATATATGTATTTTGAACATACAATATTAATAATGTACCTCAAAGGAAAAGCTTGTTTGGCAGGTAGCATTCAAGCCAAAGTGTGCATTTACATGTTTGTCACATTCTAGTTTATTAGTTTAAACTTGTATTTTTCAGTATAGTGTGTATTTAGTACACTAGATAACTCTACAGATGATCAGTTAAATTGTCTTAAGAAATTAATGTGCATTATAACTAAAATAATAATGGTAATCATTATACTGTACTTCCTTCATAAAGTAAATTTGGATTTCATATATAAACACTTGTGAATTTATATTACTGTATGTTACTGCATTTATTCTCTTGAGCATTCATTTCCTTTAAAGATTAGACATGGTTCACGGCATTATTAAGCAATTGGAATTATCTAGAGGGCAAGTTTATCTTTTCAGCACATGCTAATAATGCAACTTCCGTTGTAATACTAATCTGCAGTCAAAATGTTTTTTAACACAAATGGCCGATCTTTAAGTCAGTCACTGAGAATGGAAATGTTTATACAGTACCATTAATTCCACTGGCTTATACAGCCCATATGAGGGAAACATGACAATATGAAGCAGCTTTTGAGGTGCATAACCTCACTGACCTTAGTAGCATGAGGTCATTTCGTGATGCGTAGATGCATCAAACAATGGCAATGTGTAGTGGCTGCCTGCGTCACACTGAATATTATGAACAGCATTGTGTTCACCGATATCTGAACAGTGTACATAATCCTTATTAGTCAGGATTTTTTTAAGATACTGTACCATAATCACAAAATAAAAGATATTACTTATTTGTCCCTTTTAAGTGGTGATGTGCTCACAAGTTGAACAGCAATGATGTTAGCTCATGCTGCATGCGTCAGCCTTGGATGCTCACCAAGTTCTGAGACCTTCACACCAGGAATGGTGTCCACATTATTATTTTCAAAATGGCACCCGTTTACTAGAGGCCTGAGGAAGTCCAGTGTACCTGTGGGACTTTTTAAATATTGTGCAGTACTCCAAGTCATATATGTATGATATGCACAGTGGAAGGGTTAAGGACTCAAAAAAGACTTAAGCGACTTGTACGTGTAGAGCTATCTCAGTGTAGTTGGCTTACAGGAAACCATTGTATGGCCACCCCAGAAACATGACAATATACAACAAAACTATTATAAACAGTAATATTTAGTTACCCATGTTCCTGTAGCTCATCATAATTTTTTATTCTATTTGCAAGAGCACTTCTTTATGAAGTGTTTGATACTAAAACCTCTTGTAACAGCAATGCAAATGCTAACTTCTTACACTTGGACCTTAATCTGCATAGCACAGTATTGCATTTCATGTATTTGGAATTACTGTATATAACCTTGGGAAATCAACTGTACCCATTTTACTAAATTTGAGTTAATAACCAAAAATAAATAAGCTTTGCTTACTTAAAAATAACTTAATTTCCTCAGACACTTGTGCTCTGATCAGCCTTTGATTAAACATTGCTGACTGCCATGTTTTGGTCCATCATTTACTCTGTCAGTACCTGCTCATTAGAAGTAATTTTGAATACTTAGGGTGGGTAAACAAGGAAATGTCAAGTAAGTAATTATCAAAAGAAGGCACCAAGCCGGGAAGAAATGGCAAGTAAGCAAACATAAAAAGATGCATACCTGGCGAGGGTTTCGGGAGTTCTTCTACTCCCCAAGCCCGACCTAGGGCCAGGCTCGACACCAAGCCAGGAAGACTATTTAGCACATTTGTGTCAAGTATCCCTCAGGATGCCAATGCAAGAGCAAAGAAACAAAATGAGTGATGTCAAAGGCATTGGATTCACCAAAGACTAGTGTAGGACAAATGAAGAAAATTGTATTTTAAATTTTCTAAAAAAGTTTATACAATGTTCAAGGCATGGAAAGCATAAATATTTTAAATATTTATTTATAATCAAGGCATTGGAAGTACGTGAAAACTTATCGAACCTCTGAATAATAGAAGAAAAAAAAAGAAATTTTCATTGCTTATAACTTTTAGATTAATCCAAAGAAAATTTGTTATATACTGTATTTTTATTGTATTCCATATTTATATAAAATAGTAATCAACTGCAAATTAAAAGAATATTTTGTGATTACATCTTCAAACTGAAAAAAGCAAACATTTTCATAACTATTTACATAATCGATTAGGTCACTACTGCTCATGCATCCCACAACACTTCAGAGAAAAACAGTTAAGGCATTGTGACCTTATAACACTTTGTCACAAGGGACCACAAAGTTTTGCCCTACAAGGAAACTAGGCTTTAAATAAAATATAAACAACAAAACATTACTGTGTTTCTTTCTAGAGCATGAAAATACATGCTACTGAGAGAGCACAAATAACTGCCAACAAAAATTAAACCTTAACAGCATATACTGAGATTTACTGGCAAAATAAGATTATATCAAACATGTTATGCTATAAGAGTGGATGATTATCATGGGTTTCATATCAACCACAATCTAAATAAGGTTGTGTGGTTTACATATGCATATGTAAATATATTGCTAGGTATACCAGTATTTATAAGAATCTATGTACAAACATGTAAACAGGTGAAATTATAATTGCATACAATTTAGTGCTTGTGTGAATGTAAGCACTGTGTGCGTGTGGCTGTGTTCATATATTTTGGGTTCTATACATATGCATACAGGACAAACACACTACATTATTTATATTAAGAACCGTTTAAAATTTTCCTGTAACAAAAATAACTGCAGAAATGGACTAAGCAAACCACTGATCAAGTATATGCAAAGCCTTAGATTGCCCCTTTTGACTGGACAATTTCAGCTAAAGCATAAATGCATCAGTCAAGCAGCAAGATCCAATATATTTAACAATTCTAAAACTGTCTGATATGGGTACAAGCACAGTACAGCACTGCATAATTCATAAACAATATTCTTATGATTGAGTAAAACCAACTTTCCTTTTGAGAACAAATCAAAACAAGTGTTCATAGATTGAAGAAAAGAAATATTCTAATTTAAAAATACTACATCAACATTATACTTGGTGGCGGCATTAATAATACCAAAACAGTCAAACTTGCATAAAAAAACTAAACTACAAATAAGCAGGCTATAGAAACAAGACAATGCCTCACATCGACTAACTACACAACTTCAAAAAACAGAACTTGCACAGATGCTTAACAAATAAATCCAGTTAAAAAAATATAATAATTTTTTTCCATAGGCACTTTCTCTGAATATTATACTGGTCACTAGATTTCTTTAAACAGAAGTAACTGAATATGTTTAATTTTCTAAATACTGTAGTAATTTCAATAACTATCTGGTTTCAGACCCACACAACTCCATCCCAGTTTAATCAGCAATGGAATGTCTGACATTACTATCAAGTGGTTGTTAAGTATCACTAAATAGTTATATATCTAATTCAGATTGCTGGTGCCCTCTAAGCCATACCTGTACATGTATAATTTAATATCAATGTTAAAGTGACCAAAAAGTTCCCAAATTCAAATTTTTAAAGAAATTTGCATTTCATAGGCAAGTTGGGATACAATTTTCCTGTATAAATTTCAAACACTGGTGTGCTTACCAATATTTTTTTTTTTTTGATCTTGTGCATAAAAATAGCAAGATTTTCCTCTAGTTGGTAAAAAGCAAAAAAAAAACAGATTATTGCAAGAAGCTTAACCTATCTGGCCTTAATGCCTTCAAGCTGTTTACCTCATACTGCAATTAACACATCAGTTATGCCAACACGTAAACAAAAATGGATTTGCAATGGAAAGTGGACTATTGTACCTTTTAAGGTTGTGACCATGGCTGCTGTTGAGGCTGCTGGTGAGGTGGGAATGGATAATTGGTATATGGCTGCTGTGGATATGGAGGAGCAGGATAACCCCCAGGATAGCCAACTGGCTGCTGAGGCTGCTGCTGAAAATATGGGTTATACCCCTGAGGCATGGGTGTGTAAACCGGGTAACTCTGGTATATGTATCCTTGTGGAGCAGGCATCCCTGCTGGAGTGACTGGGTAAGGCAGATTTCCTGGTTGAGGAGTACCATACGATGGATGTGCTCCGGTTTGTGTAGGTGGAGCTAAAGGTGCGCCAGCAGCCAAAGGTGCTCCCTGGTAAGGGTTGGCAGCAGGTGGGGGTGGGCGTGGTGGAGCAGATTTCTGTGCACTTTGAGCCTCTTGGTGATGTGCTGGAGGATTTGGTGCAGAACCAACATTTTGATTGGCTAATCCCTGAGTCAGATCGCGCATTAATTCTTCCTTTTCTGTGCGTCGTGCAAAACAGAAGTCATTAATTTTACTCTGGAAGTTAACTAGCAACTGCGTGAGGTCATTATAAAACTTGGTGCCTTCAGTGAGATTGCTCCTCAACTCATTGAAGTTGTCATACGCAGCAGCTAATTTCATGAGCATTGCTTCACGTTCTCCTCCAACACCTGTGGCAGCTTTGCAGAAATCGGCATGAGCTTCCTGAATGTTTTTAACCAAACCTTCTTGACGCTCCACACTTTCTTTCACCTGTGATTCATGAAGGATAAATTAATAATGGAATTAGTACTTAAATTCCCTACATTACATTCCCTTAACAGAATGAATTACTCAATATGGGTGAATTGACAAATCATGTGTTACATAAAAGCATTCTAATAACTTTATCAAACAAGCTAATTGCCAAATGTTTATTTTTAGCAAGAAAAATACTGAATACAGTTCAACCACATGAAGAGCTTAAGAAACATTTAAGGTTAGTGTATTTCTATTAAACTATGTGTAATGACTATAGGGTGGTAAAATATGGGCAGAAGTTGCCTGTACTTTAACAGGACAACAGGAACTACGTGCATGTTGTTATCCTTGGACAACAACATGCACTTAGTGTTTTACTGTACTGTTTTGTTAGTAGGTCAATGTAGAGAAATCCCCTTCACTGGCTTGGAGAAAAATTAGTCTCACACTGCAGCTGGCACTTACTTTAAACACACAATAAATATACCTAATCTAACCAAATATACCCAAATTATTTCATCACAAATCAAGTGTAATATGAAATAATACAATGATGTGGAGAAAGTATACATGACTGGGAGTCATATTCCCTTTCACCCCCCTCTCAAAATGACTCTTGTTAGCCTCACCTCTGCTGCATTTCCCTATGTTTTTACATAAACTATTCACATTATTTTATCTTACATAAATGCACGACTTTGCATGTTCGTGTGCAAATAACATTGGAAATTGTAACAAGTGATAAAGCACCTTTGATCTTTGGTGGAATGACTGTGCAGGTGGGATATATCAACACGGGGAAATATTGTCAGAAGAACAATATTTACCTTACGACAGCTCAAGCCCAAAATAAATTTATGAATATTTATATTCACAATACACAAACAATGATTTAGGTAACAGTTATAAAAAATATTTGTAATGTACTGCATAAATGTCACTGTTTTGCTTGCCTTTTTGGAGCACAGGCTGGTCTTAACCCAGTGGTTAAGAAGACCAGAATATGGATGAAACACGCAGTACAATACTAAGCCTTTCACATCATACTGTCACTACCCAAGAAGCTGCATAAACTACACACAGCCAGTGTCCAGCTGGTTGTATTTACGTTACTGAAATGTTTTTGTTACCTCTTCAACTGCGACTACTTTTCCTTTTACTGGCAAATGCTATGATTTCCTTCCTTTGCATTTTAATATTCAAAAAGAGTTCTAGTGCCAGTGTCAATACTCCTCTGCCAAATGTTTGCCAACCAAAACATGCACTACTTTCTCTAATTATCCTGAATGACATACTGCATAGTATAGTACCATATTCATTTTAAGATGAAAATAACATTTATAGCATCATACCTGCTTCTGTAGGGGCCCAAACACACGTCCCAAACTCTCGGTTGAAATGGCTGGTTCATTAATAGTTCCATCTTGAGAAAGAGCATTAAGGAAGACATCCTTCATGTCTATTGTGGCACTCTTTAATTCACACTCTATAACGTCTCTTTCAGCCTAAAGAACATAATGGCAATTACATTTTTATTAAATATATTTTTTTTTTACTTTCAAAGAGGGGTCAGGATATAGCAGCCTAGAAGAAATAACAGGACAAATAAGAACATAAAAAGATGCAATCTGTTCACCACATTTTCCAAACTACATCAGGCATCACATTAAAAAAAACACTGCGACAAGCTAGCAGTAAATCTACAGCAGGACCCCACCACTTCATACAATCAGGTGTAAAGCACTTCTTGTGCATTGTCATTGATAATCCACATGAAACATTTACCCAAACTGATCCCATAGTTGTCTTGATCCATATCACCTCATGCACGCGTCACAAAAATATCATTACTGCCTTACACTCACTGACTCGTACAACATACCAATCTTCTTCTTATTCTTCTAAATATAATTTCAAAAACACTGTTAAACTCCTGAGCCTTAAAGTACAAGGGACTTCATTATTTTAAGTGCATGAACTGCAGCATACTCCACATGATATGTTTTACCACATGGAGCAGAGCAGTCAGGTTATGAAGTGTTTCCTCTGCTGTTAAACTATTTAATTCTTTGAAGACATTTGTGATTTTGCTTTAAAAAAAAAAAAAAAAAAAAAAAAAAAAAAAAAAAAAAAATCGAAGTGCATAGTCATGCCAGTTGATATGTTAAAAAAAATACCTGCTAGTTTTAATTCCCATACAGTATTCAAATAGATAAAAAACCAGCAGTAAAACACTAAACATGTAACAGTATTGTAATGCAACATGGAACTTACTTTCAGAGTTTCGACATCTTCCATAAGTTGTTTGAGCTTCTGAATAGCTGGGTTGCTGCCATTGGTGCTTGCTCCAGCAGTAGGCAAGGATGCGGCCAAATTTTCTGGCCCACTTGACAAGAGCTCCATGCCTTCTTTGTGGGCATCGTACTTTTCACGGATAGTACTATCGGCAGCAACCGCAGTTTCAATAACCTTTCTGTATATTGCACAAGGTTAACAAGTACATTTAAAAGTGCACAAAACAATGTGCTCATCAGAAGAGCACACAATTATACACTGTAATAAAAGTTGACCACAAAACTGTTTTTGTTCATCACTTACTAGAAGTGTCAGAATTTGGCTGGAGCATTACAGTGGCAACTCTCAACATTTGGACCATATTCTTTTGGACCCAATATAAAATTGTGAATACTTTCTAAATAACCAAAAATATAGACATCAAATTTTTAAAACCTTATTATAGCAAATGATACAAATGCAAGAGAGATTAATGGATGGGTAAAAAGGGAATGTTATAGACATGAAATTCAAAATTTAGTAGTATCATAGGTAAACAAGTACTGACTGTACTCTGACCCCTTCAAGGTAGCAAGGCCCCCCAGCCCCCCCCCCCCTCAGTTTCAAACTCATTGCTCAGTTTCACATTTCCAGATAGTAATAATGCAAAAAATAATCAGGTCATATACCTATATTTCTGTGCATTAGCTTGGAATGTTCCAGTAAGCTTGTCAGATGGTGTCCGTGACCATCGTTCCTTGAACTGGGATCGCAATTGAGCGTCAGAATCACTCTCTTCTTTAAGCTGCCTTTCGCATTCCTCAAGAAGTTCTCTATTACGAGTCAAAAGATCAGGCAGGTCTGTGATCATTTTGTTAAGAGCCTGGAGGAAAAAAAAAAAAAGATTGAAACTTGCATTTTGTCAGTATCAATAAAATTGGTAGAACAGGGGAGGTAATTTGCTCTAACAGAACTGTCCAAGATTTTTCATCACAGCAACATTCATGGAAGTTCCCAGAGGATTGTTGTAGGTACATCAGCATTTCTACCACCTTAGATAGATGATGCGCTATATCCTCACTAAGTAGCCTTTAAATCATTTATTAATAAAGCTCTACAATTTTTAATAAAATACAGCATTTAAGGAATTACTGGCTTACAGTATGAAAAAATACACACACATTGCCTTGATAAAAACACAGTAAAGTAGTGAATAAAGTACTACATGTACAGACGGGGTCAAGAGAAACTGGCCAAAATATTTATTGCTGTAAAACTCGCATAAAAGGAAGGAACACAAGATAGCCTTATTAAAACCTTATTAGTTATCTTTCAACATCTAGGAAATTAACTTATTTTTGTCACTAACTATACGAAGTTAAATGCTTCAGCTGCAGCATAAATATTTTAATTATACTAATTTAATAGTCTCACTTTTCGTATCTGGTATAAAACTGTTTACTTATCCTCATGCCAGTGTATCAAGATTGGAAAAAATGCAGGTTTATATTAAAACATTATATCAAGTTAAATAGCTTAGTGGGGGCGAGACATGGTAAGAGGAGCAAAAGTGCCATGAACATTATCAATACAAACTGCAGGAGCCAGTAACAAGTGTTGAAGATCAAAATGACATGACCAGTGTTAACATTAATGCCGAGGCACAGCAGCGTCAATGTAACGAACCACAATGGAAATGAGACAAGTGTACAGAAACATAGCATGGTAGAAAAACAATAAACATCAGGCAAATACTGATTTTTTTTTTACCTCAAATGTATAAACTTGCAAATATTAATATGAAGGGAATATGCAAATATAGTAATAATAGTGCAAAATACAGATTGTCTCAAAAATGCTTAAATATGCATAGGAAGGCAACTTTTAAAAATAAATTTTAGATACTTTTTATTCTATACAATGCAAGCTCTAAACTGACAATAGATTTTATTATCTAACTTGCGTATAGAGCCCACAGGAAATTAAATAGATTATAAAGTCTCAGTACTGTATTAAATTGTCCATGACGATTTGAAATTAAAAAATTATTTTTATAGGTGGATATTAAAAAATAAGCATTTAAGAGAAATTTATAATAGTTCGTTGAAATACAGAACAGCAGTAGATTGACATTACAAGAGTAAGCAAAATATTAATTAAAAGCTTAATATCTAGGAATAAGTTGGTATTAGTACTGGACAAAACAAAAAGATGAAAAACAAAACAAAAAAAACATGCTATACCTCACAGCCTCCAGCTTCAACTACACCAGCAGACTTGTCACGTACAGACTGTGGAACCTTCTCTCCACCAACATCTTCAATGGCAGCAGGCAAGTTGAGAGATGCCAAGATTGAATTCAACAGCTGTGTGCTTTCACGAAGTTTACCAATTTCTCCTGTCACTATTTCCTGCTTGCGTGTGTCATAACTTACAAGAGCTTGCTGAACTCCAACTGGTACTAAAGATTCAAACAGATCTGTGAAACTAGAACTGAATCTTTCTGGGACTGGAGTTGGTTTAGCAACAGGAGCCTTACCAATTCCTTGAAGTGTTTTGACCTGGAACAAAATAAAAACTTATACAAAAGCTCTAAATAATTCAATAAATTATTCAATAAATACACTAACAATTTAACAGCATAAATATTCATAATTAAATTTAACTGAAAATCTTTTTGATTCAAGGCTGCCTAAATGAATAGAGAAATATATACAGTAGATGCATGCAAGTAAAAACAAATGGCATATTTTAAGACAGTACAGAATAATGTTAATAATAATAAAAGAAATAACGGATTTCCAGTTCTAAGATAGAATGTTTTCCTTGTGATTTGCATGTTAAACCAGACCATTAGCTATTTTATCAAGATCTTACCAGAATAAATATGATGCATTCCAAAAAAAAAAAAAAAAAAAATTACAAAAAATTAACACATTCATATGTAATTTATTAACGATTGCATCATTAACCCTTAGAGCACAAATCATGTACAGTATATACGTTTTACAGTATTGCGCAAGATTTAATTGTCCCGTGGCTATATAAGGGTTCACATCAGTTTCCTCAGGACTCCAGTAAACAAACGCCATTGAAAAAAAAAATCATGGGCACTATTTGTGTGTGTAAAGGCTTCGGTATTAAATGAGCATGCAGCAAGAGCTAACAGCGCGACTGTTCAACTTGTGACCACAGCATCGCTTAAAAATTTCAAAATATGTATTTAACCGCTATATATTTTGCTATAAACATGATGTTCAGATATCAATGAACACAATGCTGTTTATGACGTTCACAGCATTAGGCAGGCAGCCACAGCACTCTGCCATTGTTAGGTCAATCTAAGCATCTTTAAACATCTAAATCTCTTCCCTTTGCCACAGGAAGAGGGGAATAGACCCAAAAAGAATGGATAAACCCTTTTTTTTCAATACAGTATTCAAAATGCCTATTGTATGATAACCAAACCACACATCAGAAGATGGAGAAGCAACGGCATTTTGGTCCGTCCAGGACCATAATAAAGTCGTATGCAAGGCATACGGTCCAGATAATGGTCCAGGACGGACAAACTTATTTCTCCATCTTCTGATGTGTGGTTTGGTCATCATATCTTCAGCCACGTTATTGTGACTCGTCTGCCTACTGTATATTGTGGAAAGATGCATTTTATCATTCATGTGATTTTTCAGAACAGATCTAGCCAAATTAAGTCTGAACTACTAAGGAACATTGTATGAAGTATTTTAAGCGAATGTATTAAAGTTAAAATATTCCTTTACATGTAATTATTCAATACTTCCTGCCAGCAAGCCAAGCTTTATATTTCTTGCTCACTCCATTTACATATGGGCAAGTCATAATTAGATTGAAAATTTTTATAATCCACTCTTCAAATCAAAGACATTTTAAATTTCTTTTGTGGCATGTAGTATTGAATATACATAGAAAATATTCAAGATAGTGAAGAATTTATTTAAAGCAAGGCAACTAGTATGACTAGTTGATACCTGGTTGATGGGGTTCTGGGAGTTCTACTCCCCAAGCACGGCCCGAGGCCAGGCTTGACTTGTGAGTTTGGTCCACCAGGCCACCAGTGTTTGCAGCGGCCCGCAGGCCCACATATATACCACAGCCCGGTTGGTCCAGCACCCCTTGAAGAAAGTGATCGTTTTCTTTTGAAGATGTCCACGGTAGTTCAGGCAATATTTCTTATGCTCAGTGGGAGGATGTTGAACAACCATGGACCTCTGATGTTTATACAGTGTTCTCCGATTGTGCCTATGGCACCCTGCTCTTCACTGGTTCTATTCTGCATTTTCTTCCATATCGTTCACTCCAGTATGTTGTTATTTTACTGTGTAGATTCGGTACGTGACCCTCTAGTATCTTCCATGTGTATATTATTTGATCTCTCTTTCTCCCTCTTGTTTTCTTTCTAGTGGAGGACATTTGGAGAGCTTTGAGACGATCCAACCAAACAATTTAGGTGCTTTATTCCGTCTATATACGCCGTATATGTTCTCTGTATTCCCTCTATTTCAGCAATCTCTTCTGCTCTGAAGGGGAAAGCAAGTACTGAGCAGTACTCATGGGAAAGCACAAGTGATTGGTATAGTGCAACCATTGTGATGGGATCCCTGGATTTGAAAGTTCTCGTAATCCATCCCATCATTTTTCTGGCCGACGCAATATTTGCTAGGTTATGCTCCCTAAACGTTAGGTCGTCAGACATCATTATTCTGAAATCCTTTACATGTTGCTTTCCTACTATGGGCACATTTGATTGTTTTTTGTACCCTGTATTATGTTTAAGGTCTTCATTTTTACCATACCCGAGTACCTGGAATTTATCACTGTTAAACATCATGTTTTCTGTTGCCCAGTCGAAAACTTTATTTCTGTCTATAAACATCTGTTTGAAGTTTTTCAATGTCTTCAGCCGAGGTAATTTTCATGCTGATTTTTTGTCATCTGCAAAGGATGATATGAAGCTGTGACTAGTATTTTTGTTTATCTGATACAAGAATAAGGAAAAGCAGTGGTGAAAGGACTGTACCCTGAGGTACAGAGCTTTTAACTGCGCTTGGACTCGATTTTATATGATTTACTGTTATTAGTTGTGTTCTGTTTGACAGAAAACGAAGTATCCAGCGTCCTACTTTACCAGTTATTCCCATCGACCTCATTTTGTGTGCTATCACTCCATGGTCACATTTATCAAAAGCCTTTGTGAGGTCCGTGTATACCACATCAGCATTCAGTTTTTCTTCTAATGACTCGGTGACTTTGTTGAAGTGATCAAGTAGCTGTGAGAGGCACGATCTTCCCACTCAAAATCCATGTTGGCCTGGGTTGTGAAGGCCATTGGTCTTCATGAAATTGGTGACCTGACTCCTAATCACACTCACAAATACTTTTATTATGTGGGACATTAGTGCAACTGGTCTATAATTCTTTGCCAATGCTTTGCTCCCTCCCTTGTGTAGAGGGGCTATGTCTTCTACTTTAAGTACATCTGGTATCTCCATGTCCAAGCTCTTCCTCCACACTATACCAAGTGTCTACACTACTGGCAGCTTGCATTTCTTTATAAATATTGAATTCCATGAATCTGGACCCGGAGCCGAGTGCATGGGCATGTTTTCAATTTCTCTTTCAAAATCTAGTACGCTTGTGTACTAAATTTGTAGTTGTATTTACAACTTGATTTGATCAGTTGTATTTACAGGGGTTTGGATATCACGCATAAGGAAATTGTCTGGATCTTCCACTTTCGTGTTTATTGGAGTGCTAAACATGTCCTCATACTGCTTTTTTAGGATTTCACTAATTTCTTTATCATCCTCCGTGTATGAACCTTCACTCATACGAATAGGTCCAATACTGGCAGGGGATTTTGCTTTTGATTTTGGATATGTGAAGAAGTATTTTGGATTTTTCTTTATTTCCTGAATTGCTTTCTGTTCTAACTGTCTTTCTTCAGTCCGATATGAGCGTTCCAATTTCCACTCGATTTCCTCAATTTCCCTATTTAAATTCTTCCTTCTTTGATGGGAAAGTCGTGTCTGCTCAAGCATTTCCGTTATTTTTTTCGTTCTTTTATAGTCATCTGTGTTCTCTTTCTACGTTGGGACCTTTTTCTAGCTTTCCTCAAAGGAACATGTTTCAGACAGACTTAATACTCTTCCAAAGTCAGTTTTTCAATTCCTTCTGTAGGATTTGCATTACTTAGAACAATTTCCCATGGAATGTTTGTATGTTCCCAGTTTATTTTCTCCGTCTATCGTTTTATTATTAAAATTGAATTTACTGAATAACCCCTCTCGCTTAATCAACGAGAGGGGTTTTACACGCAATTATGTCTGTGCTATCAGAATATAAATGGTCTATTCTGAGTATTGATGGTCGTTTGGACTTCAATGAGACTGTGATCCGAGTATGTGGTATCTGATATTGTAATGTCCCTGACTATGTCATCATTGTTTGTAAAGACCAGATCTAGAATATTTTCATTTCTCGTCGACTCTGGTATCTGCTGGTTGAATGAAAATATGTCACAGAATCTAAGCAGTTCTCTAATCTGTGGTTGGTTATGTCCCAATAGATTTCCTGGTATAATATTGTTTGCTATAATAGTAGGTTAGTTAATAGTAAGTAGTGGCTTGCTAGTAATAACTAGCTTGCAACTAGTAATAACTATCTAGCAACTAATGACAAATAATTATAACAATCAATGAACATGGCAATTTTTGATTGTAAATATGACATGCTAATTATTAAGCAAGCATATATATATATATATATATATATATATATATATATATATATATATATATATATATATATATTATATATATATACACACAGTATCTTACATCTGGGATTCTCTCATGATAAATGAAATCATTGTCCTTTACAGCTTCGTCAAGGGAACGCTGAGCTCTACCAAGATGGACTTCAAACAGAGTAGCATCTCCAGAGCGTGTCTGCGCAGTCTTAAATAATTCAACAGCATGCCTCAAGCGAGCAATCTCTTCTCCTACAGTCTTATTGCTGTTACAGACCTGGATTAAAGAAAATTATTAATAACAGAAACCATTGTAATACTTGTGCACTTGCATTTATCTACCAGACAACTGTAATTTTATAAAACTAATAACTATTCAATTAATCATGATTTGTGAAAGAAAATCCAAAACGGTTTAAGGAATCAAACCATGTTTTAACAATATAAATGCCATAAATTAATTAATTATTAATATATATATATATTTATTTATATATATTTAAATAAATAAATTGTTAAAATTTATTTATTTAAATTTATATATATATATATATATATGACAATGTCAGACCACGAAGGAAAAATGAAACAGGAAATTTCCTTAAGTACTTTCGTATATTAAATACATCTTCAGACATCTTTAATATACGAAAGTACTTAAGGAAATTTCCTGTTTCATTTTTCCTTCGTGGTCTGACATTGTCACATTCTTAATCACGTGTTTATTTTCGTGATATACACATATATATATATATATATATATATATATATATATATATATATATATATATATATATATATATATATATATATATATATATATATAAATTTAGATAAATATATAAATAAATTTAGATAAATATATAAATAAATTTAAATAAATTTAAATAAATAAATAAATTTAAATAAATAAATAAATAAATTTAAATAAATAAATAAATAAATTTAAATAAATAAATAAATAAATTTAAATAAATAAATAAATAAATTTAAATAAATAAATAAATAAATTTAAATAAATAAATAAATAAATTTAAATAAATAAATAAATAAATTTAAATAAATAAATAAATAAATTTAAATAAATAAATAAATAAATTTAAATAAATAAATAAATAAATTTAAATAAATAAATAAATAAATTTAAATAAATAAATAAATAAATTTAAATAAATAAATAAATAAATTTAAATAAATAAATAAATAAATTTAAATAAATAAATAAATAAATTTAAATAAATAAATAAATAAATTTAAATAAATAAATAAATTTAAATAAATAAATAAATAAATTTAAATAAATAAATAAATAAATTTAAATAAATAAATAAATAAATTTAAATAAATAAAGAAATAAATTTAAATAAATAAATAAATTTAAATAAATAAATAAATAAATTTAAATAAATAAATTTAAATAAATAAATTTAAATAAATAAATAAATTTAAATAAATAAATTTAAATAAATAAATTTAAATAAATATATAAATAAATTTAAATATATATATATATATATATATTTAAATTTATTTATATATTTAAATTTATTTATATATTTAAATTTATTTATATATTTATTTAAATTTATTTATTTATTTAAATTTATTTATTTATTTAAATTTATTTATTTATTTAAATTTATTTATTTATTTAAATTAATTTATTTATTTAAATTTATTTATTTATTTAAATTTATAATTATAAATTATAAATTTAATATTTAAATTTATTTATTTATATTTATTTATTTATTTAAATGTATTTATTTATTTAAATTTATTTATTTAAATTTATTTATTTATTTAAATTTATTTATTTATTTATTTAAATTTATTTAAATTTATTTATTTAAATTTATATAAATTTATTTATTTAAATTTATATAAATTTATTTATTTAAATTTATATAAATTTATTTATTTAAATTTATTTATTTATTTATTTCAAATGATTACATCCAAATGACAATAGGCAATTTTAAACAGATTCCCTGTACAGATCAGATTGGCACAATATACTTTAAAATATAAACTAATAATTTCACAATTTTTTAAATTCTTGCAATCATGTTAGCAGATATTTGTATACTGTATATAAATATTTCACTGAACTTGTACTATAGCATAGATGGTACCATACTGCTAATATACTCACCTAGTTATGCTTGCAGGGGTTGAGCTCTGGCTCTTTGGTCCTGCCTCTCAACTGTCAATCAACTGGTGTACAGATTCCTGATGGAGCCTACTGGGCTCCATCATATCTACATTTGAAACTGTGTATGGAGTCTACCTCCACCACATCATTGCCTAATGCATTCCATCTGTTAACTACTCTGACACTGAAAAAATTCTTTCTAAAGTCCCTGTGGCTCATTTGGGTACTCAGTTTCCACCTGTGTCCCCTTGTTCGAGTACCCCCCGTGTTAAACAATCTATCTTTGTTTACCCTGTTGATTCCTCTGAGAATTTTGTAGGTAGTGATTATGTCTCCCCGAGCTCTCCTATCTTCCAGCGACATTAGATTCATTTCATGCAGCCTTTCCTCATAACTCATGCCTCCTAGTTCTGGGACTAGCCTAGTGGCATACCTTTGAACTTTTTCCAGCTTTGTCTTGTTCTTGACAAGGTACGGGCTCCATGCTGGGGCCGTGTACTCCAGGATTGGTCTTACATATGCGGTATATAAAGTTCTAAATGATTCCTTGCACAGGTTCCTGAAGGCAGTTCTGATGTTAGCCAGCCTCACATATGCCACCGATGTTATTCTTTTTCTGTGGGCTTCTGGAGACAGGTTTGGTGTGATATCAACTCCTAGATCTTTCTCTCTGTCCATTTCATGGAGGACTTCACCTCCCATTCAGTATCCTGTTTCTGGCCTCCTGTTTTCACTGCCTAGTTCCATTACCTTAATTTGCTTGGGTTGAACTGTAGCAGCCATTTGTTGGACCATTCACTCAGCTTATCTAGATCATCTTGTAGCCTCATATTATCTTCCTCCGTTTTAATCCTCCTTGTCATTTTTGCATCATCAGCAAACATTGAGAGGAACGAGTCCATTCCCTCTGGGAATAGACTTGTTCTATTGTTGAATAATGTATGTAGCATTTTGTGGCTGGCCCAGCAATACTATCAATGGGTACATCCATACAAGTGATCTTCTCCTGTGCTGATGTGTTTACTCATATTTCAATGCAATTTCCATGATATTTAATTATATTGAGCATCTTTGCTAATGGTATAAACAAACAATTCAAGGAATCTGGCCCAGGAGCCAAGGGACTTGTCCAACCTTTAACTTCTTGGGTGGATTGAGTATCCCCCCAAAATACATCTCTTGATCTCACTGGTAAACAAGAATTCTATAGAACCGACACCTTACTCCTTCTCTAGAGATCTCCATTAGGGAGATGTACATAATAGCTATGTATCTCATGTAGGCTCTAACACACAAACCTTTTACTCTTACGTTCTAACTCATCAGGGAGATTGCCAGGTCAAGGATCAAGCCTTGCCCTTCAGGAAGATAAAGAGGGGGTAGGGATCAGGCTTTCATTTTTGGCTGGAAGGCCATGGCAGAGAAGGTGGAAGCAGTAGATGTAATGGACTGTGTGAGGTCACTGTTCATGGTGAGCTAATAGACAGGGGTTGAAGGCAGAACGAGGAGAACAGTGTCAGAGGCATGCATCAGCTACAGAAGAGTGAAATATATTTGACTCCCTATAGACTACTACAATAAAAATAATTGCTTGGTATACACGATATATTTTGTAACTGGCTCCATCATCACATTTATATAGGTTGGAGATTAGATCTAGAAAAATGTGAACCAATTCTTAGATGGGTTAAAAACAGCAGTTGGTTGACAATGCCTAGTCTATAAATGCAATGTGTATAAACAACAGTTAACAACATTTACCCTACTCTGATGATACTCTGCAAGAGCATGGTATCCTGCTTGTTTGCCAGCTACACGAGGTATCCAGTCACGATCCCAAAGACTCTTCAAAGTCTCTCTCTGGAGATGCTTAAGAGCATCTCCAAACATCTCTTCACATTGTGAGCAGAGTTTTGCCACCACAACATCCTTCATTCGGTCTGAAAAAATTTAGAATATTAAAAGAATTATCTGAAAAATTATTTTATTTATCACTCACTACACACTTAGCATATTTGGGAGGGGAGGGGGGTGGGGATGGAAATCACTAACACTTTCGTCCTCCAGGGACGGAGTTGACATCCACAAACAACTCTACGGATGTCCGGCGGGGACGCATGTGGTGTCCAAAATTAAATGTTAAAATTCCATTTTTTATCCGATTATTATGGGGATTTTTTTTAAACTTTGCACCAACTTCTTCCAATTTTCTGTTATGGCCTATGTGGCATCAAGGCCCTGCCTGCCGCCGTAGACTCTGTTATTGTCCGAAACCTTGTGACCGCTGCGGCCTTCCCGTACGTCCAACACGTGTACCTGTTCCGGCTATTTTTCCTCAGCTATATTTGTTACTGGCTTTATACACTCTACATTAACTCCAAGATGGATAGTGATCAAGAACTGTGTCATTCCAGAAAGAAAGCAGTGAAAGAAACACATCTGAGGGAGAAGCTAAGTAGTGTTCACCAAAAGAACAGAAAAGTGAAACACACCAACAAAATTCAAGGCTTTAGTTGACAAATTTTCTGACCTTGATCTTGAAAGTGACAAAAGTGTCAATGATGTAAATAGTGAGGGGATTGAAACTGCAGGCGAGGATGAAATTGAAAGCAAGGGGAGTGATGATTCTGACGATACTGCCAGTCACACGTGCAGGGCCTGCTATTAGAACTCGTACCGCACGTACCCCACGCACCAGTTCTAGTGAAGCTTGGTCTACTGACAACACTGCACCATTTGTAGGCAGTTTTACTGGAACACCAGACTTGACTGTACCAGTACCGAGCACTCCTCTCCAATTTTTAGTTATTTATTACACAAGATTTGTTGAAATTTATGGCACACGAAAAACTTTTAAGCATCACAAAGCATGTCCAATACTGCTAACTCAATAAGTGGGATGAAGTGAGTAAGAGAGTTTGCCAGATATTTGGGACTGAATGTTGATTGGCATTATGAAGTTGCCAACGATGAGAATGTACTGTACTGGCAAACAGGTAAATTGTGGCATGTACCTTCTTTCAATTCTTTTATGACTGCAAACCAATACGAATTGATTTCAAAGTATTTTCATACTTATAACAATAATGCCATTCCCAAAGACAATCAAGACTAATAAAAGTTGAAACATTCATGGAATATCTCACAAAAATCCAAAACATTATTCATTCCTCAGAAAAATGTGTGGATGAAGGCACAGTGTCATGGAGAGGCCGTCTAGCTTTCAAGGTTTATAATCCAAATAAACAAAACAGGTATGAAGTAAAGCTGTACATGCTTTAGATTGCTAACCATTTGATACCAGAATGAACGACGTAGCATGAAAATTGAGGTGAGAAAACTGAACAGAGTATACTCATTTTAGTGTGGGGTGTGCAGATGGGTGCGTACTCATGGGTAACACACTGCGGACTTTCTAGTTTGCTGTGGGTAGTGCACTTGTTTATTTTTATTTTATATGCACATATTCCTTTAGAGAATTCTACTGTGAACAATTTGATGCCAAAATGAATGATGTAACACAAAAATTTATGTGGGGAAACTGAAAAGAGTACACATATTTCAGTGCGGGCACGTGCTCAAAATATGCTACACTACAAATATGCATACATAAAATATTACTGAATATAATATGCTACATTCATGAATGCTTTGTATGTGCAAGCAACCAGTTGTACATAGAATTACACCTCATCAGTGGAATACAAAAACATGCTACCAAATAGCATCCAAATAAAAAAAAAACTATGATCACCATATGCAAAATTATGAGAGGACAACTTGTCACAGCTGCAGACAAGGAGTCAGCAGCCTTCGAGTAACCTTCAAGACATCTCTCCTAAGCTGTCCAAGGCAAATGTTGAAAAAAAAGGTTGAGGAATAATAGCCATGTTCCATACTGTGGAGACATGCCATTCGAAAAATAGCACTACCTAGAAACAAAAATTGTTACATAGTGAATTTGCATTATAGTTTTATTTAAGTAGCGAGCTTTACTTGGGAAGATCAATTTTGTTGGGCAAGAAATTTTTGTAGTCAGACAAACAAAATTTCATGTCATGTCCATTTTTCTAAATTTATACCCGAACCCAGAATGTATAAAAATAGATATTCAATTACATATACAATATACACTCGCTCGTGTATAGAATAATAAAAGGAACTACAACAAAAACAGACTTCAAATGAAAAATTGATTCTTTGGAAGAAATTCACCAATACCTTTGATAGCCTTGATAGTAATGACTTCCTGAGCTTGAGCTACACACATGTCAGCCAAGGCAGCCAAGGTCTCAGGCTGAAGATCTGGAGTTGGCTCTTGTTGTATTGATGAATGGACAATGCCTTTTAAATAATTTAAAACTCCAGCTGCACTCTGAAAACAAAAATATACAACCTTCTTATATAACTTAAAATTTTGAAATTATAATTGTATATCAACATATAAATAATCTTTTATAACCTCCACTACCATCCACTGTGATTGTAAGGCAGGGGAAATTGCAAGGAGATTCAATTCTATTACTGTTATCCAATGGTAACCCGTCAGGACAGAACAGTCTTACGGGATAGCTAGTAAGGACCTTAACGAGGGATTCGGAAGACTGGTCCTGTGATTGTTCTGATTTCTCATATATATAACAGGGAACAGAAGTTGGTGCATGCAAACAAATTAAAGCCATTTTACCCTAAGGAGTTACACTTGCCCCATGCAGAGTTAAATCATAATGATAGTGAAGATACAATAGAGGACGAAAATGATCCTCTGCTTCAGTTGTTGAGTGGACATGTTCAACCTACACATGCCATGCAGACAAGATCCAAAACTAGGCTCAACCCTCCCTAGTTCACCAAATAGAATAATAGAACTGAACAATGTGAGAAGCCATTTTTGGCAATTGGAAAGTAGCTTTGAATGTAAATGTCATGGATACATCGAGTGAAAATGTTGACAAATTGCAAGATGAAGTGTAGACTAAGATGAATGTAGAATGAATAGTTTGATAGACTAATGAGTATACGAAAGAACTTTAGGGAAGCATGAGAATACTAGTTTAACCTTTCCACTGTGTATTGGGCAAGTGAACGCAGATCTCACACACACCTGTGAGTGACGAGACATGTGGAAATTGTACAAAGTCTGCATATGTTTGGTCGAGTGTCCCGCTATCAGATATGTCTAATGATATTGGCCTTTATTTGCTAAACTTGCAAAGCCATCAGCACCCAGGTAACATGTCACCTGCTCCCATCCTGCAAATACCCAGACAGTTATGTGGAATGATTTTCAATGTTCATTCAATGTTAATGGTGGTAATTTAATCATTTGTAATAACAATAGGGTCTTCTCCAATAAACATGGAAATAATGGACAATATAGACTTGAGTGACAGGAAATGCATTCCTTGAAGGTGGAAGTATGTGCAGTTGGTGGGTTGACTAGTCACTCTTACATGTAATTATGTACATGCATACTGTATATTAAAGTATAACTGCTAGATTTTTGTCAAATTTTCCCATGATCTATACAAATTCTGCCACTTACCAAAGAATAAAAAAATTTAATTTTCTATACATTTTTTTTTTTATTTTAGGGTCCAGGCAAAGACTACCACACTTAAATAAGAACTTGTAATTTCTGCATAATCTCCTTATGGTTGTATATAACTAGTCTTAAATAATTTATACTCTTTATAATCATTAGGTTTAAGAGAAAGCAATTTACACTATCCTCTAAAGGCAAGTTGTGTGTGATCGAAATTTTTCAAAAATGGCTAGTCTGCTGTATCAAGGATTTTGGTATGGGTGCGAGTACAGTCATCTATATAAGGAAACGTAAAGATCAGTACTGTACATGAAATACATTGCTACTAATGAGAGCGCAAGCACTAGTAGAAGATGTAATAGAAAAACTTTTGAACACTGCAGAGACTGCACAGTTAGACGAGGCTGTGTATAAACCAGTGAAGCCTCAGCTGCTATTAGTCGAAAATGACCTTGTCAAGTGTTACGACCCTGGGTTCCTTAGTTGGAAACCAGAGGTCAAGTTGAGCTCTAAATAATTATTATACATTAATTGATAGAACTGCCGATGCATTTTTGTTCCTATCTTCCTTGCCAGACGTAAGACGAATCTTGTTTCTCACAGAGCATTAAGACACTGGGCTTGTTGATTATTAAATATCGAACTAGTTATCAGCTATGTTTAGAAATGATGCAAGTACTGTAACTAGTAAAGAAGGCCTGAGTAAATTTGGAATGATGGCTGCTGTACGATTAGCTAAGTATCCGACTGGCAGTGATCAGAGTGAGGGAGCATAGAGAGGCTGCTTCTCTCTTCTCTGGACTACTGAGGTTGAGTCAACACCTCTCCTGTGTGGCTCTGTTTCCTCCTCTTCCTACTCCTCTCTTCCCTTACCCCATGCTGGGGTATTTTTCAGTCAAGTTAATTTGTATTAAGGTATCGTGCTACTAGCTAGGCATGCGTGTTAATTATTAAGTATTGTGTAGTATAAGCCAGTGTTTTGGGCATACCTAAGTGTTTGTTGTGACTAGGGTACCACATGGGGCTTAACTACCCCAGGCTGCTTCAAGCCTTCGAGTTCTTTTCAAGTAGACTTTACCCTAGCTTGTCCCAAGTGTAAATCTTGTATCCTGTCTATGTGGACCAAGGTAGTTAATGTAAGATAGTGTGGTAAAGTAATTACTGTTATTATAGTAATGTATATGGGGGGTTAACAGGGTTTAATAAATGTTAGTTTTTGAGGTGTATCCATTAATCCTGTTGCAGGGGTGTAGATTATTGTATTCTTGACAGCAGATCTGTTTCTAAAACCTTGAAACATTAACAGGAATCTATGTTCCTTGGGGGGCCAGGCCTATCTACTCCACTATTTTTTATACATCTTGATTCTAGCTGTTGGCCCTTCTCATTAATACTCTATACCCCCTATAACAAGTAAGCAAAATTCATAATATCAAGCTCATGTACAGTAGCAATTTAAGTGTTGTGTTAGATTAGGTTAAGTAGAAATAATGAATGAACAATATTGAAGCTCCTTACCAAGAAAGCTAATTTTGAGATTTGTTAATAAATTATTTGAGTACTGCACGTATAGTAAGATCCTCCCTAACCATGTAAATTTATGTTTATTTTTGGACTTTCCCAGTAAAAAAGTTAGTAAACACTCAGAGAGGGTGAAACCCATATGATTCGAGAGTAGCAAGTATACACAAGTTCAAACCTTGATTATTTGTTAAAATTCAACAAATTTCTCACACCCAGGAGGTAGCCTCCAAATAAATGCCAATCGTTTGACAAATAATTATTAAAATGAGAAGTTAATTCTTAGCAAGTGGAGGTAAAAATAAATCAACTTTACAGGATAAGCAACTCAATAACTACAACCCTAGGTCATTCATGACATGTAAAAATATCATACCTGAAAGAGTTTGGCAGCCAATTTGAGAGCCTCATCAGAATCAGAGTTCTGTGCTGCAGCTACCTGACTTTGAAGGGCAGCAATGTTGTACAGAACACACACCTTCTCATAGGATAATGATGCCACAGCTTTGAAGAAAAGAAAATTTGTAAGAAAACATTGTATGCCTTTAGATATTATACAGTATTACATCAAAACCTACTATAGTATTATTGGCTCATGATGTTTTAATCTTAAAAAAAAAAAAAAAAAAAAAATATTACAGCATATTAAAAGTCTTTTAAAATGAGTCAAAAAAGACACTTTCATGCATTACATTAAACAATTTAATTTGCAAGCAAAACTTAAAAGAATAAAAAAAAATTCAAGCTTCACATGCAAAAAAATAAAGAACATACTTAGGCTTATACGACCACCAAAAATGGAGCCTCTGTCAAATGCATCTTTCCACTTGAATGGTATCTGAATCTCTGCTGCAGGAATCTTGGACTCCAGGGCAACAATTTGGTCATAATACCTATCAAAACAAAATCAAGATAGAAAACTCTGCTGTAATTTTAAATTTCACTTCAACATCCTGTTTTCAACATCTTAGAAACATTGCTCAATATCAAATACAGTACTCAAATGCAATAATCAAATACATACAGCATGTTAGGAAAATACAATACAGTACATAGTTTTCAATCTGCTCATATTATTCTTGCCACTTTGGATTCGGCATCATTAATTGTATGAATGGTAACATGCCACACAGTGATTGTATTCATAATACCAGCTTAAACGTCTGCTTAGTTGCATGCAAATACCAATGTATACATGAAATGAAGATGCATGCACACATTCCTCATTCTCTTCCAAGCAATCAATGCTCACTATGCTGCAGCTACTAACTTTTGTATAGCATTTTTTTAATATAATTATGGAAATAAAATATAAAATTAAACCATGAGCATTATGACCATTATGCACTGAAGTTGTTCAAAAATAACAAGACCAAAATTAATAAAATATTTGCATAATAACTAGCTTTCTTAAGTTACACCAGTACGTTTATAAACAATGTAATAGAAAAATTCACTGGAGCTCCGAGGGGACGCGAACCCACGATCAAAACATTGCCAGCCGCATACTCTACCACTGTCCCACCACTGAATTGTTGAAAGTCAACCAGATTTCTACAGAAATCACAAGAAGTCTGGAGGCCCCTCCTGAAGCCAGTCCAAGTTTTACATATGCCCCCTTCCCCTCCCTCCAAGCATTTTGGTGAAGGCAAAGTGGTTCAACACCATACATGCTAATTTCAGGTACACACAGAAAATCACACGAATGTGATATATATTTTTATAATTTGTGTAAATGTGTTCTTGTAAAATGATGCATTTGTATGTAAAAATGTAAAAAAAAAGAAAAGAAAAAACAGCTTTTTTTCATATGCACTAGGGGATCCAGGTGAAGGGGAGCGAGGACTTCAAGTCAGATGGCTCATGGGTAACAATTTTGCCGACTCGCCAAGTAGGGAAAGTAGCACCTATATTGCCGGTTAATCTGTTTCTGACATAGCTCAAAGAAAGAGTATTGCAACCCACTACTTTACGCTAATCCATCTGATAACGTCCAGAAGTATTTAAAACACGGATAAGAAACACCAAATTGTGATTTGATAACACTAATGCTACCGATACACGATAACCTCATCACACAGACCAAGTAGTTTATACTAAGTAGTTATGCAATAGTTAAACCAAGTAGACACTAATTAAAATATTTTTTTCATGTGTTTACATTAATTTTATTATTATATTCACACATGTACTGTATTATGACCATAATTAAATTTTTAAACTAGGCAATAATAACTAAAATAAACTATTATCCAGTGAATTACCTGCATCTTGAGATTTAAAAATTCATAAGGAGGTGGGGAAGGATAGCATAATCAGATCTAAGCTACATTTCTAATACACTGGCAGCCCTATTTGGTGCGGCACTTTTATTTTCGACAATGAATTTGTAACACTTTATGTACATCTAGATAGGTTAAACTTTATTGTCCTTTTCTCAGCATACATAGACCTTTAACATTATAAATTTAGGCCTGTGGCAATGTTCGATACATTCCGGGCCCTAAATTTATTTACTAGTGCTTACAGCAGATCTACAAATTGTGGTATTACAAAAGCTTCCATTGCTGATCCCAATGGAACACATTGCGGTGGTTAAAGTATTCACCACAAATCTCTTATATTATAAATCATAAGAAACCAAAGCAATCACAGAAATTCTGTAAATGTGAACCATGCTAAACCATCCATAACACAAGAATTGTGAAGAAACCGAGTCAAGTCTGTATTTCAAGTCATCACACAAACTCAATACCTGTACAGTACATGTTATGTATTTAAAACAAAACGGTCATAATAACCAAAATTTAACATTTAAAATAATACACAAGAGCTACACACATTCCCATGTGATCGTTAGATTATGTTGGAATACTTGATACTTTGACCATTTTGTTGTACAATATACTGTACTTGTATAACAATGCATGATGAGTTTGCTGGAAAGTGCAACAAGTTAACTAAATTCATTATGTGTACTGTACTCTTAATAAAACAATGAACCTTCTCTTCCACACACCATCTTTTTTTTTTTTTTTTTTGCAATAAGGCTTTGAAATAAGAGCTGGACCAATAAAAAAAATACCATGCACAGGGATTATCACTACGAATGCTACAATTACTACAAACCTATTCCATGGAACCATCTCCTTGGGGACTTGACCAGAAAGAGATTTTTGCCTCTTACAGCAACTAATGTAGAGGAGCCCACATTCAAAATACCCACCAGCAGGAGTGTTTTTCCCTAACAAGCCATTCCAAGTGCTGACTGGAGGAGGTAGTGCACAAGGGAGCTGCACGGCACAGGAGCAAGACAGCAAAAGACAACCACACCTCCGAGAGACTACAATTACATTAGAAAGAACTTTTACAGTGTTAGTAGTTAGTAAATGGAATGAACTAGGAAGTGATGTGGTGGAGGCTGACTCCATACACAGTTTCAAATGTAGATATGATAAGAGCTCAAGAAGCTCGGGAACCTGTATACTAGTAGATTGACGATTGATAGAGGTGGGACCAAAGAATCAAAGCTCAACCCCCACAAGCACAACTAGGCGAGTACAATTTGTTTGTACACCAGGCAGTTGTCGGGACATTCTTCTTGCCATTATCTCTGGACCTTACCAGTCATCCACCCCTCCACTTAATTAACTACTTCAGGGGCTTAGTGCAGCTACTTACAAGACCCACAAAGACTTCAGACTCAAGGCGGGCTTCTCTGTCTTTAAGTAATCTTAAATCGCCTCGGGCAGGAGCTATATTAACCCTAGTGAGGATGCACCTCTACAGTACAATATATAACAATTTGACCAAAGCCCTTACAAAACTATCTATTGCTATACTGACATATTAAGATGCCATGCCCCCAAACAATTATAAATTCCATATAACACATAGCGCTACACAAGACGGCCCAAGTGAGTGGAGAGTTGCTTTGTCCCCCTAACCTGTAGAGTGTGTCCAGGGATGATTCATGGTGATCCAACGTCCTGCACACAGCCAATGTCCTCAGCTTCGCAAGCTCATTAATGGCACCTATGTAACTCTCCTGCTCCGCCGTCTGGTAGCGTGACGTTATTAGATTCTTCAGAGGCTTCAAAATGTCAATGTCAGAGGCTTTCTTGAGCGGTAGGCCCAGAGTTTCAGCAGTGACCGACATCCTGGAGAGCTACGAGGACAGGCTGGTCACAATCTTTCATATGAGCATGACGTCACAGCCTAAACAACTAGAGGTAGACTCGCTCCACATTTTATTAAGTTCAATTGGCATTTAAACCAATATATTTGGTCATTTTAACTTATAATATGTATGCTTCTTGATAATACTAATATACAGAACAATTTAAAATTATAAAGGTATTTGATTTATGATTTATATTAATTTTGTGATGCATACAGAGCTACTTCATGAGCCTTATGGAGTCACCAAATACATGTGTCATTTCCGAAGGATGTCTTCCAGTTATTTGTCATTGGTTTCAAAGAATATAAGATGGCATATAAATATGTTATTTATGTCAAGCAAATATTGTGTGCCAGATGGAAAACACTACATTTTGGCAAGGTTCATATTAGTTATCTATGCTGCTTGTATTATCACTTTGTAACTGATAAAACATTCTACATAGTCTATTGAACTTCCCATCAGTTCTCATCAGTAAAAGAGGAAGTTGTTATCAATCACTCTACTAATAGGTTAACAATAAACACACCTATATATTCTTTGTCCTTCAACATGCCAGCTACAATTCCAATTGTTTTTACGTGCGCTGCTGTCTTCTTCCATTTGTATTCACGTAACATATATGCCGGTACAATTATTCAAATTCTGTAAAACATGTATAGAAA
This sequence comes from Procambarus clarkii, assembly GCF_040958095.1. Taxonomy (NCBI): domain Eukaryota; kingdom Metazoa; phylum Arthropoda; class Malacostraca; order Decapoda; family Cambaridae; genus Procambarus; species Procambarus clarkii. The sequence continues at coordinate 28,173,545 of NC_091176.1, forward strand.
ACAAGAATACGCTTGCCTAATTTAGTTGCTTTTGTACACTTCGTCCATATATTTATTACTTACTTCCCCTTAGATGTACTAAACACTGTCTCACGTATATATGGTAGGTGTTTTGGGAAAGATTTACATGTGCCTTTATTGGTAGGACGTGCGCCTTTGTTCAGTTTATTTTTATCGCTGTCTGGTCGGTACCCGTTTGCTAGATTTTGTGAATGAGAATTTAACTTAAACACAATTAAAACGAGCTCAACAATAGATGTACATAAACATTATTAAGGCTGCAGGAGGCTATATGTCAGGCCAAGCCTTGAACCTGCACACGGTGGGCGGGGTATTAATTGCATAATGGTGACGTGGAATTTCGCGACTGCTTACCATCCATATATCCTAATGCATTTACTCCTTACACCTAGAGATATTGAAAGTATTTTAATGAAAAATTACTGACCATGAGATGCAGAGATCAAAGACGGGCATCAAGCACCTTTCGTCATTAAGGACATCATCAGCACGTTAAACTAATTGTGTTAAGAAAATTATGATATATAAACAGAATATTGAAATCTTAAATGGCAGCAATGTTTTGGCATTCACGGCTTCGGCAGGTAGGCGGTTCCGAGGGTTTATAACTCTATATATTGGTGAAGAAGTATCTCATGTTTGCTGTCATGCGGTTTGTTGAGCTTGAATCCGTTGCTCCTTGTTCGTATTACATCTGACCTTTTGAAGAAGTGGTCTGGACTAATATCCTCCAAGTTGTTCAATATTTAAACGCTTCGGTTAGATCATCCTGTCATGTCTGGTTTGCAGTGTTGTTAGCCCTTGGGGCCCCTCAACCATATGAGAGTTGACATCAAATCAAATCAAATCAAAATTAATTCAGGAATTAGTTCATGAATGATTTTAGTCGCCTGCGATGATGAACTATCTCCAAAGTTGATATGTCTTTCTGAAGATGAGGTCTCAATGCTTGGATACAATTATCCAAGTGGGAGTGTATTAGAGATACAGTTGAATAACTAACTACCTTCTTTTCCCTGAAATCAAAGTTACGTCTAACTATTCCTAGTATGTGCATGTTTTTTGCTTTGATTTTGTTTTTTACTGCATCTCCCACTTGTGAAACGTTTAGTGACCTGTGGTTTCTGACTCCAAGGTCCTTTTCTTCATCAATCTGCTGCAAAGTAATGTTGTTGATTTGGTACCAGTCAGTCCACAAATGTGGTGATCTTACTGATGTTAACAACTACAGACCTATATCAATCCTGCCAAATTTGTCAAAAATATTTGAAAAAACTAATCTACAAGCAGCTTTACACTTATCTAGGCAAACACAATATACTCAGCTCTTGTCAATATGGCTTCAGACCCCCAAAAAGCACTAACGATGCACTTATTAGTATGATTAACTTGATACATGCAGCTCTTGATAAAAATGAGTTCCCTGTTGGGTTATTTGTGGACCTGCGTAAGGCTTTTGACACTGTCAACCACCAAAACCTTCTTCTTAAATTACATCATTCTGGAGTCATAGGTCACTCCCTGCAATACCTCAAATCTTACCTTACTGACAGGCTCCAGTATGTTTCTGTAAATAATTCAATTTATTCCACCCTACCCATCAATATTGGTGTTCCTCAGGGCAGCATACTTGGCCCTCTCCTCTTTCTCATCTACATTAATGACCTTCCAAATGCCTCCCAACACCTCAAACCAATCCTATTTGCTGACGACACAACCTTCATTTACTCCAGTCCTGACCCCCTTGCTCTAAATGTCACAGTGAATACTGAGCTAAATAAAGTCCATCTTTGGCTAACTGCCAACAAACTCATCCTCAACATTGACAATGGGTTACCCCATCCGTGCCTTCTACGCAGGGCAGCCCAGGTTGTGTTTCCAGGGTGTGGCCTTGAAGGGCACCTAGCGGCGGCTCCTGTGAATTTGTTTCGGGAAGAGGATTTTTCCCCGTTAGTGGCTACGGACCTGTCGCCTTGTGATGGTGTGGTGGGGGAGGCTTCCCTGCCGTCTGCTGCCTCGGTGGTGTTACAGGGTTCCTCGACTTGTGTGCCCGTGAGTACGGTTGGTGGTGTGAGTGTAGGGGTGGTGGTGTGTGAGGACCCGCCCTCGCGGTTGGTTCCCTCGCCTCCACAGGCTCCCTCGCCTCAGCTGGCTCCTTCTCTGCCGGATTCCGCGTCTCCGGAGGCTCCCTTACCTGTGCTGGCCCCTTCGCTTCCGCCAGCTCTGCCTGCCCTGTCTCCAGTTCCGTTGTCACCTGTGGGGTGTGGCCTTGTGCCCCCTGTCGTTGAGGCTGCTGTGCTTCGGGGTCGCGCTTCCACCGCCGTGGGGCGGCCGGTCCAGGGCTCTTCTCGAGTGCCTTCTGCTGGTGGCGACAGTTCCGACGATCAGCGTCCTGTGTCGAAGCGTTCTCGGACGGCTAGGAGTGTGTCGCCCCCTCGTAAGTGGGCTGCAGAATGTGATGTTGAGGACTCTGAGGGCTCTTCCTCTGTGGAGTGCGAGGTTGGTGTGCAGGGAGCTGGTATGGTTCCAGCAGGTGGTGTGGGCTCTGGTGTAGACCCTGCTGTAGGGGTGGGGGGCCGGTGCGGGGACCTTGATTCCTGTACTTGCTTAACTGTCTCAAGTGAACAGCTCGGGTTGACAAATGTTAATCTTCTTGTTTGATAAGCTATTCACTTGAGACAGTTAAGCAAGTCCCAGCTGTGTCTGGGTACAAGTGACAGGATGAAGAACCCAGCGGGTTTTCTTCATATTGGGGAGTGTTGTACATGCTACTCTGGCGATGTGTCCACTCACAGGATGAGTGGCGCTGCCCAATAAACTCGCTCCTCGGGACAAAACTTAAAAAGATTGATTGATTGATGAAGATTAAGCCACCCAAAAGGTGGCACGGGCATGAATAGCCCGTAAGTAGTGGCCCTTCCGAGCCATTACCAATATCAAGAGCTGATACTAGAGATCTGTGGAGGTGGGACTGCACCCTGCGTGACGGATGTCTCCCTTGAACTTAAAAAGATGAAGCCACCCAAAAGGTGGCACGGGTATGAATAACTCGTAAGTGGTGGCCCTATTGAGTCATCATCAGTATCAATAGATGATACTGGAGATCTGTGGAGGTGCAACTGCACCCTGCGTGACGGGAGATGTCTCCCGTGATCAAGGAGATCTGTGGAGGTGCGACTGCACCCTGCGTGACGGGAGATGTCTCCCGTGAACTTAAAAAACTTAAACCGGTGTATATATCCCTGACGACGATAATGATTAATCCACCCAAGAGGTGGCACAGGCATGAATAGCCCGTAAGGACGATAATGTTAAAGTGAGTAAATATAACGATGGTTTGCTGACCTTGAGGTGAAAGCAAACAGAAAAACCTCGTCTTTCGTTTCGTAGATTCGATGAGATCTGCTGTCAAGGATGTTGATCTTGTTGACAATTTCTTCAAAAGGTCAACGGCAACACAAATAAGGAGCAACGGTTTCAAGCCAGTGTAGGTCTGAAAACAAATGCCTTTTCACCCACTGGAATATAAACCCATGGAACTACCAATGCCGAAACTCTGCTGAACTTTAAAATCCTGTTTGAAAAAATCATCAGGATAAATGGGGGGACCTTAGAAAAGCTGCCGGCTTCCTGTCCACTAGTGTTAGTGGCCCTCGGGTAAAATTCCCCCTCATTAATTTATCTTCATGTAATGGTCAAACTCCCTTTAGTAGTTTGTACTGTACTGGTTTGGTTAGTGATCAAATAATGAGTCATTCTTCGTCTTCATTTAGAAAGATGTTACAAATTAGGTCTCAAAGTTTCCCACCAGCCGTGTTATTTTAACTGTATGGTAACTTTCTCTAATTATTAATTAAAAACGATGATGAATATGAATATATATACTTCATAGTCATAAATAAGTTCTGTGATCAATTACATGGGTACACACGCAATCGTGAAATCATACCATTCACCAGAGCTGGTGATAAACGCTATCACCCAGCATGTGACGGCAAGGATACATATACACAATCCTCTCGGTCACGAAAGATTAGATTGCATGTCTGTTTGTCCATGATATTCACTTCGCTAATAACTAATGATTTCTGCATTCCATTGGAAAGTTACTAATTAGGGACTTTATGTATGTTTCCTGAGGTGGTTCCAATCCCATAGCCGCACGAACAAAAAATGTTTTGAAAGAAAACAACAAGTTTGAGTTGCAAATAATTCAACTTTTTTGTGTAGAGGATACATGACCTAGGAGCACAAAAAGGGATGGAATATGTACGTGTAATTATACGCCTGCCCTGGATTGAAACCCGGGTCTTAACATTTGCGAGGTACGTAGATCACCAGTGCCACACATTGTACCAAGCACTTAGACCACCAGTGCCACACACTGTACCAAGCACTTAGACCACCAGTGCCACACACTGTACCACCAGTGTCAGACACTACCAAGCACCTAGACCACCAGAGCCAGCCACTGCTAAGTACCTCAATCACCAAAGCCAGCCACTGTACCAAGTACCTCAACCACCAAAGCTAGCCACTGTACCAAGTACCTAGACCACCAGTGCCAGCCACTGCACCAAGTACCTAGACCACAAGTGCCAGCCACTGTACCAAGCACCTAGACCACCAAAGCCAGACACTGCTAAGTACCTCAATCACCAAAGCCAGCCACTGTACCAAGACCACAAGTGCCAGACTCTGTACCAAGCATTAAACCCACCAGAGCCAGCCACTGTACCAAGTACCTAGACCACCAGTGCCAGACACTGTACCAAGCACCTAGACCATCAGTACCAGCCACTGTACCAAGTACCTCAACCACCAAAGCCAGCCACTGTACCAAGTACCTAGACCACCAGTGCCAGACACTGTACCAAGCACCTAGACCATCAGTGCCAGACACTGTAAAGAACTACTACAAGTAACTTTACTATTTTTGCCAAAAATGTAAGAGATGTCGAGAATAGAAAACGAGATGCCACTAGGAGCTAATGACCAGTGCATTATTGTACCCAAGTACATAATGAAGGTAAAGAAGCTAGTTATTTTTTGCATAGTGGTGAACCAGGACAGAGAATTGCTAACTTCAAGGGTTAAAATGAATTCTGGTTTACAGTGGAGCAAAAGACTGGTTATTCAGCAAGAGCCAAGTACCCATGCCAGCGGTGAGCCAGCCATGGTATCAAATAACTTTACAAACACTTTAATTATAATCACAATGACCAATTAATAACACAATTATATATAATTTTATTACTATACAAAATCACACAATAAATACATCAAATGTGTACCTTTAACTATTATTGATAATGGGCAAATTCCTTTGTCACTAAGAAAGCACTCCATTAAAATATAACCTTTGTCAGAAACAAAGTAAAAATACTAAGCAATTCTATGAGCCTAGAACAAGCTAAATTAGCATAACATAATAAACACAAATTTACTGCAAAGGACATAGGTGCATGATAGTTATTGGCCAGTCTATGGAGAGAAATCGGTAAAATAACAGGAGACATGACAAAATCCTGCTTCGAAAACAAAGAGGCGCATTCAAACATTCTAAAATAATTGTGAAAAAATCTCATCTAATTTTTTTAAGGGAAGTTTCCTCTGGAAGCTCCTCTTTCTTTAGAGGGGAGAGGGAGGGGGGGGGGGGGTTTGGCCCTATGCAGGTCCTAGACGGAAAAAAAAATATGATAATTTTGAAGAATCATTCCCAATAATAAATGTTCAAAAAAGCAGCAGCAACTTAACCTGTAAGTGTTATCTTACAATGTTGAAATATACCACAATGGTACCTTTAAAAAATTAGATGCAATATGGCATTTTTTGGTTTATAGTTTTATGTAGAAAAATAAACCTCATAGTTCATCTTCAATTTTTTGTTTAACCTCTTACACACTGGAATGGACCCAATTGTTATAATTTTATTAATCAATCACATAATTACACACACTTTCATAGCAAAACTGAAAAACATAAATGGTTATTGCTACAACAGCTCAGACCTTCTAAAAACTGTCACTTTCCATTCCACGTGCTGTAGATAAAATATTCATTTAGGTCTCGATGCTCAAAAGTATTTCATGTATAGAATATAAAGGGCACCTTGCACACAAAATACAGCATGCACTGTGTATGTCCCACCAATGATCTAAGTGCAGAATAACTTGCTATACCACAAATGGGGCGCAGTACAAATCCACTATACCACAACTATGGTACAAAACATAAATCCACTAAACTGTTTAAGAACATCAACATACTTGGTGCTGCTGAGCAAGTGATATGGAGGCCTAGTGATGTGTACTGTATTTGTACAATTCTAGTTAATCTCAATAATTACTTGTTTAAATAAATTGTGTTTATTATTTGGGATGCCTTCACTTGTGTTGAAGGTGGAGATATCTTTATGCAGACATTTGTACTTAACAAATGCTCCTCTACTTCAGGGAAAGATACGTGACAAAAATTATTATTCTTTACATGTAATTTAGAAGAAAAGCAAAGTTATCTTATAACTTGCTAAGCAAATTCCATGAATATATTCATAATGGTATTAGGCATAGTGTTCTTGCAAACAAATCCTAAAGACCAGATATTATCATCACATTCTAAACACTACTACATTTTTTAATACTTTTTATAGTTACTCCATTTTCTAAATTAGAAAACCCTCATCTCTTCAAAAATCACTAAATTAGTTTATACATGATACATATTATGAAAAAAAAAGAGCTTCAAACCTCATATGGTCACAATAAAGAATTTATAACCAGCAACACCAGTCAAGAGATTCACCAAAGAAATCTTTGTGTACCTGAGCAAAGCATGGCCAATTTAAAAAATGGCAGGCTAAATGCTACCCTTTGATATGGCTGGCATTTAACCAATCTATATACAGCAAATTGAACCAAGGAAAAATCATGCATTTTAATGAACCTCCTCATGTTTGCACACTAGTTTTGTTTTGCTTTGACACTTTCAGATTCACAACAGTCTTGAAATTCACATCCACTTCATTTTGCTTCACTATATTCACAAAGGTTCTAGAGTTAGCTCTTCCTGATGCCACCCTAGGGACATTATGACATGGATTACAATGAAGGCACCATTACATGCATATTTAGCAATATATTAACCGAGTAAAATTACCTTTTATTAAGGTCTTTTGGAATGGAATGACAATTTTCCTGGACATTAAGAAAATTTTCAATCAGTATCAAGCGTCAAATGAAATATTTCCGATAAAAATTGTAATTCAGAACACTAATTGTAATACTCTTGAGCAAGCTTAAAACAGATCAACGTTTTCAACACTAACATATGCAAGTTAGTTAACTCTCCTCATAAGACTTGTGCTGACAACTACTGGTTTAAAATCCATTAGCTATTGCATATAATTCACAGATGTACTGTAAAAAAAATTACACAGATCTAGTCTAATGAAAAAGTGAGAAAGTCAATATATGCAATGGATCATCATGATTTAATAACCGTCCAAGTCAGATTTATTTTTTTCTCATGCAGCACCATGACACTGGAGTCTACACACAAACAAGTCTTAGTGAGATCTGAATACAATACAATTCAGCTTAAGACTATTAAATACATATAGTATTAATTTAATATTTGCAGCATGTATTGACATCAGTATTACTAATATGAATAGTTTTAAAATTTAAGTAAAAAAATAATATAACCTGCCAAAAGTAATGGACCCCCACTGTATTATATAATCTTAAAAAATACTAATAACTGTCAAGCTTTTATTTATTTCTCTACAAGCTTCAGCCATACTCAAGATAGTTTTGAAATGCACATAAAATAAATTAGGAACTGAAATTATTTATAGCAAAGCTTTGTACAATAATACGAATAAACTTTCCCGTTCTGATTAATGTTTAAAACTTTACAATCATCATGTATGGAAATACTATGAACTAAGTAGTGGACGACATGTGCATCTCTTGGTCAGTTAGGTTAAGCACCACTGGGTCAGGCCAGACTGGGTGGGTAACTGAACAGAAACAGTCTCACTCTTGGCAACGGGAAAACTTAAGAAGCCATACATGGGCTTCCAGTCCTACACGTTATACCCATACCTATATTCTGATCCACGTAGTGTAAAACAAATATTGATTATATTTAAACTTAGTTTTCCACCCTAAATATCAAAATATTAAAGTGAATGGATATGACTCTTTTATGCAAACTCTTTGGGGGTTAAGTCATAGTGCTCATCTGTTATCAAATAAAGGAAAAAAAAAACTGTGAAAGGAAGCGTATCTAAAGCAAGTAAATGCCTCACCTCATTTAAGTGTGAGATTACACTCTTAAAATCTTCCACATATTAATTAATAACCACTTGGAACAAAAAGGTTATTGCAGATGAAAACTTAAGTGGTCTTCTCAAAAGCATTTACAAAACTTAACTCTGCATAAAAAAATACAATAAAACTCCACAAAAGAATAATTCACTATAAAAAGGGTGGAACACACTTTGTCCACCAGATATTATTTGCACGTAATATTTCATTAATATTTTTTAAACTGCTTTTAGTAACCCTATAATTGAGGCAATAATTCAATGGGCGTAGAGAATTTGAAGTCTTCAGGGAAAAGTTCTTTAGCATGAGGATACATAAGTTTGTAGGACTGTCTTATTGTTACATCTGCAACACCTGCAATGTCACCAATTTCTTTCTGAGTCCGCTTGTCGTCAGATGCCTGCGGAAGAGAACACCACATCAACCTTATTTAGCAAGCTGAAAATACATGATTTGACAGTATATAAAATAGTAGATATTTACCCAAGTGGACAAACCTGATCTACTTGAAATTCAGCCCTTTCCCTATCTAAGCTAACAATAAAGGATCTCAACATGACATTATTATAAAAATTTAATAGTTTACTTTTTCCTAGTACTATACTGAAGTCGAATTGCAAAACTTAATACAGGTACAAGGAAAAAAATATGAACATATTCTGAATAATGCACTAATACATACTTGTGATGCCATGTAAATTGCAGCAGCAGCAACAGAAATGGGCGATCTTCCTGGAACAATATCAAGATCAACAGCCTTCCGTGCAATGTGAGTCGCTGCCTTTTGTGCTGATGTGGGGAGGCCAAGGTTTGAGCAGAACCTTGACATAAAATCCCCTGTGGTAATGAGATCCACTTGTGTCTCTAAAGCTTTCAAGATAAGTTTGAAACATCTGCCAATTTCTTTCTTACTAATCTTGCTTACAGCACAGATCTCCTGAAATTGAAAAGTATGGTTAACCGACAGATATACTTTAATGGTGGGTGTGGTGCTAGTGGTGGTGATTAAGGTAGTGGTCTAAATTGAGATGTAACCACTTCAAAATTCTAAATCTGTATTCTCTAGAGTGCAGGCTAGAAATACATAATAACTTACACTTGGAAAACATTATAATTGACAAAAAGTAATACAAACAAATTTGGAATGCAATGTAAAATATGTAAGTGCTAACCTTAAAGGTCCTGGGAACTCCTTCCTGTCTGCATGCAATATACAGAGATGCAGAAGCAATGGCATCATTGCTGCGGCCCTTTAGATTTTTGCCATCGTGAACCTGTTAAACACACATTTTGAGTACGAATGGCCAATAACACTAACAAATTATTATTATACAAGTGAGAAAAACAGTTACATAGAATAATTCAAATTTAAAATGCTAATTATTTTCTACAATTTATACATTTTGTAATTGTTTACTGAAGTACACATTAATGTAACACTACAAACTTCATTGTATCCTCTTCAAATTCATTCCTCACTTCTATTTTACTGTTTGAGTTCATAATCGTGTGTATAATGAACTCTTCTTACATTTCATCATTGTCTTTACATTTTAACGATGGTGCTACATAGCCTTCCCAGCTTGGTGCCTTCTTTTGATAATTAATTACTTACTTTACATTTTAACGATTATTACATAACCACTGGCCTAGAAAACTTGTTAGCCCAAAACTGTGCAGACCGAGAAAACACCAATTTAAGATTTCGAACCATTCAAAAGCGCACGTGGTTGGTTGGGTACGAAATGGACTCTTAGGGGCCTCCACCTGAGAGGCAGCCATCTTTGAAAAAATTCCCAGAATGCCCTAGGGCTGCTGACTGGCCCAGTTTTGAGTGAGCAACCATGTGTGGCGCCCAAACACCTGTTTGATGCGGTCCTGAAAGATCACTCTGTCGGTGAAATTCAGACCTTATTGTTTGAAGAACATATGGGTCATGATAATTATGAAGCTAGGCACAATAAGGACCTAACACAAGGGTCGGATACAAGTGATACAGCACCGATGAGGACAATACAGCGAGTGTATCCAATAGTAGAGTGCCACCCATGCTCACCCGTGTTATCTCCCATTTTTATAGATGATACTATAGACAAATCGTTTTTTGGTTCAGTGATGATGCACCTGATACAAGTAGCATAGAAGAACAGTGTTAGCGTCTTCCATGGTGGTGTTTATTGCCAGTGATGGTTGTGGCAATACAAGGAGCACGAGTGAATTCGCGAGAGAGGACTGTGATAATTTTTTAACACAATCCACAATTTGATGATTCTGATCGTGTTGCACCCACTTTCCAAAATACAGGTGAAGATGTGTGTGATACTAGGCCAGAATTTTGTCATTGAGCTTTTCCTAGATCTTTCCAAGAATACCTGGATTTTTTTCAATCTTGTCTTATAAAGCAATCTTTTGAAGAATAGCCGAATCTCTTCCAGAATACTCGAATCTTTTCAATCCAGCCTTACAAAGTGATCCTTTCTAGACCACCTTACAAACTGATCTTTTCCTATCATCTTTTCAAGACTACCTCACACTTTACAAGCTTAACTACATACCACCTACAGGTACTAAAGCCAAGGGCGTACTTTAGTGAGTTATTTGCAAGCTTACAGAACAAAGAAACAGGAAGCAAAAATCTGTTTGTACCTTGTGCATCAAGAGCACATGCAAAGTCGCGCTGTGTACCATGGACTGCTTCGTTGATTATCACTCACTTCCAAAGTACTTTGTGTGTAATAGTGTTACTGTATAAACAGTGTGTGAAACTGTACATATTGTCATTTTAGTGAATTTTGAACAAGTAATATTGCAACAATAAACATTTATTGAATACACATTACTCTGACATTTATCACAGTTCTATGGAACATTATTAATGTTCTACTGTATACATATTGTAAAGGACACAAATGTGCATCATAAACGGTAAAAAAAAAACTAATTGTAAAGCACTGAAATACATATACAAAAATAGTTGTACTGTTAAATATATTTGTGACAACTCGCAAGGCTTGAATGGACCGCGCGACAACATCAGGGAGCCTTACGCAGGAGACTTGAGGCTAATGCGTAATGACGTCACGCACCACTTTGTCCACGTTCCCACAACCAAAGCAAGTGGAATTTGATATATATTTTTATTTTTACAGTACATGTTACCTACCTACCTTGAGGCTACCTTGAGGTGCTTCCGGGGCTTAGTGTCCCCGCGGCCCGGTCGTCGACCAGGCCACCATGTTCAGGGAAGGGAATTTATAATTTTACAAGGAAATCAAATTTTTGCTAACGCTTGATTTTCGGGGCACAGGGAGAATTTCACACTAAACAGTGTATCACAGTGGTTATTCTGCATATTTTTATCACCAGTTGAATCTCACCGACATCCATGACCTTATTGGCAATCTTTAAATGTATTACTGTTCTAATTAATAATTCATACTGCCATAACCTAAAACCCACATACAACAAAAATATATCACACTGTATTTCTGATGTACTTACAAACACAAACACAAAAATTGGGTATTCGAGTATACAGTGATGTATAACACCGAGTTACTACTCAGTTGCTTCCTCTAGCTAGCTAGCTCTCTCATCTTTTTATTATTCATTTGTTCTTGCTGTCATCATTAACCTAGTAAATACTATACAGTAATTATGAAAATTACTGTAATTATTCCCGGCACAGTGCCGGGAAGACATTCATGGGATATTCAAAAGGTACTCAATATCACTCAGGACGCCAATACGAGAACAAAGGGACATAAAGTGAATGCATCATCAAAGGCATCACATTCACCATGGATTCTATCGAGGGACAAGTATCCCAGAGAGAAAAAAAAAAAAAGCAAATTGAAATCTTCCTGAAAATTGGAACATTCCACAAGGAATGCACAACTAAGAGTGCACAACTAAGTGGGACAATGCAATTCAGACAAAAAGGAGCAGGATGTTGTTTCATTAAGTGTCCACGAGTTAAACGGATTCCCATGAGCCAAAGATGATTCCCACCAAATTAGATCAAGAAATAATCTAACTTGATTGAGCTTTTACCAGTTACCCAGATAAGCAAATTAGCAAGGGGTCAGTGTACACTATACAGTACTATATATTTATAAAACTAAATGCAATTTAATTGTCAAGAAACCCATACTGTATATAAACTAGTATTAAAACTGCAATACTTTCTACTTACTTGCTTAAATAAAACATTTGCTCTGTCAATAATGGTCTTTGGCAGGTTTATTTTATCAGCCATATTGCTGATTTCCCGGAAAGCATTGATGAGGGCTCTGTCAGAACTGCTCATCTGTAAAGAAAATATAAATTGAACTACATTTAAAACTTGGGAATATAATAATTTTAAAAATATATTTACCCAAAATCCTAGAGAAACATTAGCCAATACAATTGATAACATACCTAGTAAATATAGAACAAATGGAAGAATTAAATGACAACATAAGGGAACATTACAGCAGGGCTTGTTGGTACAACTGACTTAGTGAAATCATAAGTTTAGGGGTCAACAGAGATACGAGTGAAATGATGACCACAATAACCAGAGGCAGACGAGTCAGGTGCATAAGGGCCACACAGGCAAGTAGGGGCTAATCATTGGGTATTATAGGTGACAATAACTAAAAATGAAGGCCAAGAACCAAGCTTATGCCTGAAGGTAACAATGAATGCACCTGCACTACCAACACAAGTAAACCAGTAGTGCAGCAGCACTCACTGTGTAACAATGTTTAGCCCAAGCAAACCTGAGAAAGCTGTGTAAAGAGTGGTAACAGCAATGTGTGTAATGAGCAAGCAGACTCAGTCTACACAGAATCTACGAGTGATTGAATTTAATGAGAGTTCATCATTAGGTTCTGGGGATGCTTTGACGCTAAGGGTAACATTGAATTGAAGGTTTATTAGTCGTAGGCTATGAGTAGAGTTGGGAGGTGGTGGCTAACAATTGGCGTGGTCATTTATTACCAGAAGAGGACCAGGTAATTTCAGTGAAATAATTTGACTCCAAGGAATGTGGAATTAATAGTGAATATATAGGCAAAACAACTCAAGTGTGTACCCAGCTTTATTTCTTTGGTCCTGCCACTCAACATTCAACTGGTACACAGGTTCTTGACCCTATTTGGTACAAACATATTTACATTTGAAACTGCGAATGGAATCTACCTCCACCACTTCACTTTTCAGTGTACCATACCTGAAGTATATTTATCACTACTCTGACACTGAAATTTCTCCAGATAATTAACTTACTTCTAATGCTGAAAAAGATTATTTCCAACACGACTATGGCTCATTTATATATTCATTTCCACTGGTGCACCTTGTTATTATAATATCAATGGTAAATAATGTCTGTGTGGGCCCTATAAAGTTATAAGAAATCTATAGTGTAACTGTATCTCCCTAACTTTTCTTGTAATTCCTTTAACCTTGCCTTGTAACGTACTGTATGTATATCAAATTTTTACATGTTTTTAAAGACTAGCTTGCAGGCAAATGGTGGCCATCCAGCATCCTGCCTCACCCAGCCAAACCCTGCTTCTTCATGGTTTTCTAATGCATGGAGTAATATTTAACACTTTTCTTCAGTTATCAGACAGCCAGAGATATCAATTGGTCTGGATAAGTCTCACACAGTGAATATACAGAAATCAATAAAGATGAAATACTGTACTTACAGATCTTCGATTCTGGTATTTAGAGCCACCAAATCCATCAAAAGATGCACTGCCAGTTCCTGGTCCAATGATGGTAGAGAGATCTGAACCATTGAGAAGTGGATTTTCTGGACCACCAACTCGAGACGGATCAGTGTTGGCTTTCTCGTTACTAAAAGTACGCCACTCGGATCCTACATCTATCACCCTGTAAAATTAAATATTGTACAGTACTGCAATTAAAATAAACAATTTGTAAAGAACAAATATTCCTTGACTTAATGTGACCTGTATGCCAAATATTGTACAAGTTCTTATACTGAACCATGGAGGAATGCAAGCATACATAAAAAATTATCACTATGAATATAGAAACAGTATAATCAGCAGTAATGGGACTTCAAAATCCAACCCACTTTTTGCTATGATAAAAAGCATAAATGGATTTTATGGTCAAACTAAACACAGTTTAGTCAAACACTGGATTTTATAGTCAAACTAAACAAACGCAGTAGCCACTGTGAGCAGTGGCTCACAGCACCACCATGCATTCATACCCATAGCACTTGATGAAAATAAAGTACTTGGTACTTGATGAAATAAAGTACAGTAACTGAAATTACTGATGATAGCGACACATACCACAACAATAATAAAAGACTATGTACAAGATACAGATATTGGTTTACCCAATGTTGGTGGTGGTGATCACAGCTTGAGGCAGACATTCACAGCACACACCTGCGACCCAAAGCAACACAGGAACCCCCAGGTGCAGGAACGTTAACCAAATAGCAGGCAGCCAGGCAGCTGTTCGACCTCCAAAATCCCAGTGACCGAATATCAGCCCAGGACATGTTGCCAAACATGGCAGCCAATGCAGCAAATCTAATGGCATGGGCACGAGGATAGACCGCAGGCTGGCTAGACATAATAATCCTGCGGACGACCTGGGAGATCCAAGCCCTGAAACAGGAAACGAGGGAAACCGGATCAACCCAAAGAGCATCCCCAGCCACCGAAGCCGTAGCATGCAGGTAAAGGCGAAGAGCCACAACCAGACAACACATGATGCACCCCAGCTTGACCAACCAAGCATCAATGATCCAAGGACCCCATCCGAAAATTAGCCGTCTTTCTTCGCCAGAAAAGAAGGAATAAGCTGCAACCGAACATACCGACCACCAGGACCAAAAAGAGTAGAAACCCCTGCGCCGAAGGAGAGCATGTAGCTCACCGACCCAACCCAGAGAGGCCAATGTCAACAGGAACAGAGCTTTGTAAAAACAATCTTGAACCGAAGGGGCCACCACAAACCAAGGAGAGGAAAGATAGGAGAGCACCCTGTCCAAGGACCAGGACGGCTCAGGCGGCGCATGATCAGGCCAGAGGTGAAACAAAGCACGAGAAAGATTATGGAATGGGGCAGAAGTAACATCCACCCCAAACACAAACTGGAGCTGCTCAGCCAGTGCCGCACGAAATGTGGCGACAGTATTGGGCATTAAATGACGGTCCTGAAAAGCCAAGACAGAAAGGACAAGACAACTCGATCAGAAATCGAAGATAACCGACAAAGAGAAAAAAAATGGCGGAAAGAACGTGAAGAAACTTCATGCTGTCGCCGGGACGAAGTTCTCAGATGGGACATCATTAACGAAGCCCCTGATCACCATACAAATGGTGATAAACCCGCATCAAAAAGACCACACGCAAAGAGCGGAGAAGACCGAACCAGCCTGACCTGCTGGAAGAGGCGGAGCTGTGGAAAACGTCACACTTTGTTTGACACTTATGTGCTGGTTGTTTACTCACCAAAGTCTATGAGACAAAGTTTTGTAGTTGGGGTTTTGTATACACCTGATAAGACCCCCCACCCAGCCTGGGACAGGCCTAGTCTGGCTGCTGGAACTACTCTAGAGTTGCAAGCTATCTGTCGCTGTTCTCATTATTTCAAATGTACAGTTCCATGGGCCTTTAAGGGGGAACCGGGAGCTAAGCTCCACCTACCAGGAGATAGCCTCTGGCTATCTCCCTACACCACCTAGATGGCGGTTTCTTTGATGGAAACATCACAGCCAGCATCAATTATCAGCTTAGCAGAAGCGAGGTCACCTCACACGACCTGACCCCTATTCAACGTGTGAACATGAAGTCTCGAAACGAGTGACTTATAGTTGTTAAGGACTGACACCCTGGTGCCGCCAATATCCTGTGTGACTGAATTTTTCTTTGTATGTGAAATATTAAATACTATAAAACCATTTATGGCGTTACAATGGAAATTTGATTGCACAGCCCCGGGAAGGGAACTATGAGGTGAAGGTACCAAGCCATTAAGAATATATAGCACAGGGAAGGGATTAGGATAAAGTTTTGGGATGGGACAGGGAGAAGGAACCAACCACTTGGACAGTCGGGAATTGAACGCCGACCTTTGTGAAACGAGACCATCACTCTACTGTCCAGCCCAAGTGGTTAAAATAATTATATTTCAAGATATTAATCCAGATTTCTTTATTTACATGTAACTCTCAAAAATAGGTAAATTGTTTTAAGCAAATCCAGCCTCAATATTCATGAAGTATCAAGAGGTATTATTTCATACAGAGGGTTATAAAGTTATACCCATTTAATCGCATCCTTGCCATCAAGTCGAAATGCTTTGCATAATAGTGGCTTTAGGCATTGTATGTACTAGCTGTATCTATTAATCCAACAAACTGTAAAATCTCTTGTATGTATGTACCTTACCTAAATAAACATTTATATATTTATTTATTATAAGTTGGCAGATAGAAAGGGTTACTTCTTCACATTTCATATTACAGTGCATAATATTTATGACTCATTGTGGCGATCCAGAGGGTAAATGCCCACTGGATTCTCAGTTCCTGCCCAGTGTTGGTGAAGTTTGAAGAAATCTACAGCTTCTAGGAAACTATTTTTTTTTATGTTCCCGTTTTATAACCAATTAATTTTGTAATCCCATTATTACATACGTTATCATTAAAATAGAAAGAGAGGTGGTAGAAGCAAATACACATTTGAATTTTGAGAAAAATATCTGAATATTTTATTTCTTCTGGGCTATGGGTCCCCCACAACTGCACCAGTGGTGAAATCCCTTTATATCTATAAACTGTATTTACAATTTCAAATAGTTATAACAAGTATGAGAAACTGCAACATCTACATAAAAGAATTATGGATAAAATTGAAAGAGAAGTCGGCCCTTTCCAAATCTTTAAACGAAGAATCTTTCTTCATTGGACAGAAAAACACCAAGACACTCACCTGTCACCAACCACTAAGCCACATTCAGAGCATATCTGGTCTCCAGCTCGATAATCTTCAATAAGATGAGCTTCGGGGTGATGTGGACAGCACACTTCATTAAATTTTCCTCTGAAAATTGAATAAGTTAAATAAATATCTATTAATAATAGCCTTCTCTATTTTATTTCATACCAAATAGGATGCAGTAATTTAAATAATCATAATAATGAATTGTACAGAAGAGAATACTGTATTAGGAAGCACCAAGTTTTTTTTTTTTTTAATTTTCTACATTAAGAAACATTACCACTGACCCAACATAACGATTTCATACACAAATGTACTCTAATGCAGCTTTCCTCTTTTATGCTATTTCATCACTTCACCATTCAATGTCATCTTTGCATATTTTTTTTCTATGAGGACGTCATATCTACTCGACAATTAATTTTGTATTTTCTATAATTATCTGTACTGTATAATGCTATTTTTCATATTTTATAAGACATGCCCATTGGCTGCAGCATGGGTGGAATTTATCTATTCTCTGTTGACAATACACAAAATTTACGACAATCTTTGCAATCACACTATTTGAATTGCATAGAAAAGTTATTTACTGATGCTGTATATTTATTATTATCGTAGCTTATTGTGCACCCAATTTTTATCCTCAAAGCAGTAGTACAAAAGAATTACAAAAGGAAACAAAGTCTTAATCAGACCCCAGCAGACATTGTTTGACCTTGCCACACTTTCTATATTAAGACAGATGGTCATGAAACTACTGCTTGCACTGATACTGCTATTGTTTAACATTGTAACATCACACAAGGGTGCCATGGCATTTAGGTAATGTATTACTGTACATAATTTTGCCAATGGATATGATAAAAGTAAAAAGTATTGCAGTTTACTTGTAAAGCAACACAGTTCACTCCAAATTTTGAGTACATGGCTTATAATTTCCTTATCATTCTCTCTCTCTATATATAGGTATTTCATATGTTTTCTAGAAGCAAAAAGTGGAGCAGGGAAAGGAACTATTAGGGGAAAGCGCCAAGCCTTTACGACTATATATAGCACTCTGAAGACTTGGTCCCACACCTGTGTAGAACATGTGCCCGCACTCTACCTACAGACACCTGCTCTCTCTCTCCTTCTCTTCAACTATTCTATAAGGATCTTGAGGCGTTCGGCCTTGTAAAATACTTCTGGCCCATACAAGCAACACGAGAAAAAAACATGGCTACACAGTGGCTCACGATAGAGAATAATCTTTGATCCCAGCTTTGTTTAATCACGCGACCCCAGCAACCTTCCACAGCCTCTCTCCTGCCCTGGAGTCAACTCACGCCTCAACACTCATTCAACACAGCTTGAGCACATGCCGATAACAGTATTACCAAGCCCAGTCCCTGCAGGGGCGCCTCCAACATTGTGAAATGTTGCAGCACCCGCGGCTGGGGGACACAGGCGCGGACACCCAAATGCGAATATGTTAGGGCATTGTTCATCCTGAGCACAGTGGGGAGGCTCTAGCAATGTTCCTACACGCGCCCTGTGCCACCACGGGGCACAGTGCCAACCTAGACCACACACCGGAGCCAACATCACCCTAGAAAGTAAGGAAAGGCACGCATAAAGACGCTCCCTTACCTGTTCGCCATGTTTACGTCAGGCCAAGTTGAAGGAGTCCGGGGCTCAGTTGCCGCCATTCGTCCAAATATTTCCCTTCATTATTTTTTTTAAGCAAAATCGTGTAGCTTTCAATTGAGAGAGGAACCACCATGTTTTCTCTAAATGCACGCTTTTATCTCTAAAATAGAACATTATTAATAAATTAAATTCTAAAGAACTGCAATATATATTAGCTATGAGGCTGACAATGGCACTTCGGCCCCAGCGGATGACTCGGCGCCAAAATTTGAGCTTCAAAATGAAGGTCCTTCAACATTAGAAGTGAATTTATTCAAAGAAAAATTAAATATTCGCTTGAATTCAATAAGAAACATAATTAATGTGATTTTTCAAGTTCAATACGTTGTCAGGGATGACAGTAGCATTTATACATAGGATAGTAGTGTTTTTTACACGACTGTTCGAAAGGCTGTGCGTTGGCTTCGCACTTTGTTATTAGCAAACATGAACACACTTCTATTTTGCGGCGATCCTAAAACATATGTCTAATGACGTTGTAATATAATCAAATTTAGAAGCTCAATATTTAATTGTCTCAATATAAATATAATTGTCTCAATATAAATGTTTAGTATATTTTTCAGACAGTATATAATTGAACTTTTTTGTTTAACAAGCTTGTATACACATGAATGAGTTGCTATTGTAACCTATCCACCGCTGCCCACTGGATGGGGGGCGTTGTGCAGGTCAAACACATCAATTGTGACACTAGCTCTTCACATGTCAGTTGCTTAATTTAGAAACTGTACTTGTGGTCGATCTCGAACCCATTGATGATGTGCAGTGAATTTTGTAACTTGCTTCCGAGTTAGATTGGTTCATCACAGTTAGAATGTTACAAAATTTGTCGTTCATAGCGTACAGTTACAGTACAGGCAGCAGTAGTCTGTAATTACTATAGGTGACATTAGAGTTAAATTCTGTACTGTACTGTACAAGTTGCGCAGATAAATTATAAGAGGTTAAGACCGCTTGTGCGCTCTGTAATCCCACAACTGCTCTACCCTTCACAGGACAATAGGGTGTACAATTATAACACTCCGCCGATGGTGGTAATATTCAAACAAATTAACTCAATTTGGTATAAGTCTAGTCTATACTAGCTAACAAACTTTAGGCAGAGAACGAGAATATTTTCGTTAGGCTTATTGAACAATCTCTAGGCCAATTTTATTCTTTATGCTCAATTAGTATTAAGTTCTAGATATTAATGTTTTTCCTGCCAGAAACGCATTGCGTAATAGTGGCTTTAGGCATTGTATGTACTAGCTCTATCTATATATTGATCCATTAATGTAACATCACTTGTATGTATGTACCTTACCTGAATAAACATATTTATTTAAAAAAAAAAATAGTTGAGCTTCCTGTGTCCATCCTACCCACGGATAACTATATATATATATATATATATATATATATATATATATATATATATATATATATATATATATATATATATATATATATATATATATATATATATATATATATTTATTGTTATGTGAATAGAGGCATCAGGTGAAAGGAAACGTGGGCCAAACGCTACTTTCCTACCTCGCCAAGGAAACCAAGGACCTTCCAGCTACACACACTCGACTGTTCTAGCTCTCTCACAGAGTTTGAAACTGGAGGAGTACTCACTGTTGGTAGTCATTACCTGTCATAAGCAATGATAAACCAAAGCCTGATTCTGGAAATTGTAATGCCAGTTGCTGTAGAAGTAAATAGATAGGCAGGAGTTAAGTCACTTTGATTGTTGCAACCGGAGGCGGCTAGTTATTGTGCATCCCATACTCATTCTGACATAGGCACGGTAGATATTGTTATTGGACCCCGCTTAACTCAAATTTCAAGATAAACTGATAATGTTTCTTCAACGTAGGATGAATATATATATGCCTGTTTGTTTTAGTGAAAGTACAAAAGCGTTAAGTACATAAGAACATAAGAACAAAGGTAACTTCAGAAGGCCTATTGGCCCATACGAGGCAGCTCCTACTTATAACCACAAGCCCCCTCATATACATGTCCAACCCACATGGAGTCTTTATTTATGAATTATATCAATTATGATATAATTTATGAATTATATAATATTGTGGACGACTGCAGAGAGAAAATATTAAGAAACTAACGAAAAGTGGGTACAGAA
This sequence comes from Procambarus clarkii, assembly GCF_040958095.1. Classification (NCBI taxonomy): domain Eukaryota; kingdom Metazoa; phylum Arthropoda; class Malacostraca; order Decapoda; family Cambaridae; genus Procambarus; species Procambarus clarkii. The sequence continues at coordinate 28,194,718 of NC_091176.1, forward strand.
TTAAATTTATATGTATATCCTCTCACATCTAGAAATATATATATAAATATATATATATATATATATATATATATATATATATATATATATATATATATAAATATATATATATATATATATATATATATATATATATATATAAATATATATATATATATATAAATATATATATATATATATATATATATATATATATATATATATATATATATATATATATATATATATATATTCTAGTGGCTAGGGGGGGGGGAATAGTAGTAGTAGTAGTCATCCATCAGTCTCAGAGACTATGGGGGATATAACATTCCAACAATGAGGGGACCATCAAACAAACAAGTGGGAGAGGGGGGGGGGGGAACTGGTGAGGTGAGGTCAGACACCATCTAAGTATGGGAGGCCACATACACCTGGGCGGAGGGGTCATGGGTGAACTGGGGTGGCGAATGGGAGTGTCGCCTCCCAACAGTGGACGTAGAGGAGGGGGGGGACCCAAGGGGGAGGGTGGAGTAGAATGGAAAGATCAGATGGTTGAGCTTGAGGCGTTTCAACCAAGGCTGGGTGGTGATTGTGATACCCACCTTCCATCCAGGCGTGGGGGCCACAGTAAGGATGGGGTGATGGGTGGTGGGGGGACTAAACCTTCCAGCCGTTGCGGGGGAGACATTCTGCATGAACAGGGGGGTGGAGGGAGAGACACCTTCCAGCTGAGGGGGGCCAAATACAACAGTCTCCAGCAGCATCCACAGCCAGCAAGTGGACACTAGCGCCTGCTGCCACTGCCGCCCCCTCATCTGGACTACCCAGGCTGCTCTCACAACAGGTAAGTCCAGAAGCTGGAATTTGTTACCACGCGATTTGTTATATTGGGACGCGACGCGTCCCAATATAACAACCATTGCGGACTAAAATATATTGTGAAATCAGTTCAGAACTCATAATAATTTATATAAATTATAAAAAAATAGGACTAAAAGGAATATTTATTTTTATAGACGAGTGGACTAACTTACCAGCTAGCACTATAGAGGTTAATAATTTAATTAATAAGTTTTAATAGGATAGATAGCCTGTTACATTAGTGAAAATGATTGGATCTTAAATAGGACCTGCCAGGAGCAGGCCTATTGCAGTGTTCCTTATTTTTTGTTAACTTAATACCACATGAAATATGAATAGTGACATGTGTGCTATCTGTACTCACCGAGGTGCGTTTGCGGGGGTTCCAACTTCAACTCCTGGGCCCTTGCCTCTAAACCCTTGATCGGCTGATGTAGTTGAGCATCAAGTTTTGAATCCATATGTGTGTTTACTAGTTGTGTTTTTACGGGGGTTGAGCTTTGCTCTTTCGGCCCGCCTCTCAACTGTCAATCAACTGTTTACTAACTACTTTTTTTTTTTTCCCCACACCCCCCCAGGAAGCAGCCCGTGACAGCTGACTAACTCCCAGGTACCTATTTACTGCTAGGTAACAGGGGCATTCAGGGTGAAAGAAACTTTGCCCATTTGTTTCTGCCTCGTGCGGGAATCGAACCCGCGCCACAGAATTACGAATCCTGCGCGCTATCCACCAGGCTACGAGGCCCCATACATGTGTATGTATGTATGTGTGTGTGTGTTCACTTATTCACCTATTTGTACATGCAGGATTGAGTTGTTAGCTCTTGGACTCCGCTTTTCCAACCGCCGGTTGCTTAATGCAATGACTCCCAACCTATTTTATCTATCATATTTACTAGGCTTACTACTGAACATCTCGAGGATGCAGCCTACAACAGCTGTCTAACTCAGATACGAATTTACTGCTAGGTGAAGAGAAGTATCAGGTGAAGGTAAATGTTGCCCTAACGCTTCTGTCTTGAAGCAAGGATAGAACCCGTAATCCTTGGTTGTGAGCCAACGACGTAGCCTACTGCTAACGTCGTCATATGTGTGTGTGTGTGTGTGTGTACTCACGTAGTTGTGCTTGCGGGGGTTGAGCTTCGGCTCTTTGGTCCCACCTCTCAACCGTCAATCAACTGGTGTACAGATTCCTGAACTTCTCGAGCTCTATCATATCTACATTTGAAACTGTGTATGGAGTCAGCCTCCACCACATCACTGCCTAATGCATTCCATTTACTAACTACTCTGACACTGAAAAAAATCCTTTCTAATGTCCCTGTGGCTCATTTGGGTACTCAGCTTCCACCTGTGTCCCCTTGTGCGTGTACCACTCGTGCTAAATAGTCCATCCTTGTCTACCCTGTCAATTCCTCCCTGTCTGTCAAGTCTACCCTGTGTGTGTGTGTTCATCAACCGAGAAAATAATGTTTATGTTGTTGAAGGTTGATGGGGGCGAGGGGGGGGGGATAGTAGCTGGGAACCCTGCTAACCTTGACGCAACAATCCAGCTATCATCAACATCCAGCGTCTACTCACAGTTTAAGTGTCTGGGAGATTTTAATTATAGGTCAGACGCACATGCATATGATTTGCAACAGGAATCTTGTCCTTTATTCCTGGTCTGACTATGATGGCCGCCAGTTAACGTTCCAGCAGGGTAGTACACATGTTCCTGACTGTCCTGAAATTAACCTCTTGAGTGTCTATTATACTAGACTGACCTCGAATCTTCCTGAGCTGATACCCCGAGGCGGAGCAACCCTACAAGCCGTCTGCATAACAATGACTCTGTTAGGCTATCGGCGCGAGGTGAACACATATACTCGACAAAAAATGTGTTTGCTAGGGTCGAGTGGTAACTCCGGAGCCCCGCCTTACCGGCTGTCGGTTGTCTAACGCCAATTAAGCATTCTACGGTCTTTACAATTATACAATAAAATATAGAGTTTATTTGTTTAAATAACATAGATTTTCATAAAGCCCACATAAGAAGTATATTGTTTGGTAATTACATATATACAATATTTGTTTTAATTGTAATATTAATATATTAATTTGGTACATGATATGTTGTAAAACTACCGGCATATAACTACAAGGAGATAAATTGTATTATGTAACTCGCCAAGGACGGTTTTTATAGGCTCAGTGTTGCCGTCTCATTTGATCATATATAACCCGCTCCTCTCTTATCGTTCAAGCCTGTGCCACCTTTTGGGTGGTTTAATCTTTATCAATATTATCGTTGAAGTGCCTTTCCTTGTCTCTCCTGCCGTCAAGCCGACACGGTAATAACATCTTGGAAGGCGGCATTTAATCTTCACATATAGGCTGACAGAGATAATTGGTGAAATCCAAGGTGTCCTCCGCCCGAGTGACTAATAAATCAGACTATCTCAGACGTCTGGGTCGTGGCTTCAACGTCTCTATATCGTCGTCATTGATCTTTACCGTAAACGACGGTGCGGTGATTTTCTCGTCCTTTATATATGCACATTTTGCGTGTACATTTGGAAATAATTATAAGTAGACCTAGTGTAGCGCCATCTAGCGTCCCAGCATCAGCGCGAGTTTGGGGATTTGGTTTGGTGTGGGGCTTGAGGCCTATCAACCTCTCGACTGGAAGTTATCAATGTCACCACAGTTTCTTACTGACCAACCTGCAAGAATACTCTCTCAGTGAATGTATCATCCCCTTGTGACTGAGGAGTTTGATTTTATTCATTTATTATGCACCCTATACCCATCCCATGGGACCTCTTAAAAAGAACGTCGCTTTTGGCCGTTTGCCCGTATGGGTGAATTTGGACATAATTTGAAAATGAAAATGAAAATAAATTTGGGATTTTTTTTTCAACAACAGTAAGTTAAGGGTCCTCTGATAGGTTAGGTGGGCAGGAAATTATCATAAAGTTTCAAAACGTTATGAAAAACGTTAATTGAAAGTCATCTATTCTAACCTTACAGAGTCGGCCGGACGACTCAAACAGAAAACGGAACAGTACGTCACTTTTGTGAGTCAATTTCATTTCAAATTACGTCCAAATTTGGCCATAGCGCGCATACGAGCCAAAAGTAACGTTATTTAAGAGGACGGGTTGCACACTCATATCCATCTCGTGGGCGGTAATGCACCCCATACCCCTCCCATGCGTCCTCATGTTCCTTCGGTTAGGGCCTTTTAGTAGAACAGTTTCATAACGTTGGGAACGCTCGCGAGAACGGGCTGCATAGCTTAGGAACTAAACCCCAAATTCATTTAACTAAGTTACAATTTGATAAGCTAGTTACACAGTTTAGTGTATATATTAATTTATATACACTTTTATAGCACAACTGGTTCAAGAACTGGATCTTAAGAGCCTTTAAGGCAAGTAATTTACATCTGAGGAGAGTAAGTTCTACATATTTACTAATCATGCACCACATGCCCACCGTTGTCTGGTGGTGTCTTAGACACAAGTGGTCACCCCAGAGTTAATGCTGCACTTAACCATCCCCACACAAGTGGTCACCCCGGAGTTAATGCTGCACTTAACCATCCCCACACAAGTGGTCACCCCGGAGTTAATGCTGCACTCAACCTTCCCCACACAAGTGGTAAAACTTTAGTCTCCCACAACCATCTGGCAAGTGTTCAACAAACACATTGTTACCAGTCACAATATAGTCTACATAAACACAACAACATTGTGACCCTCCAGATGTTCCTGCTACCATCTGGAGGGTGAAGTAACACTACATCACTTAACCTTTCCATTTTTATTGTTCGACGTTTCGTCAGCAATGTGACGTCTTCAGGAGTACACTCTGTTGCACTAACACAGTTATACTGAGCTTACAAGAGTGATTGATGAAGATTATGCCACCCAAAAGGTGATTCATGCCCGATTCAAAAGGTGATTCATTTACGGTTTATTCATGCCCGTGCCACCTTTTGGGTGGCACGGGCAAATAAACCGTAAAAGGTTCCACTTGCTGTTGTTTGAGATTCGCTACTTGAAACTGTGACGGTAAAGCGTTGGTGTTCGGCTGTTTCAAAAGCTAGGGGCAGGGCCTCGTCACATTAGAGAAAAAAAAGAGAAAAACTGGAACTTTCGTCTGTGGTAAGATAATGGGAAGACACACAAAACACAAGTAAATTTAACAATGAAATTTTAATTACGTTAGAAAAACAAGACATGAATAAAGTTAAGCATAAAATATAAAAGATATAAGTCAACAAACAACATAATATTAATAATCACTGGCAAATGAAAAGTTACGTTAAGACAAGTGAGTTACAGTGATAGCAAAATAAATATGAATGGAGCTGGAATATTGGCTTCGAGCTGCCACCTCCCTTAGTACACGAAAGCCAAGGCTTAGTCTACCAGCGAGAGATGTCAACTGCAAGGAGCACTGAGATATTCTGACAATACTGGGCCACTGCAGCCCAGACATCAACTTGTGGCGGAGGGCGGAGGGCAGGTGCGACGGGACACCAGCCAATCAGCGACAGGCAGGCAATGGACAAGCAGTTTGCTGATTTACGGTGGCGGTAGGTAGCAGGTGTGCCGGTGTGCTGGATACGTTTTGCTCTCTGGGCAAAACGTTTTGGAGATACTTGTTGGACGTATCTTCTATATTATCTTTTGTTTTTACGTACTTTGAAGGGAAGAGCAGGCTCAATCTCTCTTGAAAGAGATTATCGTCACAAAACAAAAACTTCCAAGTAGCACGGGCTATGGTGAGCCCGTAGTGGACTTACCCTGCACAGGAGCGGGGCTGTAACTTCGGTTCCACTTGCACTATGAGTGGAACCTATATATCCTCCCGCACAAAAACTTGTAACTGTAAGGGCTATTTATGCTCGTGCCACCTCTTGAGTGGCTTAATCTTTATCAAATAACTTGTAACTTAGGGTTCTACGCTACTCATGCCCGTTCCGCTTCATGGGTGGCCCAATTGTGGGAACCGACCTGTGAGATTTATATTTATTTAATTTATATGAATTTATATTTACGTTAATTTATATACTTCGATAGCAATTTGTATAATGATAAGTGGACTGTATTTCTGCAATAATCTCATAATCTCACAAATCGATCCTCTACACATTAGGGGGGTTTATATTTATATGTATGCAGCCAATCAAACTACAGTAACTACATACATTGAAGAGGTTCCTTATCTTATAGTACAGCAGGTTAGTCTACCAGGTATAACTAGGGTGTAGACACCAAATTATCCTCTTTGAGGTAGCTTCTATCACCCAGTAACTGGTGCACAAAACTTGCATCCTCGTCTTGACCTGTCAAAAGGGCGCTAGCTGTGAAGCCAGAAACCTAGTATATGACAAGTATTTCAGAGAAAACACTATATGGAACTTGAAGACCTGGCTTAATTACCTTTAGTTTGAGGCTTCCATGTGATCTAACCGGGTCACCCTATTTAATGACATTAATGGCCACTAATGATAAATAATGGGTTTCGGAAAGAACACTTAACTTGATTTGTTGACAGCGTGTTGACAGATGGTACACCTTTGGTATCCATAACACTACGTCCAAGTAAAATTAACAGGAGCCGAATTTGCTCCCGTGTGAGCCTCTGGTCTCGTTAAACAACAATGGCTGCCCCTTCCTCCCCACTGACGCCTGGACTACTTTGTCCAGATTTCAGAAAGTGATAGAAGGGTTACATTTACTCTACTTTAATATTGATAATTAAGTTATTTTATATAAGATGTTTTTATGATGGTAAAGTCCAAAGACTTATGTATTTAAGAATAATTCCCAGCAAAATAGCTGGTGAATTATAATAGTATGTGGTGATGATATCCCGTTTTCTATAGACGGTAATTCCACTACAAGTTACGTTTTCTATGGGTAACTTGTTGGTAATACAGCTATTATCTGTATGATATATTAAATGGTGTCGGATTTTCCGACATAATTCCCCAGGGGGCTGCTCACGGGTCGAAGTCCTGTTTAGAACAGACAAACACCGATACTCCTCCTTCGTATTATTAGATTAATTTGATGTTAGTAGTTAGTAAGCACACATTTGTGCGTCTGTTCGTACAGGACGGATGTCCCGTACTAGAGTTGCAGGGGTTAGAAGTCTAATGCGATTTCATTTCCCTGTCAACTCTTGAAAGGCTAATATTCAAGCCTTATTACATATTATTTAACCCAGAAGACTGAATGTGATCAAGTACTACAGTCAAGTATGATTCAGGGACTGCAGTGAGATCAGTGACATTAGATATAACTTGAAGTTTGTTCAGGTAACTGGTCACTGATATATAAACACTGAGGCCCATGGAATACATCTTGATTAAATAATAAATGTATCAAATCAGTCATCAAATTTATTGGGGTTTAATTTAGTTAATTGATTCAGAAGATTGAATAGCTCATCATTAAAGTAAAGTATGGTTCTGAGACTGCAGTGGGTTCAGTGACATTGGTCGCAGTGACTTGTAGCTGTTTTAGGCTACTGTTCACTGATTTGCCACTGAGGCCTCATGAACTCATCTCCAGCTTTAAATGATGATACTAACATCAACTTCTGTTGGTATAGTCAGCTGTAATCTCCTTAGTATAATGCTACTGGAGAAATATAATCAGCTGACAAATTTAGATTTCTACTGGTATTGTTTATCTGCAGGCATAGGTCTCCTCAGGCTTGATACTGGGCCTGAGAGTAATTTACCTCCTGCAGAGTTTAACATGGTTATACCCTGATATTTAGTAGGGCTACCGATGAATCGATGACAATAGTCTGTCCCTACAAGGAGACCGAAGTCGGTGAGGTGATCAGACTTAATATTATCTGCCAATTTTATTCCTCTATTTCTCAGGAATTTGGCTGTTGCTCGCAGACCTTGAACTTGTAGGTCTACTGGTATTTTGTCCACCACAATGGCTTGTACTCGACAGACGTACCTGCCTAAGCGTACTGATGGTTGTACCACCTGGTAGACTTGAGGTCCTGCATCTGTTACAAACCCTGAGATGTTGAATGACATCTGGGCTACAGGCCTTAATTGTAATTCATCTGCCAACTTTTTAGTAATATATGTTCTCTGGGATCCTTGGTCAAACAACCCACGGGTATGGACCTTGGCCCTCTTATTCAGGATGGTAATTTGGGCAGTAGGCAAAGTCGTATTACCTTTAGACTTTGCCGATTGGACACTCTTTGTTTGTTGCACCTTGCAGTACTGTACTGTGGTGGGAATGCTATCTTCCACCTTGGGTCTTGAATACGTTAATTTCGTATATTTGCACAGTGCTGCATGGTGTCTACCTCTTCTACACCTGTTGCAGGTGTTGAATTGGGTATCACAATAGTCTATGTTGTGTGACTTGAGACACCTTGCACATCTCCCTAATTCCTGGAGTCGCTCCATACGAGTGTCTCTGGTTGGATAATTAGCACAACAGTATGTTGAATGTTTCCTTTTGCAGAACATACATGTTCCCCAGCCTACTGCACGTTTGGAAGTTACCGGTTTGGGTGAACTAGTAACAGTAGGCTTGGAGGATGCTGCTGCATTGTCAGATTTTCTGCAACTTGATGTTAGAGTAATTGACTGATGTTTATTTGGGGTAGTTGTTTTACCCTTTAATTGACTCTTATTTTCTATTTCTGAAGGCTTGCAAGAGGCTTTAACTTCCTCATTTGCTCGTCGTTTGTTTATGATGGAATGTAAACCTTCAGTGATGTCCTGTACTGTCAGGATGGTGTTATGTTGATGTGCATATAATTCATCTAGTATATCGCTGGACAATTTTCGTTGAAGGACTACTTTGGTCATCCATTCACTAGTAGTTATATCAACCTTAAGACTGAATATTCTTAGCAGTGACTCAAACTCCATGCTGAAGGATTGTAATGAGTCAGCAGTCTGATCAGGTTGAGGTAAATCCAGCAATTGTAGTACTAGATGTATGACAGTTTTCTCATTGCCAGCATTATCCATACTGGCTAGTTGGTGAAGCCTTGTGGGGCTTGTACTTGGGCTGCTCATAATACTGAACAAACACTAATGGTAGCCTAGGGTAAATTCTGCACTCACTAGGCAATAATCCTACCTCTACTAGAGGTTAGCACTTAAAATTAATACACATTATATATATACAATCATACACACTAATGATTTGAGTGATAAACCAGTGTCACTGGAAGTACCTTTAGGTTAGCTCTTCTATATCACCCTAGGATGGTAGAGACACTAATTAATCACTCAAAGGTGTAATGATCATAAGTAAATTATTATATATACACAACTCAACTCGAGTTGATAAAAATTACACCCAAAATAGGGTCTGGACCATTCATTAATGGTGTTAGGTTAATCAATATAGTACAACTGACTATGGTAATAATGGGACTAGGATGAACGATAATAGTTCAACTAGTCAATGGTTAATATCCTACCCTGTTGTGGGTTGGCAATTAGTAAATATTATACTGTGATCACTAGTGCAATATATATTAAATGATTCTCTATTTTGGAGAAATAATATACACAATTATTGATAATAGCCTCTTAATTGCCTCTATGAAACTTCTTATATTATCAAGAAGTATTAAATATTATTAGTGACCTCGCGAAATAAACTCCACAAAATTCGTAGAATCACGCGACACCACAGCCACTACATTTGGCTGGCTTCAATATTAGTGCTGTCATTTCACGAAATAACACGCCACCAAATATCTGTGGGTGTGCATGAAACCGCTGACGAAGCTGAACTGGGCTGAGGGAGGCTCCTGAGCTCCCACGAGGCAACGCCGCTGTCTTGACTGGCTTTGTTTAAATAACACTGCACTAGAATATTTAATGAATCCACTGGATAACTGGTTCATCCGGTACTAAGATGACCAAATGCGGGTTCAAAGGATCAAATAATCCGTCATCCGGTTCGAAGATGACCAAATAATGTGGGAACCGACCTGTGAGATTTATATTTATTTAATTTATATGAATTTATATTTACGTTAATTTATATACTTCGATAGCAATTTGTATAATGATAAGTGGACTGTATTTCTG
>NC_091176.1:28209651-28224651 GCF_040958095.1 Procambarus clarkii
CTTTGCTCTTTCGGCCCGCCTCTCAACTGTCAATCAACTGTTTACTAACTACTTTTTTTTCCACACCACACACACACTCCAGGAAGCAGCCCGTGACAGCTGACTAACTCCCAGGTACCTATTTACTGCTAGGTAACAGGGGCACTTACGGTGAAAGAAACTTTGCCCATTTGTTTCTGCCTCGTGCGGGAATCGAACCCGCGCCACAGAGTTACGAGTCCTGCGCGCTGTCCACCAGGCTACGAGGCCCCTACACTGTAGTAGGGCACTGTGTAGGGGAGATATTGTGTGTGTAGGGGTGATATTGTGTGTGTAGGGGAGATATTGTGTGTGTAGGGGTGATATTGTGTGTAGGGGAGATATTGTGTGTAGGGGAGATATTGTGTGTGTAGGGGAGATATTGTGTGTGTAGGGGAGATATTGTGTGTGTAGGGGAGATATTGTGTGTGTAGGGGAGATATTGTGTGTGTAGGGGAGATATTGTGTGTGTAGGGGTGATATTGTGAGTGTGTAAGGGTGATATTGTGAGTGTGTAGGGGAGATATTGTGTGTGTAGGGGAGATATTGTGTGTGTAGGGGAGATATTGTGTGTAGAAGGTCTGCTCGTAACGCTATAGGTGTTAGTGGCTTTGTAAGAATGTAAGATCAACAATGTTATGTACTCCCTCAAACCCATTGTACCTTCTTGTAAATAAATAAATAAATAAAATAAATAAGTGATTTTGTGTGTAAGGGCGTGCATGGTGTGGGAGGGCGAGTACATGGTGTGGGAGGGCGAGTACATGGTGTGGGAGGGCGAGTACATGGTGTGTAGTGGGAGTGAGATGATATAAAGTGTGTAGTGAGGTGCGCAACTGTACAAGAAAAATACTGGATAATTAAAAAAATAACTTATTTTTATAATTAGATAAAAGATAATTTTAGAAGTAATCCCAATCGTTACAATACTTACTATGGAACTGTAAGCATAATCAGCCACATTGTTGTTAACACGATAACTGCTTGACACAATGTTGATTGAATATTGGCACCTGTCCATTCCCATCCCACCAGGTCTCTTATCTGAAGGTTATCTAAGCGAGATGTGTTATCTAAGCAAGATAACCATCTAAGCGTTACCAGGAGGCAATTAACGAAATTGTACTTCTCAGGTCTTTTGATGTGTACAGGAAAATCTGATTTTCATCTGGTATTACTCTTTTGTGCACAGCTGATTGTATAAACAAACGGTTGGCACTAGCGGGTATGTTGACTCACTGTCAGGGAATATTCACATATTTTCCATCTAGTATATCACGTAGCAAGAAGATGTAACTGTTGGTCATCCTCTTGCAACAGCTGGCCACATTCCTACAGCAGGTGGCCACCTTCCTGTTGGGTGGCCAGCTGTAGCCACCATCACTAACCATCTAACTCCAGTCACACTTCCTGACGGATGCTCGCAGGTCTTAGACAGGACCTACGTCAGGACTCACACATCGTTTCATAAATAAGATCCGCCAAACAAATGCTGGGAGAACCATACATTAGACTAAGCCTAAGATTCATAAATAAGTCATTGATGTTCCTAATGAAACTTCAAGCTAAGGGCCGTTATCGTACATCAGCTGATCTGAAGCCTCGCTCTAGAACCTCATTCATTTGATGAGTTTGTTATTTGATTACATTAGAATTCGATAGGCTCTTTCTATCCCCTTTCTTCGTATTGTTAATATCGTAGGAAGATTACGGTGTCATCTGTCAAGCAGGAAGGCCTCGCGATCTCAGTCTGGTGACCCTCATAGAACTATTTTTTTCACTCGCTGCTTGATGGAATATTTGAACGTGAAATTTATGTAAGAAAGGGTAACGGAAAATACACAATTAGGCTATACAAGCCTTGTATATCGAATGGATAGTATTTTCTAAGTTGCATTTATTTCAGAATGTAAAAGGTGAGGCGGTTGGGTTTGATAATTCATAATTATAATAATTCATTGTGTCGGGGGACAGGCAGCCAGAGTGTATTATACACGTCTTCAGTCTCTTATCGGTCTCCCCACAAGGTTGAATTACTGACCCCGCCCAAGATGCAACCCCACAACAAGCTCATTAACTCTTGGGGTACTTACTTACTGCTAAGTGAACAGGTGCATTAGGTGGCAGGAAATGTGCCCAACCATTTTTGTTCTGCCCGGGTTTCGAACCCGGAATTCTTGATTCTGGGTCGAGAACAAATCCGACTGTATTACCGGGACCCTTGAAGATAAGATAGATTTTGATAAGAATCTTGGTATACCTTAAGAAGACTTTTGATACAATATATTTGATGTATTATAATTAAACAATAAAATTTAGGCACATTATAAACACATGGAACTCACAATTTTGCAAGAGGAAAGTAATTTTGGTAACAATAGATTACTGGAGGGTGACAGCCCAAAATGACGTTACTCACAATCACTGTGTGAGGGATGACAAGAATCTTTCATGGCTGATTGGACTAAGGCTTGTGTCCCGCATTTCTTTCTTTTTAATTAATTTTAAATCTAAAATAGGATGATGTTTTTTCTCTTACTCTCTTGCTTTAAATTTTCACTAATTGTCGAAGTTACTATAGCCAGTTTGTTCCCTCAAGTGGGATTAATAAAAATGAATAATTCTGCACTTATTTGTTGACGGATGCAATATATTCAAAAACAGTTAGCATGACAACGTATATTAAGGCGCCAGACGGCTGCCCCAGTACTGGGAGTTCATTGGCTCGCCCCATGAGGCTCCGCCTGTGACCTTGAAACTAACCAATGACGTTGAGGAGGTAGTGCCTTGATCCTTCACGAAAGCTAGGCTGGAGCCCATACACACTTAGTCGAGGGATTGAAGGCGATCCTGTAGCACACACACCTTGTCCAGGACTGCTTGCTGTTGAGTGGACCCTCTGAAGCCTTAAGGTGATGCATTGGTTATCTTGTCTTCCGTTGATAGGGCGAACTTAACAGTGTTGATTGGATAGCATTTGTTAATTGTGTCAAATACAGAGATCAATGGTTATACTTTGTTAGAGATTTTAATTGTTTATGTATCTGATAACTCTTCTGACGCTAAATTTACTAAACTCTTGTATTCAATTTTGTAAGTAATTATGAAACGTAAGTGGTATATATAACCATATAGCATTTATATTCCAAGCATACTCACAATTATTTATGTAACATTTACGATGCGTTTATGGGAGCAATAAATATAAACTTATGTGTTCTAAAATAGCTTATTTCACTGATGATATTAATAATTAGTTTTGTACCTTTTTTAAACTATTTGATTACAATCTCTAGATGATGCGTGCTACATTTGTTTAATTGTTTTTTTCAACCCACCTTTGGCTATTTTATAGTTGTGAGGTGGATGTGGAGGACTGACCTTCCATGTTAACCTTGCCTGGTACTGACCTTGGTCATATTTCACCGTCTCCAAGTGGTTCTGGTATGTCAGGGTATCATCAGGTGCATGGTGATAGGGATGTGTTCCTTTAATAAATGAAAAAAATGAGTTTTCTTTAATGAGAAAATCTGGGACGTGCCTCAGGCGACAACAAGTTTCTAAGGTCGCATTCATTTCTACGAGGATAGAAGTAGCCTAAGCTACTCTATCCTTTTGAGGTGTATTCCATTATCCCAATAAACTTACTTGAACTGTATGCTAATAAGCAGAATCGGTGTAGCGTAAGCTAGTTTAGATTATGTGTCTTTGCAGTTACTTGTTTAAAAACAATTGGTGGTGATTAACTCACTTCTGTTTGTGTCATTTTGATTGCAGAGGGCTGTGTGGTGCCTTCATTTGAGGAATTTCTCCACATTTCCAGTTCTAACTTGTCATCTGGGGTGTTGTGCTGGCGTAAACACTTTCTGCAACGCTGTGAATCTTTAAGGCGGGCTTGTCTATATGCCTAATCAAGGAATAAATGGCATCAGTAAAGTGGATGTTTATTTTCACAGGACGTACATTGTTCCTTACAAAACCACTAGACTGAGGCGAGGGTTGTGGGGTTGCCTTCTCCCTCATTGATATATCAGCCTACCTTGCTTGGCTTCCATGTCTCATGATAATGTTGTTTATGGGATTTGTCCATAGTACTCCCCCTTCATATAATCTAGGGTAGGAGTACAAATGCAGATATACCTAAATGTGTTAATATAAAAAAATTATGGTTTTTATGCTTCACATTCTTCTCTGGATGTTGAGGTTACTGAACTTCGTAAGGTCGAATGTGGTTCAATGTGGTGCTTAGTCCTGACATCTATAGAGAAGTAGCTTTTCTTGTTTCATAAGTATAGTATTATAGTGTCACAAGATAATTTTTGCTGCACTATAATATTCAACGTCCAATTCAGTGCTAAGTAATTCATATCAGATAATAAAGTTGGGTGAAGCTAGCCTGAAGTGTCTGGCCTCCAACCTTGGATAGACAAACAGATAGACAAACACTCTCACAGATATTGATAAGTCGGCAGTTCTCGTGAATATTGGTTGTTGTTGTTGTTGTTGTTTTAGATTCAGCTACTCCGAACAAAATTTCCAAGTAGCACGGGCTACTGGGCTTGGTAAGATAGTAAGCCCGTAGTGGACGTGAATATTGGTGCTGCTTAAAAACACAACGCTCAGTTGATGAGGTTACTCCTGGCCTTGTCTGACGAGAATTTTATTAATAGTTCTCTAATTTTGCCCTTGGGGGGATCTAAAAATCCTCGCCGGAATGTTTTCAATATGTTCATAGGTTTTAGGTTATTGACCTATCACAACTTGTATTCATAGATTTTTGGTGATTCTGCCATAAGTCTGTAGGTACAGTGTTGGAAGTTACATTACAAAATATTAAACAGTTTGCATTTTGACCCACCTCTTTGTGGGTCATTGTTCCTTTTATAACCAAACTACTTTACAGACTAAAGATAGATCTCTCATTGGCCAACTTCATGATTACTTAGCTCTGATACGTTGTAAGGGTTGAACGGGAGCCGTAGTCTTAACGAGTTGAGTTTGAGATATATGGCAACGAAACTTCGTATGGTAGTTGTGACTGAAATTCGTGCGACGCCATCATTGTTGTTGCAAGTCTGGGCGGACGCGTCGTTTTGGTCACGTATCCCCGGGAGGGGGGGTTGCCAACACCTATATTTTATCTGCTTTAATACACAGTATCTACCTTTATTTGTTACTATTTCATATTTTATTTAATAATTAATCAATTATTGAACTGTTATTCTACATCTGGATGGTTTACTATTATTATTTTTTAATTTCAGATGTAATTCTACGAACCAAAATATTACTGTGATGTGTTTACCCACTTAATTTAACTATTTGTAGGATTTTTCCAGGTAAATTATTTGTTGAGGAATACAATAGATGTGGATATATAATATAGTATAGCGCGTATTAGTATGTTTTCCCAGATTTACAAATAAGACGTTGATTTTTCTGGTCTAATTGATAGTTCTTCATCGCTGAAAGAAAAGTAAGACATTCTATTGTGGTAATACTTTTGTATTTTGACTGGCTACATTGCAAATTCTGCTACATTTGAGAATTTAGGTTCAAAAGGATGCACGTCTCATGTTAATAAACATCCGGTTTGTATATACTTACTAGCTTACATGTCCCCGGAACTTACTGCATTTTGGTAAGATTCTTTATTCAGGTAAAGGTACATCCATTGAGTTACATACATAATGATGGATTTAAAGATAGATATAGTACATACAATACCTAAAGCCACTAGTACGCATAGCGTTTCGGGCAAAGACAAGAGACAGCATGTTGTTGTCAAGCGGCTTGTCTCGTGGTTCACTCTGCTCTCACAGACCTTTAACTGGACGGTAGAGTGACGGTCTGGCTTCCTGCAGGTCGGTGTTCAATCCCCGATCGTCCAAGTGGTTGGAGGAACATTCCTTCACCCGTCCCATCCCAAATCCTTATTCTCACCCCTTCCAAGTGCTATATAGTCGTAATGGCTTGGCGCTTTCCCCTGATAATTAAAAATTAAAAAAATTGCTGTCATAGGTACAGCAGCCGGGTCAAGGGTACATGAGGCGGGTCAGAGTACAGGAACCAGGTTAGGGTACAGCAGGTGGGTCAGGGTACAGTAGCCGGGTCAGGGTCCTGTAGCCGGGTCAGGGTCCTGTAACCGGGTCAGGATACAGTAGCCGGGTCAGGGTCCTGTAGCCGGGTCAGGGTCCTGTAGCCGGGTCAGGGTACAGCAGTCGGGTCAGGGTACAACAGTCGGGTCAGGGTACAGCAGCCAAGTAAGGGTCCTATAGCCGGGTCAGTGTACAGCAGGCGAGTCAGGGTACAGCAGGCGGGTCGGGGTACAGCAGCCAGGTCAGGGTACAGCAGCCAAGTCAAGGTACAGTAGCCAGATCAGGGTACAGCAGGCGGGTACAGCAGCCAGGTCAGGGTACAGCAGGCGGGTACAGCAGCCATACTAAACTTGAGCTGATAGGGGACTTTACTACATTAGAGTTATTGATTGATATATTTGTGTTGCAGCAAATATGGAGAACTTAGAGTGGGTTGACCGAGGCTACGGGAAGAACAACGTGAAGCTCCTGCACGTGCGTCGTGACGGCCCCGTCCACTCCATCAAGGAGTACGAAGTCAACACCCAGCTCACCCTCGAAACGGACAAGGATTACATCCATGGCGACAACTCCGATATCGTGGCGACCGACTCTCAGAAGAACACTGTTTACATCTTAGCCAAGAAACACGGGGTGAGTGACGCCCGCCGTGGCCCCTCACACGCTGTACACGGCCCATGCTGGTAGCCTATGTTGTTGTTGTTATAGATTCAGCTACTCGGAACAAGTTCCAAGTAGCACGGGCTATGGTGAGCCCGTAACTTACCTGGCACAGGAGCGGAGCTGTGTGTGGTAGCCTACCCATAATGTGTCTCTTCTTTGTGTCATATTAACGCTTTATTGACAAGGTACCTGTAATTTGTGCCACATTTTAAGAGGTATAAACAGCAAAGGTGACCGAGTCTTTCATTGTCCGGCAGGTGACCTCTCCGGAAGCCTTCGCTCTGCTCTTGAGCTCACACTTCCTCAACAAGTATGCCCACGTGAACAGGGTGACCATTGACGTGGAGGAGTACCCGTGGCGCCGTCAGGTGATGGATGGTCGTGCCCACAACCACGCCTTCGTCTACTCTCCAGAGTACCACCATACCTGTAGGGTGGTACAGAGGCGTGAAGGTGAGCCGGATAGGGGGCGTGGAGGCACTGTACCGCCTCCCTCCTCCTCCTTCGCCTCATAAGTTCCTCATATCCGATCTCTCTATCCACATATCCCTTTCATGTGTTATATAGTCATTTGGCCTTGACGCTTTCTTGCGAAAAATGAACGGCGGGGAGCTCAGTGTTCATCTTAGCGAGACTGAGAACCTTCCTCCTGCACATTGCTCTTATCAACACGTTTCCTATAACCTGGCAGCTGCTATTCATGTAGTATTTCTCTTCCACCTTTATTGTCTGTCTCGCTTCTTCCCAACCCTCTCCTCCGCACAACTTTCTTCCTTTCTTATCCATTCCGTGCCTTGTACACTCCTTAGCGAACACTCATCCTCTCCCTCACACCCACCAGCGACCACTACTCTCTCTCACACCCACCAGCGGCCACTATTCACCCTCACACCCACCAGCGACCACTACTCTCCCTCACACCCACCAGCGGCCACTACTCTCTCTCACACCCACCAGCGATCACTACTCTCCCTCACACCCACCAGCGACCACTACTCTCTCTCACACCCACCAGCGATCACTACTCTCCCTCACACCCACCAGCGACCACTACTCTCCCTCACACCCACCAGCGGCCACTACTCTCCCTCACACCCACCAGCGATCACTACTCTCCCTCACACCCACCAGCGGCCACTACTCTCCCTCACACCCACCAGCGATCACTACTCTCCCTCACACCCACCAGCGGCCACTACTCTCCTTCACACCCACCAGCGACCACTACTCTCCCTCACACCCACTAGCGGCCACTACTCTCCCTCACACCCACCAGCGATCACTACTCTCCCTCACACCCACCAGCGGCCACTACTCTCTCTCACACCCACCAGCGATCACTACTCTTCCTCACACCCACCAGCGGCCACTACTCTCCCTCACACCCACCAGCGATCACTACTCTCCCTCACACCCACCAGCGATCACTACTCTCCCTCACACCCACTAGCGGCCACTACTCTCCCTCACACCCACCAGCGATCACTACTCTCCCTCACACCCACCAGCGGCCACTACTCTCTCTCACACCCACCAGCGATCACTACTCTCCCTCACACCCACCAGCGGCCACTACTCTCCCTCACACCCACCAGCGATCACTACTCTCCCTCACACCCACCAGCGGCCACTACTCTCCCTCACACCCACCAGCGATCACTACTCTCCCTCACACCCACCAGCGATCACTACTCTCCCTCACACCCACCAGCGATCACTACTCTCCCTCACACCCACCAGCGACCACTACTCTCCCTCACACCCACCAGCGGCCACTACTCTCCCTCACACCCACCAGCGACCACTACTCTCCCTCACACTACCCACCTCTCCACAGAGAAGCCGGAAGTGACGACGGGTCTGCAGGGGCTGCGGGTGCTGAAGACGACACAGTCCGCCTTCATTAACTTCGTCAGTGATGAGTTCCGGTCCCTGCCGGACATGAAGGACCGCATCTTCTCCACCATCATCTCCGCCTCCTGGCAGTACAACACCGTCGAAAGCGTCGACTTTGGCAAAATCTGGTAAAGAGAGAGAGAGAGATGTCCATGCTAATATTAAATATTGCAATTAAGTACCCACACACACCCAAATGTATATATATAATATATTTCCTTCAGTATTAAGATGCTAAAAGAGACCGTAAGCCATAATCAGATTTTTCAATAAATATTTGCTTATGTTGTCGTTGCTGCCATATTTTAGTAAAGCTAAGAAAATCAATAATGAACGTTTATTTTCAGTATTTTACACCCAGGATGTAAACATGTATACGACGATATTTATAATGTATATGCAATTTATGTATAAGCAGAGAATAATTCACAATAGTAGGCATCCATAAGTCTCAGGAGACTATGGAGTTGCGCTCTGGTTGTCGGTCTGAAGTGGCCTCTTCAGGGCGCAAAACCTGGGTAGGTTGATACTGAGGAGAAGCTGTTATCCATGCAGCAGGTCCTCCCTCTCCACGGCGCTGAAAGTCTTCAAGGGAAAGGCAAATGCCAATGCGATTGGTTCCAGCGCCGTCTCTGGAACTGTCGGGACGATGTTGAAGGCAACTGTCCTAGGGACTCCAGCTCCAGAGATGACTTCGAACTTGGTAAAAGAAGGCTCAGGGACTCCAAACCTGGAGACCGCCGTGGTCGGGGCCGGAGAAGAACGACCCCAGCAAGAGCAAGAACGACCCCAGCAAGGGCAAGAACGACCCCAGCTTCCTGAAGCAGAGCCTGGGGGGGCCGCACCAGCCCCAGGAGGTGGACGGCCCGGTCCCGCACCTACGGGTTCCTGACAGAGATCGTCACAGCCCCCTATCACCCGAGGCCCGCTTCCTTCATGACCCAGCAGAAGGAAGAGCAATAATTATTAATTACAACTATTATTATTTAATAATTATTATAATGATAATATAATTAATTAATAATTAACACTAACAATAATAATCACAGTCACAATAATGTGACTGAAAATTAATACCCCCCCTCCCCCCAACACACATGAACAGAAGGAAAAGTACACACGACTTGCGGATCCTCAAGAACAGACCGAAACGTCACCACTTTCCTTTCTATACATATTTACCTGATGGCATTTATGTGAGGTTTGGGTATTTATGTATGAATTCGCTTCAAATAATTCATCCCTCTGAGTGTATTTTTCTCTCAATATACTTATTTCAATCTTAAACTTAAATTTTCTCATGAAAAAGCTCTTAAAAGTATTCTTACCACAGAACAAATCTCTCCTCAGGATAATGATACTGAAACTGATCAACGACAAGTTCGCAGGACCGCCTGACACTGGCATCTTCTCTCCCTCCGTCCAGAACACCGTCTACCTCATTCAGAAGGCCGCCCTCGAGGAGATACCGGAGGTCAGTCTCCGGGTCGTCAGTTCTCACATTAATTATTAACACTATAGTACTCGAAGGCTTTACAGGCTTCGTCTTGTCGTTACTAGCGGCTAAACTATCTAATAGTGGCGGTGCGAACAATTGATAGCCCTGAACGAGGCAGATGTTAGGCTAGTATAAGCGATGTAAACAATCGATAGCACTATATAAGGCTGGTATTATTTCTTAAAACTTGGGAGAACTGATATTTTAACTATGTTTATTTTGTTGCATAAAAACAGGTGCTACAATAATCGAAACAAGAGCAGTGTTTAGTTTTAAGATGTACCTACATAGACTCATTAAACAAATTAAGAGGACTTTTCGTCAACAATATTTTTGTTAGTAGGTAGGAGGTACTAACCTAGCTGTGCTTGTGGGGCTGAATTAGTTTCCACTCGTGTTCCCTTGTTTACGTCACTTACATTAAAAAAAAGTGTTTTTGTGTATCTTGTGAATTCCACTGAGTACTTTGTATACTATGATCATGTTTTTCCTGTTTCTTCTATTCTAAGAATGTGAGGTTATGTTTATTTATTCTTTTCCGATAATTCATTCTTCCCAGCTCTCAGCCTAGTCTATATAATACCTCTGGACATTCTCCAGCTTTATTTTGTATTTGCCCAGATGTGAAATTGATTCTGATACTACATATTTCAGAATTAGTTTGATATATGGGACATACCGAGTTGTGAATGATTCCTGTGTCAAAATTCTGATGTAGTCCTTACGTTGGCCAACCTTGCATATTCAGCTGAGGGGTACCCAGTTAATGTGCCTCTGTAGATAGTTTCAATGTGATAGCAATCTCAGATATTTTTTTTATATATTTCAGAATTCCAGAAGGATTTGAGCATTTATTTGATACATTACGTCCGGCCTCTTGCCTCTAGCATCCATCTTCATTATTTTGCATAAGCTGGAGTTAATGAACACCAACCACTTCTTAGTCTTCCCAGTGCATCATGTAGTTTCTTGCAGTCCTCCTTTATGCTTATCTTCATTATTTTACATCAGCAAGCATTGTGTTATATTTATTCGCTGTACAACATCATTTACATATATCTGGAATAGGATTGATCCTAATACTGAATCCTGTGAAACCTCGCTGATAATGTTTCCCAAGTTTAATTATTTTTCCCACAGCATGACTGTATTATCTTATTTAAGTACACCGTTATCGACTGTAGAGCTTACCCGGTCACCCTTACTTGTTACTCCAGCTTGTGTCGGAGTCTCTTATGAGATACTGTGTCAAAGGCTTTTTGTAGTTCAAAAATCTGCAGTCTTTGTACCTTTATAATCTGGCTGACTGTTGTTACCCTATTATAGATGTGTACCAAGTCTATGAGACATACTTTGCCATCCCTTAACCCATGCTGGTGTTTCGTTATAAAAGTCTTTCTTTCCAAGTGTCCAAGCAGATTCTTATAAAACTTTCCATCACCTTGCATAGTATACATATGTAAGGGTCCAGTAGTTTAGAGCCCCTTGTCTTTCTTCCTCTTTATATGCTGACACAGTTGGCTCTCCTCCAGCTTTTCTGGTAGTATCATGATTTCCAATAATTTATTGCGTATCTTTACCAAACTCATGTGAGTGTGTGTGTGTGTGTGTCAGTTGGCTAGTCCCGCGACGTTCAACACCAGCTGCCAATTTTCCTTCCGTTGATTCTAATATAATAATATTAAACAGATATCCAATATTATGGTGACGCTGCCCAACAAGCACTACTACAGCGTGGACCTGAGCAAGTTCAAGGAGGTGGGAAGCATGGAGAACAACGAGGTCTTCCTCCCGGTCGACAAACCTTCCGGCAACATCATGGCGGTCATGGGTCGCAAGAATCAGTCCAAACTATAGACACTCGAGCATCACCTAAGATATACCATAACTACAAGGCACAATTTTAAGCTTTATTTGGATTTAATTTACTGGAAGATATATTGCAGGCATAAAGTAGACTTAATCCAAAAGCCTTTTCCTAATTATCATAATTTGTTATTGATGTCAATTGTTATTTGTTAGCTTTCTAAATGAAGTGCATGAACCATGTAATTTACATGCTCATGCTGCATAGAAACATTAATTTTCTTAACGTTAATTGCTCTCGGCTAAGGTTGATAATTGAAACAAAAAAATCCTTACTATAAATCTCATGTCAATTAACACAGACTCACAGCTAATGTAAAGTTAATCCCTGTTCAACTGGTTAGAAAGTAATTTTAAAATACATATCCAATTCTTTGGTTAATAAAGGTGATGTGATTTAATGAGAATGAAAAGTATGATCTCCACATATCACGAGATAATGCAAACACAATAAGAATAAAAGTTGTCGCTGAATCAAAATGTTCTGACTAATCCCTCACATATAATGTACTGTCTGAAAACAAATTTAACTGCCCTGCTTCCAAATCAAAAGCCACATAATAAAATCTAAATACTCTGCTAGGAAAACACAACGACCTGCTTCAAAATCAATACGGCCTGCATTAAAATCATAATTCATTGCTTCTAAATAAACATTACCTGCCTCAAAATTAAAATATCGTGCCTCAAAATCATAAAGACCTCCCTCAAATTCAAAATTATGTCTCGAATAAATGTCTTGCTTAAACATCTTGAGACTATATAATCTAATCATAATTTGTCGTTAAGGCGATAGCCTTTACATGCTGCTCGTAGGGAACACTGGGTGATTGAACGTCTACACTGACAGACGAGGCCTACCACCTATCATAAGCTTAGTAGTCTTACTTTATTTGGGAGAGAAAGCCTGTTATGCTCATCAAGGTTCCACTAGGACCAACGACTGACATTTCCCAGGATGAAACCCACAATTAAAACAGTTGCCATACTCCTAGGTATAATAGCAAATTATAAAATTCGATATTATCCTAGGTAAATCACAAATAAGTGTAAGACACGGGAATAGCTAAGATATCCCTTTAATATTTAACACGTTTTCTGTTACAAGCAATTCCAACAACACGTCCTCTCGAACAGCAGTACATCGTATTTTGAAGTATAAATCCCCAAAAGCCAAAAGCCATCCCCAAAACTGATGTACTCCTGGGCAGGGTCAGTAATTCCTTGAGAGACCTTGATATTTTTACCTGATTGGGCTTTAGTAGAAGCCTCAGAACTTCTGGAGGATTCAGTTAGGTGCACCCTTAACCTCAACCCGTCCTCTCGAGCGTTCACAACGTCGCTAAACTTATGTATCAAATTACCCGAGCCTAACCTAACCAAGAACCCATGAATAGAAAACGTAACATCACGTCAATTTTGTGAGCCGCTATATGACTTTTAGTTAGTGTTTCTAACACTAACTGTTTACTTAGTGAAACGCAAAGCGTTTTTGCCCGAAACGCTTTGCGTAATAGTGGCTTTAGGCATTGTATGTACTAGCTCTATCTATAAATTCATCAATATTTGTATCACACCCTATATGTATGTACTTTACCTGAATAAACATTTGAATTTGAATTTGAAATTAGTTTAATTAATTTATTATGCACCCCATACCCATCTTGTGGGCAGTAGTGGAAAGGGTTACAGAGGCACATAATGGGCTCAGGGACTGAAGCCCACAATTCATTTAGCTAAGCAAGTTACAATCTTGATGAGCTAGTTACAAAAATAAGTATAAGTCGTCACATTATCAATGGGTTCGAGATCGACCACAAGTACCCTCCCCAGGATGCAACCCGAGAACAAGCTAACTCCTGGGCACCTAACTACTGCTAGGTGAACAGATGCATTAGATGATAGGATGCGTACCCAACCATTTCTGTCCCGACCGGGATTCTTGATTGTGAGGGGATATCGAACGGGACTGTACTACTGGGATACTTATTTATAATATAATTATATAATGTTATTCTACAGCCAAACAAAGTTTTGCATACATGTTTCTGTCATATTTAAATTACGAAATGCATAATGCCTATTACAGAATCAATATAAATTTATATCATTGTCAGAGGTTTCATTTATAACAAAAAATAGAGGAAATGCTGGCCTTATTTGTTTTTTAAAACATCGTTCTAGTGTATGTATTTATTAAAAAGGAACTAGGCAGTATTATAGCTGTAAATAGTATGCACCGATTAAAATATTATCTATAAAAGAGCTTTCTTATAGGAATATATACTTTAGTACCTATGATAGAGAACTTAGCGGGGGATCGAGGAGAGTATCAAAACTTTGCCAGACAGAATAGTCGTTAGAAGCGTTTGCTTTCCTTCCAGTGACGTCATCTTTCTTTCGCGTTAATATTGAATGAAAATAGTACATCATTCTTTTTATTCAATAGATATGAACAGTTTAGATCAAATAAACGTACATTTTTCAAATATGTAAAAATAAAAAAAATACCTGAGTTTATGATATACAAACCAAATATATGTTAACAAAAATCCATTGTGAACGTTTCCGAAACGTAAACAAGGGAGTGGAAAGAGAGAGCGTGGATGTGATTGGCGTAAACTCGAGCAGATAATTCTGGGTTCAGCCAATGGGCGTGGCCAGATAGATTGACGTCACGGAGCCTGGGATGCTAGGTCGCCAGTCTGCTCCACTTGTTGAAGTGCCTCAGTCCACCCACACGCGCCAACACCTGTCATCTCCATCACCCACCATCATGATGGACGAATTTCTGAGCTGCGATAAGAAAAAGGATAATTTCTATGACATTCTTGGATGTGACCCAATGTCTTCGGTGAGTAAACATGAAGATAGAGAAATATATATATATATAAGGTTTTGGAGACATCTATTGTTCAGCTTAAAGATACACGTTGGTAAACCTGTTGCATCTGATGTCTT
>NC_091176.1:28229651-28364651 GCF_040958095.1 Procambarus clarkii
TATTCATAATCAAGAATCCCGGGTTCGAATTACTGCCTAACTACTTCCTAACAGAAGCAGTTAGGCAGATCTCCGCTCCCCTAATACCTCCGCTCACTTTGCAGTAAATAGGTATCCAGGAGTTAGGCAACTGTTGTGAACTTGCATCCCGGGAGGGAGGGAGGGAATTATCAGGAGGCCAAGCCATTACGACTATATAACACTTGGAAGCGGGGCCAGGATAAGGATTTAGGATGGGACGGGGGAAAGGAATGGTGACCAACCACTTAGATGGTTGGGGATTAAATGCTGACCTGCATGAACGCCCTACCGAACAGCCCAGGTTGAAATTGAAATTGAAATAAGTTTATTGAGGTAAAATACACAGAAAGAGATGAGGTAGTTCAAGCTATTCTCACCCCGTTCAGTACATCGTGTTAATACATACATAGACACACTCCAGCCCAAGTGGGAAAGGTCAGTAATTCGACCTTGGGGGGGGGGGGGACCTCGATATAACCCTAACGTATATAAGAACATAAGAATAAAGGTAACTGCAGAAGGCCTATTGTCCCATACGAGGCAGTTACTATTTATAACCACCCAATCTCAATCATATACATGTCCAATCCACACTTGAAACAATTAAGGGACCCCACCTTCACGTTACGCAGATATTGGTTCCACAAATCAACGACCCTGTTACCGAACCAGTATTTACCCAGGTCTTTCCTAAATCTAAACTTGTCCAATTTATATATTCACAGTCTGCCTGTCCCTGGCAAAATTAATTATTAACTATTGATTTAGTTTATATATAGTGTTTTAAGTTTCTTTGCAAGATCTTCACAAAGCCTCATCGTAATGACATCAAACAAACAATGCTTATGTATAATCATAAAATTATAGGTGGCTTCAATCGTTATTTATCAGTGCCATTGAATGACAACCATTTCATGGTATTTGTTTTTATTTCCGTACAAGGAGAATGTTTCATTGAACTGACTTGTAATCTCAACAACTTGTGTATGTAATGAAACATACTTTACTCTCATTATTGGGCGAGTCCATGAAATTCCATCAGGGAACCGGCAGCGTTACTGCCAGTTCCTAGTGTGGTTAGGAGCTGCACTTATGGAACCACAGTACCTGCTCACAGCAACCCTCTTAGGATAAAAACCCACATTTGTGTATTTGATGTTACCACTTCTTGATGCTCTGTCCACAGAGCATTCTCTCTCTCAAATCATATACACTGATGGTTCCCTACACCGCCCCACGGGTGCAACTGGAAGTGCAGTTGTTCTGACAATGGGCGATGGCTTGTACTTTGAGTGGGGAGTCCGTATAAACAACTGGGCCTCTACCCTTCAGACTGCACTATTTGCCTTGATCCTTGCACTGAAATATGTACAAGTCTGTTGATTGATTGCTGGTGTTGATTGGCTGTTGATTGCTGGTGTTGATTGGCTGTTGATTGCTGGTGTTGACTTTTTGATGTCAACATCAAAAAGTCAAAAAGTTTGGCTTGACACATCAAAAAGTCAACTCCAGCAATCAACAGCCAATTAATGCACAACTATATTCTACTTACTTCAAGACCCCGAACCAATATGGAAGCAGCAAGAGGAAGTATGGGCCAATAGACCTTCTGCAGTTACTTCCATTCATATGTTCACTTATCCAATTTATACCCATTGTTTCGTGTTCTGTCTTGTGTTTGTCACCTCACCCAAAACTTTTGTACCATATCACCTCATCCAATAGAGTATAAGTACGAAGAATTTGTGTGGAAATTAAGTCTTTGAAAATGTAATACGAATTATGAAACGCGTTCAGGCGTCAGACAATTAAAAAATGAATTTCGGAGAATTGTTATTTTTATTACCACCGACAGTGAAGAAAAACATAAGAAATATTGAGAAGATTCGTGTTAGAATTATTAATCTTATCTTTTCGGTCACATTCAACAACATATGTTTACAAGAAAGACTGCTACCAAAATATACTAGTGTTGTTACAACTGTACTTACAAGCCTCGGTAGGGAAGGTGAGGAACTAGAAATATTATCAGCCTGAGAGCTGCAGGCAGGTAGACTGGTTCATTTCGTGAGTTGTAGGATAGTAATCATGGAATCAAAATGTTGTGAAGATTGCATTAATTTTGTTTGTAAATACAGGTTGAACAAATTCAGGCAGAGTACAAGGTGCGTGCCCTGCAGCTGCACCCAGACAAGAACCCTGACAACCCTGAGGCTGAAGGACAGTTTCAGATGTTGCAGGTAAGATATGAAGTATTTTACAGCTAATTTATTGCTTTGTTAGTATTCAAGTTAACTTGAAAATTGAATATGATTTACTTTCTTTACATAACTTAATCTATGCTCTTCAAAAAGAAAAGAGTAAATTAGTATATTTGCCTAGTAAGATAAGCTAAGATGTTTACTCAGGTAAAGGTATATACATTGAAAATGAGTTACAAACATAATGTTGGATTAATAGATAGAGCTTGTACATATAATGCCTGAAGCCACTAATATGCACAGCATTTTGGGCAAGGTGTGGGGAAAAAAACTCGGATTAAAACTTAATATTAATTGAGATCAACAGTTGAGTTGATCTCAACTATTCTCATAGTTGAGAATAGGAAGCTACATTCATGAGGTTTCTTTAGGCCCAACTACTGACTTTCCCTATGATGCAACCCACAACCATTTCCTAATTCCTGGGTGCCTAATTACTGATAGTTGAATAGAGGCTTCAATTGAAAGGAAATGCTGCACAAATGCTGCTGTCCTGCAATGGGGATGGAACATGAGACCCTTAGTTGTGAGCCAACTCGGTATAAGGAAGTATCAATATCAAAGGAAGTAGAGAAATTATAAAGAAATTATTTTTCACCTATAAGGTGTTGTTGTATAGTTGGTTTCATTCTCAACTTGCACTCGGGAATCCTGGGTTCAGTTCCTGGCAAGACAAATTTATTGAGTATGATTCCTTTCACTTAGTGTCTTTGTTTGCATAGCAATAAATAGGTACCCAGGAGCAGGGCTGTCTTTAAGCCAATTGGGCCCTGTGTCAAGGAATTTTCTATTCTTTTCAAGTAAAACTCCTTTCATCAAACCTGTAAAGGTGTCATAAACCTTTATCAGCTAATGTTTGTCACCTGAATTCACTTCCATTTTTATTGCTTTTCTAAAGAAAAATGTTAATTAATATTTTGAATAAATCATTTTGCTAAAACGAACTTTGGCTGTCAACCTGAGGGGACCCACCAAAAATGCTCCCAATTGGGCCCAATTGGGGTTGCATTGTGAGAGGGTCAATAGTTTGACCTACATATAAGTTTGACTTGTGTACATACACAGGCTTCCTGTTCCAGACAAGACAATATATTATTAAACCCATGATACTGCCTACCTGTTGAAGACATTTCTGAAGTTTAAAATCCATAGTATTCAGAATCCAACATTCACTGAAAGTTGCACAACTAGTGGAAGTTGCAGTAAAAAAAATAAATCAAACCCTAGAAATTGTTAAACGATCCTTTAACTTCAAGGAAAAGAAGGTAGTTATTCAATTTTATAAGTCTTTAGTGCTCCCACCCTTGGACTATTGTATCCAAGCATGGAGACTTCATCTTCAGAAAGACATCTGCTTTGTTGAAAGTTCAACACTAGATGACAAAAGTCATCCCAGAGCTAAGTTGACTCTAATACCAGGAACAATTGACAGCCTCAGGGCTAACACTGCAAACCAGGGCAGGTAGACAGGACAGGGCTAATCTCATTGAAATTTTAAAGTTCTAAACAATTTGGAGGATATTGATCCAGGCCACTTCTTTAAAAGATCATATGTAACACAAACCAGGAGCGATGATAAAAAGTTCAAGCCACAATATAGGAGAGAGAATAGAAGATGCTTTTTCACCCATAGGGTTACAAACCCATAGAATTTCCTACCTGTTGAAGCTACAAATGCAAAGAGATTGCTGCAGTTCAAAATCCAGCTAGATAAAATCATCAGGACAAATGGGGAGACTGTTGACAAGCCACCGACTTCCTGTCCTCATCTAGACCAGTAAAGAGATAATGATCCTCAAGTAAATTCAGGTAAAAAATCATCTAAATCTATGAGGGATTTTTGACAAGCTGCTGGCTTCCTGTTCCTGTCCTGATAGAGAGATAATGGCCCTCGGCTATATTCAGATAAATATCTTGAGGGGAACTATCAGGAGAAAGTGCCAAGCCATCACAACTATATATAGCACTTGGAAGGGATCAGGATAAGGATTTTGCATGGGACATGGGGAAAGGAATGGTGCCTAACCACTTGGACAATCAGGGATTGAACACCGACCTGCATGACGTGAGACCGTCGCTTTACCATCCACCCCAAGTGGCTAAGTATAAATCTCTTGAGCAATAAAAAATCCCAGAAATTTAGGTTTGAACCCACTATGCAACTAGACACTTCAATCTAGTTAGTCTCATCACAGTTGTTTCAATACTTCAAATTTTTTGTGTCTGCGCATAACAACACAAACAATATTAAAAAAATATATACTGTACTGTATTGGAAAATGTTATCATAATCACATTAACAGTACGGGCACACAGAATGCATTTATTTAACAAAGCCTCTAATTACACAGAGCAGTTCAAGCAAATCTTAATAGCACCAATATGTACGATTGTTGCATTTTGGTAAAATGTCAATTTGGATATACATTCCCTGTATTTTATAGTATCTTATAAATGTGATATTTACAAGATACTGTATTATTAATTTAATTTAAAAGATTTAAGCAAATAATATATATATACAGTGCATCATAAAATTTGAGTAGTATTGCATGCACAGTAAGTATATTAGTATGGATTGAAAGAGATTGGTAAAAATTACATGATTATTGCAGTAGACACGATTTAGTATTACTGCTTTATGATAACTAAAAGCAACATCATACAGACTATATACACTGATGGTTTTCTCAATTCAGTTACTCAGATGGTGGAAAGATCTGTCATTCTACGTCAGCTGAATGGCAACACAATTGAGAGGAATGTAAGAGTCAGTAATTAGGCATCTACCTTACAAGTTGAACTGTTAGCTGCTCTTGTAGCATTCAAGATTGTTGCAAAAAAGTGAGCATTTAATTATCCCCAACTCCTTAGTCTCATTATATGTATGTGCTCTAAACGGCCTGAAATCAAACTGCAAGTTGACATGTTTCTGAAGCCGTAGCTACACATTCATATTTGATAAAGTCAAATTGGGGTGGATCACTTTAGCAAAGCTTGCAGAAAATGGAGAAAATGAATATAATCTTGAACTATCAAATGAAGTCTTAAGTGTCATGAGAACTCTCAGATGAATTTGAAGAGAGCAAAAGAATGCAGACAGAAACTAGTATAGTAGATCAATTATTTACTACAATGAATTGTATCACACAAAACATCACAGCTTGAATACGACTTAGCTATTAGTATCGCTGGCAGTTCAGCTTGTATGTGGATCTAAAGCACATGAAATACAAGAATGTGAAATGTATAGACAAACACAAGGTGTCACAAGAGCATCACACCCTAGACTGTGTCAAAATTTAACTATTTAGAGATAGATCCAAATTAACATTGCATGAAATGGCACATTACTGGAATAAATTAAAAGATAATGGAAATCTTGCATTGTATCCACATTTTCCTTATAGTAAACAAAGTAAATAAAGCTTATGAAAGAAAACTGTAAGTTGTGTTACCTAAACTCAGTCTACTTTGCTTCACATAAATTGCAATGAACTGCAATAATTATATGATCTTGTATCCAGTATTACAATTATGTATTTTTAAATGACTTGGATTCAATGTGTAAAACTATTAAAATTTTATGCATGGAAGTTACAATGGTTCTGTTACCAGCAAGAACATTATTGCTAAATTGATTGTATAAATAGAAATTGTAGTAATCAATGTCTAACAGAATCACTAGTATATATTTAAGATCTTAATGCCTTCTGTAATCCTTTTATGCTACCACTCACAGAACGAGAATGGGGTGCACAATGAACTTTCTGCTGGTAGTGGCAACACTCAAAACGTCTTATGGATTGATGTGCTATGTAGAGCAGTAATCATATTATTAAACTTACCTTCTGTGTATCAGTCATTTATTTCTCTTTTAAACAGGTTAAAGATTTTATTATATTTGGGAGGCTGTTCCATAATTCAGTAAGCTTTATATGCATATTGTTTCTATTCAGTCATTTGGGCTTTGGTATTATCAAAGAGATACACACTTGTAATATCTTGCAGCCCTCAAGAAAGAGGGTGTTTAGAGCTGTAATTCATTATAATTGATTGCTAATTTATGGTAAGTGTTAATTTAGTGTGAAAGATAGTATCAGTTGTATACCATCATGCACAGACAAAACCCAGGAACAACATATAATAAATGTGTACCTTTAACATTCCCAAATGCCTGACTAAATCTATACAAACATGTCATTCAAATAGATTTAAAACATGAAATTTCTTTCCTATTGAAGTAAAATATTGCTCAACATATGCTGTACTTGAATCAAAAGTAAAGAAAAAAAGGGTGCACTTAATTTCCTTGCCATAAAACCCCATCCTATTGTTATTCTCCTCATTATGCAAAGAACAGTACAGTATTAAATTGCCACTTTTCCCAAATAATACTGTTACTGTATATATAATGATTAGCGAAATTTAAATAGCATAACATGTTAACTAATATGTCCACTGGATTTAATAACTTTGTTTGCAATTTACTGTAGTTTTGTTTTCTTTTAAATCACTGAAAATTCTTAATGTGTACCTTAATCACTAGTTTTAAGTACAGTACTTTGTTTAAAATTAACTGCATTTATACTATTGATTCTGTACATTACTGCACTTCTCAATTTTCAAATGAAAAGCAACCAATCAATAGTCAAATTACTTGGGTAAGCAAGTGGACTGTTACTTCATTTCATTAATTAAGGGGATTTACACGTACAGTACCTTTCTGATTTTGTCAGTGCTGTACCATAACTCATGAATAATAGTGACAAAATACCATTAACACAGACTTTTTAGTTAATGCATTTTGATCCCCAAAGATATATTTAAACTCTGTGACACATATGTATTGATCTTCCTCAAAATTCAGGTTGCCAAGGATACTCTTAGTGATCCAGAAAAAAGGGCACAGTACGATCGGTGGTTGAATAGTGGCATAACTATTAGTTATGACAAATGGTGTGGCATGAAGCAGCATATGACCACTGTAAGTTTTACAAGTCTGAAGTTTTTGTTTTATTAATTGGTTTATCTTATAAATATTAAAAACATTTCTGTACTGAAGTGATTTTCCTAGAGTAAATAAACTTCATGATTTCTTGTTCATATTTATATTTTAGTTTCCTTTGATTATGCATAGATATTGTTTTTCATCCTTTGTCTTGTGTACAGTACTGTACTGTATATACAGTAGCACTATTTATTATCTTAATCAAGTTTTACATTTATAGTAGTTTTTGTGTTTCTGAACAATAACTTTTCAAAACTTCAGCAGATTGCCATTGAGCTATTGATAGTCATGAAACTACATTTTATGGTAATTTTTTCTGAGGAAGCCTCTTGGAGCTCCCTGAAGCTATCTCACTGAGATACTGTAGTTCCCAACTGCTAGGTCACATCAGTTGTGCAGTTCTGTTTAACCTACCAGGGACCAGCACCAGAGCCTTGATCACCCATCCGTCAGAGGCAAAGGGAGTAGGTGACACACTGCCACCTCACCAAGAAAGCATCCAGAAAGTCAGCGAACCAATACAGACCACTGTTGAGTTAAAAAAAAATGGAAGCCTTAAAACTGTTAAATGAAACCCCCAACAATGTAAACAAACAGTTGAATCTCTCAAATAAATGTGAGCTCATTAGCACTTTTCCCTACTAGTTGGCAGGTGGCCTCAAAGACTAGTGCCCACTGGGCTATGAAGCCAGGTGTTGCTGATGCAGATTGTTCA
Organism: Procambarus clarkii; assembly: GCF_040958095.1. Taxonomy (NCBI): domain Eukaryota; kingdom Metazoa; phylum Arthropoda; class Malacostraca; order Decapoda; family Cambaridae; genus Procambarus; species Procambarus clarkii. The sequence goes on from NC_091176.1 coordinate 28,237,660, forward strand.
ACACGTCCATTGTAGGGCTCCTGGTTTGCCAGCATGCAGTGGCAGGTTCCACTGCTTCTCAGTTGAGTGCTAGCCATCCTTGGACTTTGTCCTGCATGGGTTATTTGCATTTTTTTTTTTGAATCGTACTTCACAAGCTTGTTTTTATTTGACTTGGTGTTGTATGGACCTGGCTTGTAATGCACTTGGAGCTGCATATGCTCAGGGTTTCCTTCCTTGAGTGGTCCCAAGTGTTGGCCATGCACTGACAGTGTTCTCTTCTCTGGTGTCTTTAGACACAGCATATGGTGCACCCATGGCCAAACCAACTAAGCATCAATAACTAAAGGCACCATTGGTACATTATATGCAATCTTTGTTGGCACTTCTCCCTTCGCAGAGTGCTTGATTATCTCTGCTTTATCTCTTAGGGTAATGTGTTGTTTCTTCCTTAGCACTGGTGTTTTTGGTACAAATACAGATAGATTTCCTTACTTTGGGCTCCTTGTTCTTGTAGTTGTCATTTTGATTTAGCTGCCAAAACTTTTTACTCTGTTCTTTCATGATGTGGGGACAGATTTCTGTGGTGTATGTCATATATGGTATCATGCACGTTTTGATCACCTCAGTGAATATATGTTTTCAGCCACTTTCATAGGTGCTTTGCCTGCACTCTGCTTTTATTGTCCCCTTTGGCAGGCTGTTCACTCTTCTCAAACACTTTGCTGGGGTATAGTTTCTGGTGTACCTGAAGCTACCTGAAGGGCCACTAACACACTGGTGGCCTTGACAAGGACACGAAGCCAGCAGCTTGTCAAAGGTTCCCCCATTTGTCTCTAGTAATTTTTTCCAGCTACAGTAGTATTTAAAATTTAAGAGATTTTTGGCATTTACGGCTTTGGTGAGTAGGCGGTTCCATGGGCTTATAACCTTGTGGGTGAAAAAGCATCTCCTCTTTTTCAGTCCTGCATTGTAATTGTAGCTTGTTGAGCTTGAAACTGTTGTTCTTGTTTGTTACATCTGAGCTTTTGAAGAAATTGTTTGGATCAATATCCTCCAAATTGTTCACCATTTTAAAAGTTTCGACGAGATCTGCCCTGTCATGCCTGGTTTGCAGTGTTGTTAACCCTGAGGCTAACAACAAGCCTCAACCTTTTCTGGTACAAGAGTTGACTTAGTTCTAGAGTGATTTTTGTCACCCAGTATTGTACCTTCTCCAAAGCAGCTATATCCTGAAGATGAGGTCTCCATGCTTGGATACAATAATCATCCACTTCCTTTGTTGGTCTTGTTCACCAATGCTTTGAGTTTGCCTTCGGTTCTAACCATGCCAGCCAGGGAAGGTGTTGTTATCCTCTCATTTGCAACTGGCCAATATCACATACTGTACTGGGAATTTGCAGCAGTTTGGATTATGCTTTAGTGTATAGTATTTCGTCCCGACAGGGTTCTACAGTCTGACTTCATTCAGACTGCACATTGCCTCAACAGGGAAAATATCACTTCCTTTTTGTGTGTGGGTAGATTTTCCAGATAGCCTCATTAATGGATTCTTGTGGTTTAGTTTGATTTTGAAGGAATGGGAGGTGGATGAGGATTTGGGAAGTGTTCAATTGCCATCAGTTGCATCTTTGAACTTGGTTAACAACCAGGTACCCAGTTACTGCTGGGTGAAGAGGGGCAAACAGTTAAGGAGTGGCACCCAGTTAATCCTCCCTGGCCAGGACTCGAACCCAATCCAAATTGCCACCAGAGCCAATAAAATTGTAGAGCTACTGAGGCTGGCCAGAAAAAGGCAATTCACTACATTCACTACTACAGTGCTTAATTTTTTAATGTAAAATGACTGACAGGTTGTGCTATTTCAACAGACTCTTCATTGGGCCACTCCTAACACAAAGGAGAGAATGTTGGAGCCTGGCACCTCTCAAGTAGCTCCACCTAAGCCAGGAGCTAGGAGGAGCTCTGAACAAGGCTTATTATACAGTAGGGGAAAGGAGTCTGTCACAGTTTCCAGACCCACTGAAGGATGGGAACGTGATTCTTCAGATGTTATGAAAAAGTTCAGGAATTATGAAATTTAAGGTGGATTTTGCATTAAATTAATGACGAATGGCATAGGCTTGTAAAAACTGGTAATCTATCTGGAGAAAAAAGTCAAAGAAGAGGCTGTTTTCTTGACTCGCAGTTGCTTGCCCAAAAGAATAAAGGTGTCAGTGAGGCCATAGGAACTCTCACTACAGGTTACAGAAAATTATAAAAATAAAGCTTATTTTGCTATTGTTTTGAATGCACATAGTGTATCCACATGCACAGTTAGATTAAAAAAGTTCCAAAAACTCAATGTGATGTGCTAATGTTGTATGAATGTTATGCATTGAAAAAATGTAATGCATGCCTGGTGTGCAGTGTAGCAGGACAGGCTGGAGAGCACAGTCACTCAGGTGGGTGTGGTGAATTTTATGGGAAAGGATCACTTGGATCAGTCATAGACATATGGACACAGTTCTTAACACCTGATACCTCTGTTAACCAGCTGTAAAATAGGTGCCTGGGGAGTTAGGGAACTGTTGTGGGTTGCATCCTGGGAATGGTCAGTTGTTGGCCTAGGGAGACCTTGATGAGTCTAGTAGGCTTCCTATCCATGACTGCAAGAAAACTCTTTGTTGAATGTTAATGTGAAGCAAATTTATGGTGCATTAATTCATCATTTTGCATTGTGGACATATCATAGGAGTGGCTGCACTTTTCAGCCAACTATAACAGAACTGTATTAAAAAGTAATGATGCAACATCCTGTATGAGGTTGACTTCTTAAAGACTAGGCATGTTTTTTCTTTTGCAATCCCTAGTGTTTTTAAAATAAAATCAATCTCTGATCTTTTAAACTAAAACAATACTTAGTGAATAAGTGAGAATGTATGAATAAATTAAAGTGAGAATGTGCAGCTTGGTTGGAGGGGGGAGTGAGCTGCAGTTCTTGGATCCCACTTCAAAACTCTTTATCGACTGGTGCACAAGTTTCTAGGCCTACTGAGCTCTGTTACATCTACAATTGAAGATGTGTATGGAGTCTGCCTCCACCACTTCACTTGGTGCCTTTCATGTATTCATTATTGTGACAATTTTTTTTCTAATTTGTCTGTGATTTGGATGCCATCTGTGTCCTTGTCTCTTATTTTCCTAAGAATTATGTATGTGAGGATCATTTGTTCCTCATTCGTTTTCACTTCCAGTGACGTCAGGTTCAATTTCTTTAGTCTCTCCTCTTGACTCTGAAACTAGTCTGGTGGCACGAGCTTCATTCAGCATTGTTTTGTTTATGCAACCCTTCGTCCTGTTTAGATAGTACTTACAGTAAAGATGTACATATTGAGTTAGGTAGTTAAATTCAGGTAAATATATTGATGTAATGGGCAATTAGATAGAATTTCATACTTTTCTCTTTATAAATCTAGAAAAAATATAGGCAAAAACTAAACTTTAATATTCCTAGGCCTAATATAGCACACACATGTACTATATTAGGCTTCAGGTAGCATGTCTTAGCCCTAAGATGGTTTTATTAGCAACATAAATACAAATAATTTTTCCGGTTTGTCCAAATACAGTAGTACCAAATTTTACTAATTGTCCATTATGTCGCTATATGTATGATGGTCAACATCTTTATTACTGTATACAGTATATACTATCTATACAGGACGATGGGCTGGTTTAATGAGTTAAACATATATTCCAGAATTGGTCTGACATACTGTATGTGGTATATAAGGTCCTAAATAACTCCCTGATAAGATTCTTAAGGCATTTCTTGTATGCGATAACCTCACATATGCAGTTGATGATATTCATTTGATGTGGGCTTCTGTTGACAGTTTTAGTGTAATATCAACACCAATTCTTTTTCTGTCCAATTTCAGGAGGGATTCCTCTCCCAAATAATACCTTGCATCTGGCTTCCTGCTCCCAGCTCCATCACTTTGCATTTGCTTGAATTAAACTGCAAGTGCCTAGCTCCAGCAAGTGTCTTCTTATTTCATCTCTGGTTATTTCAAAGTCCTGTATCCTGATTTGTCACCATTCCTTTTAGTTCAGGAATTTCCCCTGTCTATTGGGAATACAGTATCTGGAATCTTGTACAGAGGTCTTCACAGACTGCTGTCATTCTTGGTGAATGAATCCTCTCATATCCTCAGTTTCTTCATCTACTCTTACTGTTGTTTATCTCCTGATGTGGCTGTGAAGCAACTTTGGATGGGTCTTTTACCTGCAATGTAGTTTTAAAACTCCCTGTTTAACTTCTTGAGGTATTTATATCTGGTCCTGTGGTATCTGTCCCTGCTCTCTTGTAATTTTGTTCTTGAAGTGTTTCCATTGACTAATACCTATGCACTTCTCTCACTTCATTATATCTTTGGTTAAACCATGGGTTAGTAATACACTTCTCAATGTTCTTCCCTTGGACATGGATAAGTAAGCAGGTGTAAAAGTGTGTGTGCGTGCATCCCGATACCTAAAGCCTCACCAAGTGGAAATTTAGAAGGTTCCTACATCTGATACAGACATGGACCAAAGCTACTTAATATATTATGTTTTGCAGGCCTACTGTAGGAAGTTATGATGATGGTATTTTTGTCACATTTTAATTAAGTGTATTATAAATGTGCACATGTTTTGGCCAATTTAGTGTATATTGTTTAGAAATACTGTATATGTAAATTAAATGACCTCTTACAGCTAGTTTACAAATGTATTGTTTTTACTCTTGTTTATGTAGAGTAGAGTGGTACCTCTGTTTACGAATTTAATCCGTTCCCAGAGTTCGTAAACGAAAAATTTGCAAACCGAAATGAATTTTCCCACAAGAAATAATGTAAATTGAATTAATCCATTCCACACTCCCAAAAATATTAACTTCAAAATACATTTCATACATAATACTACAAATATTTTGTACTACAGTGTGTAAAAGTTATATCTTACCTTAATTGATGACTCTTGTTGGCGTATGGGAGACGGTGAGGAAAGGGGAAAGAGGAGAGGTGTTAGTGTTTAGAAGGAGAGTCCCCCTTCCATTATAACAGCAGGCAGTGATGACTTCTCTGGGGTACTCTCCTACGTTTTGCAGGCATACCACTAGGACCTGGTTGTGGCTCACTGCTTGCCTGTCTTACTAAGAATCGTCTAAAGACACTTGTTTTTCCCAACATTTTAACACTTGTCTGTAGTGAGACATCACATTGTAATTAAAATGGTTAATGCAACGGCCTGCTACAGCTTTATCCGAGTGACAATTTTCAGCAAAACTTTGCAGTTATTCCCATGCTGCACACATTTTCTTAATTGAGGAAGGGACATCCTCTACTGCCTCCTCCTTCCCTGAAGAAATTTCCTTAACTGTCTCTTGTTGCTGCTCCTTGTGCAGGGCTAGAAATTCATCAGTTCTTCGCTGTGTTCCTCCACATCAGCACCATCCAGCCTAGCTAGTACAACAACCCTCATATTATTTTCATGCTTATTAATGATCTCTTTGTTTTTCCTCTATCGTCATCCTCACATTTGTTTTCTTAGGTTGAACTTTACCACTGACATTCTTGGGAACCATGGTATGATATATAATAATTACTTTTATGTTCAGAAACCAAAAAAAGCACAAAAACAATGAAATTCTTTACAAAGAATTCAAGTGTGATCATCACTAGGTGGGAGACACTGGTAAACTGAAGTGCGGCTTGCCTGTGCCACCTGGAACCACAAGCTCGGTCGACCCATATGTGTATCAAGAAACACTCTCCAAGCGAGGTAAAGTTCGTAAACCGAGTCAAATTTTTCAAAGAAATTTCCCACGTAAACCAAAAAATTAGAAAAGAGAGGCATTCGTAAACCTAGGTTCCACTGTACAGTACATTATTTGATTAAGTGGTTTTGAGTGTATAGTACTGCCATTCAGAAATACAATACCGTAGTTACATTGTGGTACAATGTTAGTCTGTTCTTGCTTTCTTCAATGATATGGTAGTATATCTTTAAGTCACTTTTGAATTAGGTGAGAGGTACACCAAATTGCAATGTTGTATGTTGTCTTGGTTGCTGCATTAAAAAAAAAAAAAAAAAAAAAAAAAAAAAATCAATGTGTCGGTTAGGTTGCCCACCCTCTGCCTCCCCCCCCCCCCCCAAAAAAAAAAACTTGCTTGTTATTAGTTATTTGATTGACCCTGAGCAAATTTTAAGTCTTAAAACTTGTTTAAGTGGTTGATAAAATTCATACTGCTGTTATTCATAAATGGGAAAATTATTTAATAGTTTTCAAACATGATTTTTTCCCTATTTTTGTTTTGGTGTCTATGGGTGGGTAACTGGGTATGTAATAGGTAACTAAATTGATCTTGCTTCAATCTTTATTTTGCCCGATTGATGCTAGAAATGTTTTGTTTACCTATTCTACTTTTAAGATATATATCTTGTTCCCTCTGGAAACTTTCCCTTTCTTGAGGTGGTGGCCTTATATGAAATGTTTTCCAAATATTTGCAATGCAATCAGGTGAAAAGCCTTTTGAAAGATCACACAAAAACTGCAGGTGTGGCTACCTTGTATATAAAGTTCCACCATCTTGCTCCAAGAAACAACAATAAGTGAATTACAATTGCCTCAGCAATCATTACAACTGGTAAGATTTTTTAAAATTATGTTGTAAAACACAAAAATAGGTAGTTTTATTTTATAAATATTTTCAAGTTGCAGCTTTCACAGATTTGCTGCTGCTTTAATGCTCAGCAAGCATCTCAAAATGTTGTCATCTGACTACTGAAAGTACAGTACAGTATATACAAGTGGAGATGCCACCAGCAACCAAATGCCATCAGGAATACACCATACGTATAAGTGGTAATGCCATTAGTGACCATATATGAGTGGAAATGTCAGGCATTCACAGTTAGCTGCAACTAGTCAAAGGCAGTCGGTTATGTTAGTACGAGTCTGGTGTCAGGCAGTTTCTCTGCTTCCTGTGCCATCAGCTGGTGGAAAGGTAGCCGAGAACCATACTCTTGCTGCATAAATCCTGTCTAGACCTGACAGTAAGGATGGGGGGGAATAGGGGAAAAGGCCAGGTATGGGGAAAGGAGATAGTGAGGAGGGCTGTGGGTGAAGGTAGGGGGAGTGACAGGATGTCTCCTATAGGCCAACAAACCAGCCTGTTAGTCCTAGATACGATTTCTCTGCCACCTGATGCCAACCCTCTTCACCTATAAGGTGAACATGATCCATTTCTGATAATTATCTGTGACTGGATCACGTTGGATGTGTAAAAGGCACCACACTCAGCATCACTGTCATCTTCCCACAAACTGCTGACATCCATAACCATTCCTGACACCCACACCCCTTACATACATTCGCCCAACATCTGGATATGTTCAGCTAACTTGTAGAGAGGTGGGCCCCCATATGATCCCGACTAGTGAGTAGACAGTGCAAACATACAACCGAGGGTCACCATATCTCTAGTGGCCTTGACAGGGACAGGAATTGGTGTAAACAGTGGATTTTGAAAATACCTTATGAGCTGAATGAATGCCATCTGTGGAAACTGAATCTTAACGCTGTCCAGGTTTCTATGTTAACGTTTTCCGTGTTAATGCAACTACCATCCATAACATTATTAAATCTGATGTTTTGAAAATATACTTAACAATTGCTACAGTAGTGTACAATTAAAACATTTCTAGTTGCCGAGTATAAACAAATTTGTTTGATTGTACTGTACTCATATATATATATGCTAACTTTCTTAAAATTTTCTTCCTAATAGCCATCAATAAGTCTTAATTGTTATTCATTTGAGATAGTTATAAATTAATGTAACAAAGAAAAATACTTTACAAGTGTTAATCATTCAAAATATATACTGTATACATTTATAAAAAATGCAAATATCTTAACTTTATTGCTGACACTGTCATAACTGTTCTTTGCACGTTAAATGTTTAGTCAACAAATGCCGTTTTTTAAGTCTGGCATAATATAAAATACTGTACATGACATGCATTAATCATGCACCACAACTTCTGACAAGATATACAGAAGTAAAATTATATGTACAAGTATATAATGACTGTCTATATATAGTGTGTGTATTTATTCCATTAAGGGTTTTGAGGCTGTGTGAACTTATTTAAAAACTGATAAAAATATTGTCTTCGACTATGGAGTAACTAGATGGAAAGTAATTAAAAGTACATATTCACATTTGTTTAATGGAATACAGTATGAGCACTAGAATCTAGATGGTAAAGTGAGAGCAAATTGGTATGGGTTTGTCAAAGGTTTGCAGTATATATTATCTTAAAAAGTAACTTTGCTGGATTGCAGGAATGGAAAAGTATGTGTGCTGTACACAATATATAAATACATGTACTTATACTGTATTGTATTTATATAAAATTGGGATCAGCCCAGGCATTGTAGGAGATTGAAATTGAGCCTCGGTTAACAATAGGAAGATAAGTGTAGAAGTCTCTGTTGCACCCTCACTCGGATTATTACATCCAGGCATGGAGACCTCACTTTCAGAAAGACATAGCTGCTCTGGAGAAGGTGCAACACTGGGCACCTATATCATACCAGAGCAAAGTCAACTCACGTATCAGGAACGGTTGAGGGCCACAGGGTTAACAACATTGCAGACCAGGCATGATAGGGCAGATCTCATTGAAACTTGAAATACTGAACAATTTGGAAGATGTTGATCTGGATAATATCTTCAAAAGGTCAGGTGTAACACAAACAAGGAACAACAGTTTCAAGCTCAAGCCACAATCTAAAGCGGTAAATGCCAAAACTGTTTAATTTTAAAATTTAACTGGATCATCCGGGCAAATGGGGGACATTTGACAATCCACCAGCTTCCTGTCTTCGAGGCTACAAGTATTAGTGGCCCTCAGGCAAATTCAGACACAGAATCCATCCCAGGCAAAATGGGAGTGCGCACATCACACGGCCCTGGCAACGACTAAAGAATGCTCTTCGAGGTGAGGTGAGGAATTTACTGGGTAGCAAACAAGAGTGCTTCCCTATGCCTTGAGAGAAACCAAAATGGCAAACTGGCAGGCACAAAATGCCATAAATAAATCAGGGATCACAAAACATAGGAATGATAACCTGGGAATGGCAACCATTGTTACAACAGCAGACAAAGCACAGAGCAAGGAAACCATAAAAGTGATCAAAAGCCAACTGGAATTGCTCTAAGACAACACCCCCTACCCTGCACAAGAATGGATAACTTGTCAAGTAGGTGCAAACTCTGTGGTCCACCACCTGAATGCACAAAGACATCTGGTGCACCTGATGGGAGCTGCCAAGCCTTGCGATGTAGGGCAGGGGTAAATAAGGCACAATTGCAGCCAATAAGGAAAGACTCCTGAGAAAGACCAAAAAAAAAAATCAGGGCAGCCTCCTCTGTCAAGTTCTTCCAGATGACAAAAAATGGCAAATGCCTGAAGTAAACAAAATGTTTTCCAGCCAGGATAAAGTTGTAACTTCACTGTGCAGCCAGGAAGAGGAAGAAGACCAATACAGAAAGGACAGATCCAATTCACAATAGGTCCTGAAAAAGTGTCTCGCTGAGCCACAATCAAAAGATGATGATGAAATCCTATGCAAGAAGGGGAGGGGACCAGAATATAAATGGGAGACCCAAAAATGCACTCACAATAAAGCATAGAGCACATTCACTACATCATAATATTACATTTTTTTTTTGTAATATTATTATACAAATTATTAATAATAATGTGAGTACAAAGAACATAAGAGTAATGTACAATTGTTGAGAATGTAGTTACACATACAGTACTAACGAAGCCACTAATATGCAAAGCATTTCTGGCAAAAGAACATAGAGCATAATGCCCAGCTGGAAGTTAAGTACAACAAGAGGGTGCAGATGTAGCAGTGAAAGACAAACCACAGATTCTTTTGTAAACAGTGGGGGAGCTGATTAATGAATGAGCAAATGATCAATATTGATTGGGGATGGGTTGGTGCCAGCAACGTGAAACATCTGTGTAGCCTAAATTAAAGGAAAATGAAATGCTGATTGAACTGAAGCTGGCCACAGGATGAAGCCTGCATTCCCTTGGAGCAGGTATTTCTGGTATAGTGCTAGTATAAGAAAATACAAGCTGATCCCAAGGAAGATAACATAAGTCCCAAGTGGAGCAAAATGGAATGCTTGGGCATACACAACGTATGTGGCATCAACATGATTGTGAAACATAATAAAGCACAACTACTGTATGTGCTTTTTCACATAATTGCGAAAGCAAATATAGCAATGGCTCCTAAGCTAACAGGGAAAGGGAAAAGTTCTAGGGAAAGCAAAAACCACTTAGCGGAAAGCAAGAAGTTGGTAAAGGGCCATGCTGAGCCCAACACATTTTAAGATGGTGACATTAAACAGAAGAGTACTCAAGTGACCTGGGCTGCCATCTGGTATTTACCTTGTAGTAAAGACCATTTGTTTCAGTTACCAAGAGGTGCTTAATTTTCTTCAAACAGTCATTTTGTTACACCTATACTTTCTGGTCGAATTCCAATCTCTTGCTTACCTTGCCTTGTACAGTGAGCTAGGTTCTGGTACCTGGTAGGCAATGGATAGATCTCAGATGCCTGATTTGATGGGCTAAGGCTTTGTGGTACCAGAGAAGCATGAGCTACTTAAGGGCCCCTCCCAGAAATAGTGAACCCATACAATGGAAATAACTATCATACAGCACTGATCGTAACTTAACAGCAAATGTTCTTGTAATTCAAATCGGAGAGGAAAATTTATTTACACAGTTATGAGATTTTCATTTCAGATTTTGTAAGTTACACAGGTTGTCATTCATTCGCAGGTGTGTGTATTTAGTTAATTATCTATAAATTAATTTTTTCATTTGTATATTTCTCTGTTGGTTAATGAATTCTTAAATCAGAAATGAGTGCACAAGGAAATGAGACATTAACATCAGAGGTATGAAATCTGAAAGGGTGAAACATTAGGGAAATATAGTCTAGCACTTATTCTAATGCCACATGCTGTATTTCACAGAGTATATAATTGCTCTCAAATTATTCTAATCAAAATATATTAGGTGGCAGTTTAACTAATGGGACCAAATAGTTTAATAACCATCCTGAATAAAACAATGTAACATGGTAATTAATCATTGGTGTATACAACAAGTGACATCAATTTTTCTTTGAAATTGAGAACCCAGCTATTATTTCCACATGCAAATTTGATTATTGATGTAATGTATAATAAACCGATCTTAAACTAATTTTAGCTTTACAATTAACCCGAGTTGTTGACATTAAAAAATTTCTAGTTCTTCATAACAAAGTGCAATTGTGTTCAGGTTACACAAATCACAATGTGTCTATTTTTTTTTTTTTTTTGGGTATGCAAGGTCATTTTTGTACTTAATTATAGGTGTGCCATGCTTCAAGTTTGGTGATGGTCATCTTTCACAGTGGCACATGAAAACTCATAATACTGAACTTACTCACTCGTGTTTGGGCAAAATCTTTAAAATAAAGTTTGGTACCACCTTTTTATAACTAAAATTGGTTTTATTATTAATATGTACACAATTTTTTTTTTATATGTTCACTTGAATGGCTCTTTAAATATTTTGCATTAAATCCAAATTTATAGTTAAAACAAAATGTAGGATATTTACATCCCTAATAGGGTCATCAACCAGAAAACTGCTTCATAACAAGTTTGCCCTACAACTTAGTTGAAAACAGCACACCTGCTACAACTCATTGGATATCACATATTATTACAATTTACTAGAGCACATATGTTACTTTGCCTGTTGGCACTTCAAAGAATAGGCTCCTTACAAGCTTTGGCATCTACACATTTAAACACACCTGCACATATATGCACAAATAATAACAGGCAAATTAAATTTCAAACTGGAAAATCTTGCATGTTGAATGTAGTTTTTATGATCTTGTCACCGAGATCTTGCAAAAGAGAGTTTTGGAATTAAAAAAGATTTGACAAAGTCCCACACAAGATTGTTCCAAAAACTGGAACACATTGGAAACTATTGGTAAGGATGAAATATTTCTTGATAGAAAGAGGATTGCAGTGATAAAAAGCAAGGAATCAAATGGGGAAATGTCACCAGTGCTGTCCACAGGGCTTGGTGCTAAATATTTTGTATATAGATCTATCTGAAGGGTTATACTGTAGTCAAGGCTAGTTTAAGCCAGTTGAACGAACTGGACTCCATGCTAAGGCAATCTACTCCAGTCTTGTCAAGTAAAACTGTCTTCTAACAGAACCAAACCTCTGAAGGGTGGTCAAGCTGTTCGTCCTCCTAAGATTTCACAATGTCAAGAAAACGACTCATTGTTGACCAAATCACACACTAGAAACTGAAGAGACAACGACGTTTCGGTCTGTCCTGGACCATTATCAAGTCGATTGTTAAGAGACGAGGGAGGCACAGACATAAGCAAGGCAAGAGAGGTGAGGAGGAGAAAATCTTAAGAGAAAGGAGCAAGGCAAAAGGCATGGAAGGGATAGGTGTAATGAAGGGTGTAACAATAAGAATAAGAATGAGAGGGTAAGAAAAAGAAAAGAAAGAAAAATAGAAAAAAAAGGACGGCTAGGTTTATGTTAAGTTACATTTGTAAGAAAGTTTAGAATATTTGAGTATGCACTGTGAAAGGGAAGAGTCAATAGAAACAAAGCCAGGACTAAGGTTCACGTTGGGTAGGTTACGTATCAGCGCCGATTCGTCAAGACGGCGTCTGTGAAGAGTAGAGGCAGGAAAGATAATGGTCCAGGATGGACCAAAACGTCATCGTCTCTTCAGTTTCTATGGGTGTGTGTTTGGTCAACATGTCTTCAGCCACTTTATTGTGACTAATCACCTGAAAAACTGTTAAATTAAAGTGTCCTCTCCTTACTTACCAGACTAAACCAGAGGGCCCAAAACAGAAAACGGGACAGTTCGTCACTTTTGCGAGCCGCTTCTATTTTCTAGTACTGTACAAAAATTTTTTGCTTTAGTAACGCATACGAGTGAAAAGCGACGTTTTTTGTAGGACAGGTTGTGTCAGGAACGATAACTTATTATAAAATAGGTTTTTCAAAATCCAAAAAATATAATTTGTTTCCAACAATGTTTATTTACATTTTGAATGTTTTAAAATAATTTTAATAAATCACTTCAATAAAACAAACCTTGGCTGTGAACTTGGGGGAGGGGGCCCTGCCAAAAATGTTTCCAATTGGGCTCTGCAGCTCCTAAGGCCGGCCCTAGCTGTAGTTGTATGAAAATGTTTGGGGATGATCTAAGTGACTAGGGTAGAGAAAAAAATAAAAATAACTGTCTAGGACATTTTGAAAAGCATAACAAGATGCGTGCATTGAGCAATACACAGCATATGGAAATCAATGTGAAAAATGCAACATAATGTAGTGCAAGATATGTGGAAACAAGATCACATTTGGCTTGCAAATTAAGTGAAATGACTGAAGGACAGAAATTTTGGGGTGATCCTGGACTGCCCTCAAATAGAAGGATGGCAAAATGCATAATGAACTGTTCATGACACATGAGACCCAAATTAGAACATAGAGCAGTTGTTTTGTTATTCATATATCAAAAATCATATAGACAAAATAGAAAGGTACAAAGGCATGTCACAAATTAATATCTGGTCCTATAAAGTAAGAACTATAAGGAATGATTGGAGAAATTTGGTTAAAAAAAAAAAAAGCATTGAATGTAATGAAACGCCATTTTCTGGGCGAATCCCAGAGGCTCCCCGGAGCTATCCATGGCTGATATGGATACCCTAACTATTTTGCATCAGTTGATGTGGGTGGAGTTCTAGGCCTACCGGGGACCACAAGCCAGAACCTGGCCCCCTCACAGAGGCATGAGGAGCAATGGCCCATAGAAGTGCACATGTGATTTGGGGCATTCTATATACTGTATGCCATCGACCAGGGCAGGCACCCAGAAAGATAAGTGCCACAAAACAAAGTCCTATTCTGGTTAACAACGAAAATTGTCAAACGAGTGGACAGAACACCAAAAGAAAAACGAGCAAACAAGCATGATGTCTCACGAGCTGTGCCGCATGTCTGCACAGCTCTCCCTCCACCCTCAGAGGGGGAAGGGGGAGCCCCAGACCCTCGCGCCGGTGATCCTCACCCGAGTTCTGAGGCTGGATATCAAAAAACGCGAAAAACCGCCAATCAGAGGGAGGAAGGGTTGCTGGGGAGCCTCCGGGACTCACCCAGAAAAGGGCGTTTCATTACATTCAACGCTGGTTTTCTGTGGGTAGCCCCCTACGGCTCCCTGGAGCTACTTCACCAAAGACAAACAAGAAGGGAACCTACCCGGGAGGCAGTCGGTGCTCCACTCCTCAACTCGATGTCGAGACAATGGGCTGCCCAACTGCCGACCCAATGCAACACAGGCCCGACTGAGCCCAGGAATGTTCACAAGGTGGTAGTGTGCAGCCGCCTGTTCGACCGCCAAAAACCCCATGCCTGAATGTCAGCCCAAGACATATTGCCAAAGATGGCAGCAAGAGCAGCAAACTTACGAACGTCATGGGCACGTGGATAGACCGCAGGATGGCTAGACTTAAAAATCCTGCAGACGACCTGAGAGACCTGAACCCGCGAACAGGGAAGATGGGAAACTGAATCAACCCAAAGCGTGTCCCCGGACACAGAAGCCGTAGCAAGCAGATAACGGCAGAGGGCCGCAACCAGACACAACACAGGATGAACTCCCAGCCTGACCAACCAAGCATCAACAACCCAAGGACCCCTCCAGAAAGCAGCAATCTCATTCTTCGCCAGAAAAGAGGGAGACGGCTGCAGATGAACATACCTATGACCACGAACAAGAGCAAAAACCTCTGCGTTGGAGAAAAGCATGAAGCTCTGCCACCCGACCCCTAGAGGCTAATGCCAACAGAAAAAAGAGCCTTAGCAAAACAATCATGAACCGAAGGATCCATAACAAACCGAGGAGAAGATAGAAAGGAGAGCACCCTGTCCAAAGACCAGGACGGCTCGGGCGGTGCATTAGCAGGCAATAGGTGAAACAACGCACGAGACAGCTTGCGAAACGGTGTAGAAGTAACATCGATGCCGAAAGCAAGCTGCAGCAGCTCCGCCAGCACCGCCCGATACGAGGCGACAGTACTGTATTAGGCATAAGATGACGGTCCTGGAACAACCAAGAGAAAAAGGACACCACCACCCTAACCGAAAGCAAAGAGCAACGACGAAGAGGCGAAAAGAAACGGAAGGACCGCCAGGAAACTTCATACTTCTACCGAGAAGAAGCCCACAGGTGGGAAATCATCAAAGAGGCCACCTGAGCACCATAAAGATGGTGCTAAACCAGTCAAAAACACGAAACACGAAGACTCGAGGAGAAGAGCGAACCAGTCTCGTACCAGACCAGGCCGATCTCCTGAAAGAGGCAAAGCCGCGAAAAAACCTTCGGGTTCGGACACCAGACAAGCAGCGCCTGAAACAATGGCTGGTCTAGCCACCATGGGGCCAAAAGGACTACTTGCCCCTGGTAAGTCTCCAAGCGAGCTAGGACCTGGAGTAACAGCTGTACACAGCACCACTTGAGCACTGTTCATACACTAATGAATGGCTCAGAAGCTTTAACCTCTGCCATCGTATCAGGCATTAGGCACATTAGAGTACATGGTAAAAGGCAGTCTAAGGAGGTTACCTCATCACCATTAATCTCCGCTTCAGTTAACACAACATTATCATCATCTACCACCACCTTTTCTATCTAAATAACTTGAAGATCAGTTGATGGAGCATTAACAAGCAGATCAGAACATATATTGGCACGTACAAACAAAACACTGTTGAATTTCTGTAACAAAATTGTCACTTTTCCCCCCTAGCTTTTCAGGATGACTAGCCACTTATCCGAACACAACATGTTATCCATTCAGTCTCAGTCCCGAGGGGTTCAGATAGCGCGTGGCTGATTATATACAACAAACTATTGGTCTTTATACTTGTAGTCATTTGTTTAATAATTTTTTATATATCTTCATAGTTTTTTCTTATATTTCACAAAATTTGTCTGTAAACCTAGGTTTTTCTGTTATAAGATCTATAGAAAACCACATTTTATTAATCATAAATGTAGTGTTTTTAAATCTACATAAAATCTTGCAATTTTTAAATCAATTTTCTGAAGAGAAATTTGAATTTAGTCTGGACCATAGGATAATAGCACTTGCAGGCAAATTCATGGTCTTATAATATACTTTAATATAAAAATATATCTGATCTATATTCACATGCTGACACAATGTAGAGGAATTAAGTGAAATACACCAACAGTACAGCAAGAATAACAAATCCACCATAAACCCCAATTACTGATATCAATCACATTCTGTTCACACACGTGGCTGCCACAGCCAGCCCAGGTTGTCTATTAAATTTACTGTTATTGTGTGCCACAAGTTATAGGGTTTAGCATTGGACAAGTTAAGTAGGGTTAGATTATGCAAAGATTATTCTGATGTGAAAGCATTATCATCAATAATAAAGCCACCAATGTAGCTAATTATTTGGAAATTGAAGGCTTAATAGAGAAGTAGCCACTCCCTGTGGCCCATGTAACACCACATGCATGGATCTATTTATACACTTAAGACCAATTACTCATTATGTCTGGTAGCACATTAATTTTTCTCAGTCAAAATAAAATAAAATCCACAATTTCAATTCCAGTACAGTATATACATTTATTGTTACATGTAAATGCAATAAAATGTTGCTTCAATTTTTAAGAAAGGATTGAAATGTTTATGCTCATTAAACAAACTGACAAGCCAACATATCCTGGCACACTAGGAACAATTAGCTAGGAATGAGAAATTATGGCAAATCTTGTTCACTAAAATAAAACACGAGCTCATGTAGCAGGTTTAAGGCTGGATTAAGGTCTCTAAGGCTGGTATTCCAATTACATATCCTTCCTATATACACAAGGATATGTAATATGCAGAAAGTAGAAAGATTTCTTTAACTAATCTTTAGCTACATTATTTAGAATCTAAAGATAATCTAAAAACTTGAGAGGAAACAATGGACATTCTAACAAGGAAAAATAAATTACTTCAAAACAGTATGTTCAGTAAATGAAGATGGGAACAGGTTTCGGAGGAAGAATTATTCAAAATAAATGTAACAATAAAAAGTACATATTACACTAAAAATATCTTCCTAATAAAATTACTTCCCTACAAATACTTTTATGCACATAAGAATAGTAAATATCAAATACAGTCCAGATAGTAATAAAGTAAGAGATGTACAATCTCAAATATCAGCATACTACATTGAAAGATGAACTATGCAAAAATATGAGCAAGAAACAAAATTTAATTTTCATACAAAGTTTCAAATAAGAATAGAGTAAAACAAAAGATTTGACCTGCCAACAATACATAAATTGGCAGAAACCCAGGCAACATAGAATATACGTACACACACCCAGACAACACACACACGCTTGCACACACAGTGAGGTTGCTGACATGGATGAATTTTTTTTTCTAACTGCCAGAAAGATGAGGGCGGTAATCTGGGGTAATGTACTTGACCAGAGGAGTGTTACTAGCCGAGTACCACAGGGTTCGGTTCTTGCACCAATAATGTTCATCGTCTACATAAATGATCTACCAGAAGGAATACAGAATTACATGAACATTGTTGCTGATGATGGTAAGTTACTAGGGAAGACTTAGACTGGCATGCCCTTCAAAATGACCTAGACAAAAGTGAATGGAGTGCCATGTGACAAATGGAATTGTATGCGAATAAATGCCACATTATGGGATAAGAGAAAACAGGCCACACACACACCCTGCAAACTATCTGCAAAGAAATTAAAGACCTGTAACAAAGAAAGAGATCTAGGATTGGCTCTGTATAGTAGACGGTCACTAGAGGAACACAAAAAGGACATTGTGCAAGGAGCACATGCTACCTTTCCAACTGCAGAATCGCTTTTTAATACATGGATGGTGAAATACTAAAGAAACTATTCATGAAGCTTTTGAGACCAAAATTGGAATATGAAGCAGTTATATGGTGCCCATATCTCAAGAATCATATTAATAATCTGGAAAAGGTGCAAAGGCATGTTACAAAATTACTTCCAGAACTGAAAACAAGAATTATGAAGAGAGTCTAGAGGCATTAAATATGCTAAAGCTAGAAGATAGAATAAAAAAGGTGACATGATCACAACATACAAAATAGTAACAGGAATCTACAAAGCTAACAAGAGTAATCCTTAAAACTGGAAACTCCAAGAACAAAAGGTCATAGGTTCAAGCTAAGGAAACAAAGGTGCCAAAAAATATTTGAAAATTCTCTATAGCAAACACAGAATGGTAGAGTCAGAACAAGTTAAGTGAGGTGGTGGTGAATGTCCAAACTGTCCGTAGTTTCAAAGTGCCAAATGACAGTGCTGGGAAGACAGGACACCATGAGCATAGCTCTCATCCTGTAATTACACCGGTAATTACAGTACACTCAATCTCACAACCTCTCACTTACACAGAACCTCATTTACAACCATACCTAATGTGATTCTATTTTTAAAATATAAATTTGGATCATTTGACAGTATGAACCCTTCCCCATGAGTTGATGATGATAATTTGGAATGTAAAGTTTTCCAATTGGAGTTGCAAATTTATGCCTGCAATTCTGTTTTGATTTTAATTCCAGAACTGGATTGGCACACCACACAATACTGTTTTTACCACCATCAGCTTTAGCAGACTTAAGAATTTCTCCAAACAATTATTAAATTCATAGTTTCATTTCTAAAATCTTAAAAATACTTATTTATTGTCAGTTTTAAATAAAATAATGGTGAGCAGATCTACAGAGCTAGATCTACAAGCCAAAATGGAGGGTTAAATAAATGCATTCCCATTCTCAGTAACTGGGACAGCAAATAATTTAGTCCATCTTTTTGTTTTCAAGTGTTAAAGAATGAAAAGTGTATTGTGATAAAAACAAAGATATTATTATATACAATTTCTTATTCTAAAGTATTGCATTGACATCTGGACTTTAATATTTCTTGGTAAAAAAGAATTGGGACATAATCCACAAATATTTGGAGCAGAATTATCAATTTATAATGTGCACACACACACACACACACACTAATACACCAAGACAGTAAATGAGACTAATACATAATTCTTGCAGCACCTTACACAAATGATCTGACATCAAGATAAGCCAAAAGCCCATTCATAGACAGAGAGAAAAAGGGGAAGATCACAAATTTCTATCCTTACATGTTAATTCATGTTAATGTCCAAATACGGATTTTCTGTTATGAATGCAGAACTGATTACTTGTTAAATGAAGTCCAAAATGCTCCAAATGAAAAAGTACTTACACACAATGTGGCCAAGTATTAGGGAGAAAAAAAAAAAAAAAAAAAAAAAGCTGCATGGTGGGAATGTATCTAGAGTCAAAGTTGGCGTCAAATAAAATGTTTGAAAGAATATCAGTGGCAAGGGATACATTACACTGAGGATAACAATGTAACACATCTACACAACAAAGAATGACTTTCAGAACACGCACTTTGGTCAACACTACAAAGAGAAATGCTGTACTGTATATGATACTGAATGATACAACAGTAGTTCTTCGAACGGTTTTTCTAACAAGTTTTATATATTTAATTATTATTTCAAGAATACATCCAAGTCATCCTTTAACAATGACTAAATAGTTATTGTGAACACACATGTTTGACGTGGCTGGCTCCGACCCTTGACATCTGATGGTTAATAATGTTCTAAACATTTGATTGTTGTACATAATAACAATTGGGTTCATATTCACTTGAAATATCTTGGGGTAGCTTGCACAAAAGATTATAACAAATGAGAAAAGAACCAAGTCATAATGCCTCATCCTGCTTTGCAGTGAGGTTATAAAGTTACTCCCAATAAAGTCCAGAACAAATGCAGAATATCCTTTGTGTATTCCAAACATTGAATATAGCTACGCACAAGTGTCAGAAGCTTAACAGCAAAAGTGCAAACATACATTTAATGAATGTAATTACCAGCCAATGCAAGATAACCATTTTCATTAGTACATGTAAAGTTAGTTTACAAAATAAAAAATAATGGAGGGAGGGGGGAGGGATATCTATATGGATTTGTTTATATGACCAACTTTGCTGATTAAAAGAAATCACTATTTTTTTCATAAAACAATAAGTTGCTCATTACAGATCTAGAGCAATGTAGAAAAATCAAAACTTGCATATCTGTAATGATTTTCAAATACTGTATTATGATTCATATTTCTAATATAGATAACATTGTGAAAACTCAAACTGATCTTTCCTAATCCTGAACATTACAGTGTTCATTACTGTATTCATATGTTTCACTGTAAAAGTTGAGTATGATATCTAACCACAAATTTAAGAGTAAAATACTCTGGTCTATCACAAAGTCTCATGGTTAGCCACAGCTATCGACGACCTCTGTGACCAGCATTGCCCCAAGTAAAGCTCTTCATACTTGACTTCCCACCTCGTCCTTTCTGATTCTGAGGAAATTAGAGAAATAATCACAATCTTGTTAAGATTAATCCTTGTTGACACTTAACAAGTACATCAAAATTATGAGGGCCGCAGATCAACAGCTTGAATATGACACTGTCATATGGAGTCAGCAAAGTTATAAATTGCATTAGCGAGACCTGGAACATTTCACTAATCAATCACAGTCACCCTCATGGACAAAACCAGACTTGACATGGTTGACAACCAAAACCAGACTTGACATGGTTGACAACCAATCATGAAAATGGCTGTTTTATCGATGCTGGTGTGCAAAGTTACACAAGAGTTCTGAACTGGATACTCAGCCATAATCACACACATAATAGATCAATAAAGGCATTGTCAATGGGACAGGGAATTATCACACAATAACTATGTGAGGTGTATATGAACCTCAAATTCACTGACAAGTGTGATGTTGTGATACCACAAAGATAAATACACACATACATCATCGGGTCTATCTTGGTTTTCACCTATACCCATGCAGGCACTGAGGTGAGATTTTCTGGCCACTCAGATCAACATGCAGAAAGACGAGAATTAAACAAGATCTTGTACTGTACTTATAGTAAGGCTGGCCCTCAACACTGATATCACAATTACATCATGATTTCCCCTCACAATGATTGAGACTGATACCAAAGGTCACTGCTTATTTCATCCTGCCTGGCAGGATGAAATCTTGCAATGATTTGCACCTTCAAATCAGATTGGTTCCCGACTCTTATACAATGGCATAATTGCTTAATTCACCCTATCTAATTCCACACTGGACACACAGCAGCCTCCATATGAGCATTATGTTGCTAGCCATGTGAGCACTTCATACATGCCTAACATGCCAGACTTCCATACATCTATCCTTATGCACTACTTGGTGCATGCTTGGTGCACTCTGCACTGCATTGGCCCTCAAGTCAGCTGAGGGAAAAATCCTGAGACCCTTCTCTCACCTGCCCGATCCATAGATCCCTCACTCCCAACGTCCTCTGCTCATTCAATCTCTCCTGTTTACCTGATCCATGCTGTCTGTCTGACTGATCCCTCTCTCAAATCCTGCCTGGTCCCCAATTCTTTCCAAAATACTGCCTGCCTGCCCAATCTTAAATTTCCTCACCCCCCCCCCCACCCACCTTCTCACCAAATCCTTCTTACCTGCCTGCCTGTCTGATTCCTTGTAAAATCCTGCCTGGTCCCCCAATCTAGCCCAAAATACTCCCTGCCAACCCAACCCCTCGCTCTCACCTACCTGGTCTGTACATAATGTGCTATAACCTAGATTTCTCACTATCGGTTTCACAATCTTCACCTATTTGACATTTTTATATGTATGCACACCAATGCTCACATTCCAATAATAACAAAAGAAAAAGGTTTATTTTACATACCTTTCCTTTGAACTTCTCTTTGATTTTCTGTGAAGAGCCTTGTGCTTTTCTTTGTGCCTTTTGGAACAAACTGTAATCTGCAGCCTCATAATCAAAAGCTTCAGAAGACTTTTCTCCACCAATAGTATTTTTTTCAGAACTATCACCTGACAACTCTCCGTCTTCCTTTTCATTAGCTTTCTCAGTTTGTTCAACTTCGTTAGGCTTCTGCACTTTTGGTGGAGATTCTTCACCACCATCTGATTTTCTTTTTAATGACTTCTTATTTTTTTCTTCTTGAATCTGGAGTGTTTAAGATATACACATTTAATTTATTGTTGCCCTCATCACCATCATAGCATCATTTCCCACTTCCATGGGATAGAAGGCATCAGCCCAGAGATGATAGTGGTGCAGTTAAGGAATAAAGATAAATACATTAACAAACTACAACTATTCATTCACCATACCTAGCACTACACTGCATCACAGAACTGGAATTCTAAAATTCAGCAAATTATTCACAACTGCACAATATCATTAAATATTAAGTATACAGAGCTAATAACTCAACCCACATATAAAATTAAATAAAAAATATGATATTTCAGACCGTCCTATACTCTTATCAGCTGCAAATGAGGAATTGCAGTGCGTCTCAAAAACAAACACTTCTAGTACTTGTAATGGATCTTTTGCACTTCGCATGCACTTCTCGGCCTACTAAGCAAGGCTTGATTTGCCTAATAGGCCGAGTGATTTTCTTTATTTTCAATAAATTGTTTCCTATTGGTTTATTTTAAATATTATTATTATATTATATTAAGAACATAAAATATTGATTTAGATATGTCAGTTTAGGTTAGGTTAAGATAGGTTAGGTTCGGTCATATATCTACATTAGTTTTAACTCAAATTAAAAAAAATTCACTCATACATAATGAAATGGATAGCTTTATCTCATTTCATAAGAAAAAAATAGAAAATTATATAAATTCAAGAAAACTTGCCTTATTACACAAATTGATCCTTGCATAGTAGGCCAAGTACTGCATTCTGGCTACTAGGTACAACACATTATATATATATATATGTGTGTATATCACGAAAATAAACACGTGATTAATATGATCCCTCACTCCCAACGTCCTCTGCTCATTCAATCTCTCCTGTTTACCTGATCCATGCTGTCTGTCTGACTGATCCCTCTCTCAAATCCTGCCTGGTCCCCAATTCTTTCCAAAATACTGCCTGCCTCTATCTATCTATCTATCTATCTATATATATATATATATATATATATATATATATATATATATATATATATATATATATATATATATATATATATATATATATATATATATATATATATATATATACACATACACACACACGCGCGCGCACACACGCACACACACGCGCGCGCACACACACACGCGCGCACGCACACACGCGCGCGCACACACACCGCACACACACACGCGCGCAATTTTCTTCCTGGAAGGGCCGTGTTCATGATTACTATCCATCGTGGAGTAAGCGTAGATAGTTTCTAAAGCCGCTGTAAGAAATATAGCCACGGGAAATAGCCGAAATGTTCACACGTTTGAGATGCGAGGGGAGGCGACATTGGTCACAACAGTGGAGCGAAAACAATGGGCCCACGGCGTGTGCCAAGCCGCCTGAGGGCCACAAGGCTCAACAAAGAAAATGGGAAGACATCGGCGCACATTTTAAAACCAGTCCCAAAAAAATCGGATAAAAACCTGATTTTTGGCGAATTTTTAAAGTGGATGACGCAATGCTGCGTCATCCCCGGCATTACCGACAGTAAACGGATGACGCAATGCTGTGTCATCCCCGAGCGAAAGTGTTAACTGGGAATACCTCGTAATCATATATTTTATTTTTCCAACTTTACAGTGAAATGAAGCACATACTGTACCAGTAAATGACACACACAAAAAAAACACATTATAGGATCAATAGGTTAAAAGAAGAGGTTTGCAGGTTTGCAAGTTACTACAAATAATCGTAAGAATACAATATTATACTGTACAACAGTATAATAACAGGTGCTTACCTCTTCACTAAGAATAAAAGACTTTGGAGGACATTTTTTCTTTGTTTTACTTTCAGTCTTTTCTTGCTGTGAAGTGTCCTCTAACTGCTGTTGAGAGTTTTGTTCTTGTAATTGCATGGACACACTTTCATTAGTTGTCCTCTCTTCTTCAACTCTGTGGTTGGTTTCCATTTCAGATTCCGTATCAACTGTATTATTCGTCAATGACATGAAGTGTTCTCTTACCTGAAAGATTTATACAATAATTACATAACAATATTGGTTAAAATCAATACTCAACCTCTCAACCATTCAGTTGTGCCACTTTGTACATAAGCTGTCAGAACAAGTCCAGAAGAACTGCAGATCAGCAAAGTCCCGTGTCGGCAATGGAACAGGCGGAAACCCTGGAAGGATGGGGTAGATCGACCACGTCCAAGTGCACCCATTCTAAGATGACACGATGAAGTGCAGGGAAAGAAGCCAACCCCGCCAGCCCCGAACCCCCCAAAGGGGGAGGAGCAACCCAACGCTACCAGAGGCCGGAAGACAACCAAAAATGCCCACGAACTGCGGGACCAAGTGGGATCCAACAGAGCAAGCCGCCCCCAAAGCGCCCCGTCAACAGCGAACGGATCAGAGCCCCTTCCAAAAGAACATGTATAAAATAAATAAATAAATAAATAAATATATATATATATATATATATATATATATATATATATATATATATATATATATATATATATATGTCGTACCTAGTAGCCAGATATATATATATATATATATATATATATATATATATATATATATATATATGCGAACAAGCCTGAATGGTCCCCAGGACAATATGCAACTGAAAACTCACACCCCAGAAGTGACTCGAACCCATACTCCCAGGAGCAACGCAACTGGTATGTACAAGACGCCTTAATCCACTTGACCATCACGACCGAACATAATGAGGTGATAGCCGAAGCTATTTGAACCACCCCACCGCCGGCACTCGGTGGGGTGATTTGGTAAAATGCTATGCCCAAGATTACCATCCGAGTGCCGGCCTGACAGAAAGGGCAAAGTACAGCATCCAGACAGAACCCCCAATGAAACAGCCAAAACAGACTGAAAACCGAGGGACACAAAGTGTGGGAGCAAGCATAAACAGACAGGGACACTGAACCCAAACCCCAGGGCCCAGACCCAAACAGACTGAAAACGCAAAAACTGGTGTAAAAACCAATTCCCACGTATTCCCAGAAAAACAGAAGGGCAGAATATCCCAGAAAAAGCAAAGAAATGGCAACAGGAGGATAAAAACCCCTGAAGGAGGTGAAAAACTCCCAAAACGCGACATCGCACACCCAGGCACAGGTAAACAAACCGCAGCACTGCCTCAGTGGCCAGGCGGGAAAGCAACCTGCAGAAAGAAAATGGCCACCAGAACAAAGGAGTCGCGATCAACGCAAGAGATCCAAAAACACACCAGCAAATGTGGGAAGTAAGCAGACGAGAGGGATGAAAAACCCCGCCCAGAAGCAGAAAACCCAGGCAGGGATAAACAGCCCCAGAACTGCTAGTGTGCATTCCCCACAGCCCCGGGAACCCGCAACAGAGGCCTCGGGGCAAAGCTGTCCTCCATGCCCTCTGCCCTTAAAGAAAAGGAAGAGTCTAGGGGAAAGGCAGCAAAGAAACGGCCGCTGGTAAAACCCAGAAGCCTCGTAAGGAGGAACAGGCTCGAAAACCTCCACCCCCAACCCAAACGGGGCAGCCACCGAAGCCGCCCGAGTCTCGGCACCAACTAACCCATCCCCGACCCCAAAACCCGCAGACGGTCAGGAGCTGGGAACAGGGAGGGGGAAAGAGGTGAAAAACACCTAACCAAAAAGGGGCAGCCCCGGAGCATCCTGGTGTGGAAAACTAACCTAGCGCGTTGCAGCAACCTAAACCAAGCATGCAACGCGGATGCCGCCTGTACTCCTAACAGTAAGGACATCAGAAGAGTACTGGAGAACAAGCAGAGAACACATCTCTTAAGACTCCGGGTCAAGGTGTCAGTGACCCAACAGGCAGCATGACAGAGGTAAAAAGAGGCGACTGTCACCCTGAGAAAAGGGAACATCAACCAACGAACTCACACAAGACGGGTTGGAACTCGGAAGACACATCCACTGGTCCATTGACCCCCGACAGGGTTTTCCAGGACCCATAGGGTGACGACTACAGGAAGCCTGGGCAAGGTGTCGCTAACTGGTTAACACCCAAAACAAACAAGGGATAGATGCAAACACTGAAAAACCCTGTGACGTGTACAATCACAGGTGCCTAGTAGAGGGCCACCAAACAACACCAGTCGAACTATAGAAACACACTAGGCAAACCCCCACCAGGCAAATGAAAATAAAAAGAAAATTAAAGAAAAAAAAAAAAAACACAAAAGTACACCGTCACCAGAGGCAACAGGAACCGGTCGCCGCGTAGGTAGCAGGTCGTGCAACACCTTGACGCCCCAACCCCTAGCTGGCCCCAAGGGCAAGGCAAATGCCGAGCAGCAAGAATCCCTACGGGAATGGGTCCCGAACGCCCCAGGGAAGATTACCCTGACACGCAGGGACAGTACACACAGGGCGCTTAGGGAAGGAAATCCCTAAGCGCATACAGCCCCGGTACTGGTGAGGAACACCTGGCCATCACACAACAGAAAAACACAGCTGTGAGCGCCATGGAGGCAAACACCGCCTAGGAAACTGAGGCCAGAGAAATGTCTGTCCCGGTTGACATAAGCTTACGAACTGAAGTGCTATGCGACCGGCACGGTGAGGTCCGGGGCCCTCCTCCCCCTCTCAGGGAGGGGTGGATTGCGCGGACGAGCGGCACGGCAGTAGTGCGTTACGTTTGCTTGTTTCCTTGGGATTGAAGGGAGTTCTACCTCTCTGTTCGGTTTTTGTTGTTAGTTTCTTACCATGTGGGGTTTGTTTTGTTATGCCTACCTTTCTGGGCAACCCGTCCTCTTAAAAATAACGTCACTTTTCGCTCGTATGCGCACTATGGCCAAATTTGGATGTAATTTGAAATGAAATTGACTCACAAAAGTGACGTACTGTTCCGTTTTCTGTTTGAGTCGTCCGGCTTACTCAGCAAGTTTAGAAAAGGAAACTTTTCATTAACGTTTTTCATACCGTTTTGAAACTTTATGAGAATTTCCTGCCCACCTAACCTATCAGAGGACCCTAAACTTACTGTCGTTGAAAAAAAAAATCCCAAATTTATTTTCATTTTCAAATTACGTTCATATTCGGCCATACGGGCAAACGGCCAAAAGCGACGTTCTGTTTAAGAGGACAGGTTGTTCTGGGTACCTAACCCCAGTCGATGGTAGATAAGGAAAACACCCAACCACAGGGTTTTCCAGGGTAGGTCTGAACTCCATAGCTAATGAGCTAATGTCCCAGTCTAATATAAAATACATTAGCCCGATATGTTCCAGGGAGCCGTAGGGGCTCCCCCTCAGGATATATAGATTGCACTATTTTAAAATAGTAGGCAAAGCATAATTAATGAAGAGTTAATCACAGTAAAAACATCTCCAGGATCTGACATAATGCAATCCTGTTTCATGCTCTTCACACTCATAAGAATCTATTTCTATATATTCAATCACCTTTCTCTTTTAAGAAACTATGCTTCCTTTACTTCGGTTTGCCGTATTAATAAAACATATGAATGACAAGCTACCATATTTCCTCAAAACCACTCAGGTCTCACAACCCATATCAATCACATGCCACATTAATGTTCCTTTCAAACCTTCATTCACTGCACTGAATTGTTGTGTATCTCTAGTTAGTCTGCTGACAGTACAGTAACATCATTAATTAGATATTTCAGATAAACATAATGTTGGGTAATGAAGACCATTATAAAAGCTCTATTACAAAAAAATTGGCCTCCTATTATTACACTATACACATTCTAGTGCATGCAGAATGAAGACACTTACCTTATTGACCCGGTCAGTATCTGCAGACTGTCCCTCTTTCTTCTTCTTCTCTCCATCTATAAGTGGTTTCATCTTTATGTAAGCGGTATATCTTTCATGCGGACTCATGAATTTCGTAGTTCTTTTTGAATGTTCTGGTTTCTTGCATAACAGCTGATTCTGAAAAATCCCAAAGAAAAAGAACTACATATGATTTTCAGAAAATGTTTTGAAATTTTGCCAATAAAATGAATACTGTATTATACAGGGGTGAATGTGAGGGTTTAACAAGGTCTTTAGTTTTCTTTAATAATTTGAACTGTCAGGTTAATGCAAAGTGAAACTTGGATATTTGGATATCCCAAGGAACGCATCAATTTTTCAACCCAAAGTAGAATGCTAATAGGATGCCAGCTGAGGAAAAACTGGGTCAATATATTAGAGTAAATAGTAATTGTCTTGTATATTGTAAAACCACTGCCATAAAAATTCTGACTAAAATAAGTTTCTAAAGATTGAAAAAAATTATCCGGAGTAACTTCAGATACTTCATTTGTAATTTTGTTTAACCCTTTGACTACTCTAATGAAATGGTAGTTGAATCAAGCAAATTGGGCCAATGCTGACGATATGGGACCTCCTACGACACCAAGCAAACTGACTATCCCAAGGATACCTGCTTGATGGTATTCCGAGAGTAGTTCTACTCTCCAAACCCGGCCGAGGCCAGGCTTTATTTGACAAGGAGACTCCTTGTCTCTCTGATTCAAGAAACCAAGTTAGCTAAAACAATCAAGTGCACTAAAATAAAATAACAATCTGAGAAGTAGCCCAATCATCAGACTGAGAAGTATGTTTTTAGCATTCTGGACCCTAACCATGTCTACTACACATGAGAAAAATAGTCATCTGACACTACCAAGTGAGACCCAGTGAGGGCAAGAGGGCCCAAATGAACCACAAACACACACATACCATAATGTCATGACTGAACATGCCTAAAATGTCCATGAACAATCCAAAAGCCCAGGCACAGAATTCGACCCCAAGACACTAGCTCAAGAAAGTGTTAAGAGGAAAGACCAATTCATTTGAATACGAGACTGAATCTATACAGAGACGAGAACCCTGCCTACAATGGTTTGGCAAAAGCCAGTCACAAACATGTAAACCATTCACACATCACAAGAAAAACGTCTCAAAATAAATGAAGTGTTTTTTATTTCGAAGTGAGGACCTTTGCAAACCAAAGAATTCCACAAGCATGATGGCCAGAGTAAAAACCGAGGTAGAATCACAAACTGCCCACACTGTTGACATAGTCAGTGCTGTCAACTGGTTAAGTTAATGACCAGCAGCTGACTATAAGTGTCTTCAAGTATTACTTAGAGTTGGTGTCTTGAATACATATAAATCAAATTTTTAATGATAACACAAGGTTGGACTGAGTATTCTTCATTCTCTCCTTTGTATACAGTCACGTCCAGCAGAACAATTTAAATATTTCCGTTGTATTGTGTACAAGATTGCACTGGCCTTTGGATAGTTCAGAAAATATTTTTGGCGAAGTTGGATATTGTTGGATCACCCAAGAGAGTGATTGAGTGATTTAACTAAAATATCACTTGGACTACTGTTTATACAACCTCAGTGAAACATTTAAGCTAATGGGAGGAGTCAAGGGTACTCAACTATAATGATATAGATCTACAGTATTTATATGGGAATCAACAAAACGTGTTCCCAATTAACATACAGCCATACTCAAAGAAAAAAAATCTTATACAGTGGTTCCCACTGAAAATACAGTTACACACACAAACAAAACACAGATAATTACCGTAGTGCATCCAAAAAGTTGTGACTTTTCTTTCAATGAAGCAGCTGTGATTCTGTTTTGTTTAAACAGATCTCCCAACAAAGTTTCCCTTGGGTTGAGGAGAGTAGGAAGGTCAGTTGGATTTTCTTCACATTGTGAAAGGTCATGCTTGCAAATAAAATTTGCATTAGAATCATATGTAGATTGTGTTGTTCCTATAGGAAGTTGTCCTTCTATAGCAGTGTTTTTTATCTGAAAAAATAAATTCAATACAAATGCTGTCACAAAATCTTTACAATTTGTATAACAAAACATACTTGGAATAAAGAAATTACAAAGTTTGCAAATTCCTATTTCAGAATGGTAAGAAGCAAAGCATGACTTACAAAGAGTACACTTCTGTAGCTTATCAGCAATGTCACCAAACTCTACAGTCTACCTCTAAACAAAAATTACTGTATATGAAAAAACCAGCGTTTAATCTAATGAAAAGCCATTTTCTGGGCGAGACCCGGAGGCTTCCTGGAGCTATCCAGGCTGATATGCTAATGTCAGACTTTGGCATCAGTCATGTGTATGGAGATCTTTGGGCCTACTGGGGACCATGGCCAAAACCTGGCCCCCTCAAAGAGGCAAGGGGAGCAATCGTTTATCGTAGTCCCAGTGTGTCTTTTAAAGCATTCTATGTGTACACTCGTGTACACTCATGGAGACCTACCAGGGAAAACCACCGGAAGAAGGAAGAGTATTAATTAACACTTTGACGGGTTTACGACTGAACGTTTCGTCACTCATTTTTCTCCCGATTCCTCACCGACGACGCGGCGTTGAGTCACTCATTAAAATATTTGTTAAAAATTTAAATTTTATCAGATCAATCTGGTAGTGGTTTTAAAATGAGCGCCTTTAGATTGCGCACAATTTAGCACCCATATGTCACTTGAGCAGGACACATATTTTTCCCTTGAATGCACCTCAAGAGGTGCATTGAGAAAAATATTTCTATAAAATCCAATTCTTATCCGATCGACTTGGGGATAATTTAAGCATGTTTGCCATTTAATTGTCGTTTTCTCTAATAGTCACATAGCTTATTTGGGAGAACAGAGTTCGCTTGTATCTTCGTGGTAAAACTATTGTAAAATGTTGACCCAACGAGTGTAATCGACGAAGTTTCTTTATTTGGTGCAGGTCAAACGCATCCTTGTGTGACATTTTATATATATGTTCTTCTAGAACATTCTATTGCGAACATATTGGTACAAAATTTAAGTACGTACATCGAAAATTAAGGTCAGGACAGTGAAAAGAATATACACTTTCCAAAAGGTGCTTCGCCCATCTGCCGTTGGGTGTGCCTTAAGAGGTAACACTTCAGCCACTTCCCACACTCTTGCAGGTGGACCGCGATCATGATTCTACATTTATATGCATATGTCCGTGAAGGGAATTTTATTGCAGTCACAGTGATACCAAAATTAACGACGTAGCACAATTCTGGGATTGATAAACATGAAAAGATCATAAACATTTCAGCGCGGTTTGACGCTCACGGCTAACGATTGCCATAGTTTTTTATTTGGTGCGGGTCTCATGTCGGGTTTGGTGACATTTTACATATATATTCCTCTAGAGCATTCTCTTGCGAACAAATTGATACCAAATTTAAATACATACATGGAATATTAAGGTGAGCAGACCGAAAAGATTATAAACATTTTAGTGTCGCCGTGCGGTCGCCCGAAACGAACGGCGCACTCCCAGATCACTCCCAGTATAACTCCAGCGGCCGCGAAAGTGTTAAGTAAACAGGGTGACAAGAACCAAGGCAGACGAATAAAAATAAAAAGAAAACCCTGCAAGAGGACAACGGACCCAGGCGGAACAGAGCCGGCCGCTATGATTGGTGAAAACAAGCTGCGCAGTAGCCTGTGCCCCTACCAATGCAAAATGCCCCCTACTCAAAGGCAAACAAGGGAGACGGAACACCCCAGCACACAAAGGGTGGCCGAAAACCAAGCAGTAAATGGCTTAGCAGAGGCAGAACCCAAGGAACTTGTGGAAGGTGGTACCATTCCCCAAATGCAGTACTTACAGGGCACCTAGGGAAGGAAACTAGGTGCATGCAGCCCTGCTTGATACCTGCTTGAAAACTTGAAACTTGATGGGGTTTTGGGAGTTTTTCTACTCCCCAAGCCCAGTCCGAGGCCAGGCTCGACTTGTGAGAGTTTGGTCCACCAGGTTGTTGCTTGGAGCGGCCCGCAAGCACACATACCCACCACAGCCCGGTTGGTCCGGAACTTCTCATTTGCTCCAGCCCGAGTACTGGAGAATCACTCCCGACTCACGCACCACCTAGAAGACAGTCACCACACATTAGGTACAGTGCTGAAACAACTACTGGAGCCATAGCACACGACCTCAGCCGCAAGCATCAGCCTTATAACTGAAGGGTGGATAGCCAGTGCAGGGGTCTGGGCCTCCCCCTTCCTCCTCCCGGGTAAGGGGGAGCTGCGCAGATGGCAGCTCGGCGACGTGTGACGTCATGCTCATTTGCTCATTTCTCTTTGGAGAGTTTTTTATCCACTTGTTTTGCTTTTGGTAGCAATTTTCACCAGAATAGGGGTTTGTTTTGGGACGCTTACCTTTCAGGGTGCTTGACCCAGTCGATGGCAGACACGGAATGCTTCCAACCACACGGGGTTTCTATAGGCCATTGCTCCCCCATGCCTCTCAGAGGGGGGCCAGGTTCTGGCTTGTGGTCCCCGATAGCCCCACAGACCTCCATACACATGACTGATGCCAAAGTCTGACATTAGCATATCAGCCTGGATAAGCTCTGGGGAGCAGAAGAGGCTTCCCCTCAGAAAAGATGTATTAATACATAACAGTATGAAACATATGTGACTAATAATACATACATAATATTATATATATATGTATATATATGTATATATATATATATATCAAATATATATATATATATATATATATATATATATATATATATATATATATATATATATATATATATATATATTATTATTATTATTATTATTATTAAAACAAAATATTTTCAAGACAGGATAATAGCTTACATCAATGAGTGGTTGCACCAGAGCTTCTCTGATGATTGTATGTATGGTGAGTAATTCAGTTTTGACTAGCGGAGGGATCGGGTTACAACATGCCAACACCCCCTGCATCTCCTTGGGTATAACCTCTGTTATCTGCAGCAGCATATGTTTCGGGAGCACATACCTGTGGAGATACAGTCAAAGCTTTTTATACTTCATTGTAACTTGTTAATACAGTAGCATACACCATAATTTTACAAAACAAGTAGCATTTATCAAATGTATTTTCTATATAAAAGAAATAATTAGAGAGAGAGACTAGTGTAAGGACAAATAGTAAAGACTTGTAGATTAATGATGAAGTGAACATCCTGAGAGTAAACTTTCATTCTTTACCTAGTGGTTTCGATAACAGCAGATCAAGGGAGGCATCCCTAGTCCCTTATTAGCGAGTCTCTCTCAATGCTATACAAGAAATACACTAATGAAGATTTTAAACGACAAAAAATATCCCCCTTCCCCCTCTATGCACTTAATGTTAAGTGGGATGTATAAAATGAGATGTTTATTTATGAATGCTAATCTGGTGAGTGTTATTACACATACAGGAGAAAGAATGAGAAATTGTTTTGTGGAACAGGTGACAAGGGGAATTGATACAATTTTTTTTAGGTAACAGGGGCATAGGGTAAAAGAAACTGCCCATCATTTCTTGCCGGCGGCTGGGATCGAACCCGGAACCACAGGATCACGTGTCCCGCGTGCTGTCCGCTCGGCTCCCTCATCCCCCCTCCCCCCCCCGACCAGGGTGGTAACGACCACCCTGAATGCAAGCTGGAAAAGCTCCGCCTAGCGCCACACGGTAAGAAGCGACAGAATTCGGCATAAAATGCAAGTCTTTAAAAAGCCAAGAGAAAAAGGACAAAAACAATATGGTCAGAAATGGATGACAACCTACGAAGGGAAAGGAAATGGTGAAAAGAATGCCAAGAGACTTCATACTGTCGCATAGTTCACCAGGAACCCGAGCCTGGCGAGCCAGGAAAGAACCAAATCCCTGGCGAGCAGACAAGCAGAACCACCACCAGCTTCGATACCCCCTGGAGGAGGAGGAGGAGGCGTCCAATCCCACCGAAGGCTGGAAAACATCACCTGAATGCCAACAAATCATGAAACAAAACATGGGCAAACAGAGCCAGCCATTCCCCCCCACCAATTGCCCCGTCAATGGAGCGACCCACGAAAGGGACGATGCAACCCTTGAGAAGCTGACCTTCGAGCAGAGTGAGCTCCTGCTTGATACCTGCTTGATGGGGTTCTGGGAGTTCTTCTACTTCTCCAAGCCCGGCCCAAGGAGAGGCTTGATTTGTGAGAGTTTGGTCCACCAGGTTGTTGCTTGGAGCGGCCCGCAGGCCCACATACCCACCACAGCCTGGTAGGTTCGGAACTTCTTTTACAAAACAGTCTTGAAGATGTCCACGGTTGTTCCGGCAACATTTCTTATAGTCGCTGGGAGGACGTTGAACAACCGCGGACCTCTGATGTTTATACAGTGTTCTCTGATTGACTGCTCTTCACTGGTTCTATTCTGCATTTTCTTCCATATCGTTCACTTCAGTACGTTGTTATTTTAAGGTGTAGATTAGGGACCTGGCTCTCCAGTACTTCCCACGTGTACATTATTTGGTATCTCTCGTCTCCTTTCTAGTGAGTGCATTTGGAGAGCTTTGAGACGATCCCAATAATTTAGGTGCTTTATCGCGTCTATGCGTGTCGTATATGTTCTCTGTATTCCTTCTATTTCAGGAATCTTTCCTGCTCTCAAAGGGAAAGCGAGTACTGAGCAGTACTCAAGATGGGACAATACAAGTGACTTGATGAGTACAACCATTGTGATGGGATCCCTGGATTTGAAAATTCTCGTAATCCATCCTATCATTTTTCTGGCTGATGCAATATTTTCTTGGTTATGCTCCCTAAACGTTAGATCGTCGGACATCATTATTCCCAAATCCTTGACATGCTGTTTTCCTACTATAGGCAGATTTGATTGTGTTTTGTACCCTGTATTATGTTTCAGATCCTCATTTTTGTCGTATCTGAGTACAGTACCTGGAATTTATCAATGTTAAACATCGTGTTATTTTCTACTGCCCAAATTGAAAACTTTGTTGATATCTGCGTGTGATTTGTCAATGTCTTGAGCAGAGCTAATTTTCATGCCGATTTGTGTGTCATATGCAAAGGATGACACGAAGCTGTCATTTGTATTTTTGTCTGTATCCGATATGAGAATAAGGAACAGCAGTGGTGCAAGGACTGTACCCTGAGGTACAGAGCTTTTAACTGCGCTTGGACTTGATTTTATTTGATTGACTGTTACTCTGTGTTCTATTCGACAGGAAATTGAGTACCCAGCGTCCTACTTTACCAGTTATTCCCATTGACCTCATTTTGTGTGCCATCACTCCATGGTCACATTTGTCGAATGCCTTTGCAAAGTCTGTGTATACAACATCTGCATTTTGCTTCTCTTCTAGAGCATCTGTGATTTTGTCATAGTGGTTGAGTAACTGTGACAGACAGGGTCTGCCCGCTCTAAATCCATGTTGTCCTGGGTTGTGTAGCTCATTATTTTCCATAAAACTAGAAATTTGATCCCTAATCACTCTTTCAAAAACTTTTATTATGTGTGATGTTAGGGCAACTGGTCTATAATTTTTTGCCAACCAACTGGTTTTTTTGCTTTGAGCGCCGACCAGACGAAGTCCCCGAAGGAAACACTGGTACAGAATCTGTCACCTAGGGCCCACCTTGAACTACCGACACCCGAGCCCTGGCACAACCCCTCTGGGAAGAGCAAAACAACCCTCCTCCAGGAGCATCAACAAATCAGAAATAGGACGGCAACTGAAGGACTCCACCTTCAAAAAATGAGTCACAATGGCATCTGAAAACAACAAAGGACAAAATGGGGTCGAAGACTGAAGACCCAGGGCCCAAGTGGAGTCAAGAGAGAGAGCAAGAGATGGCCTGTCGACACGTGAGGCGTGAGTCATAACACAAAGAAACCGCCTCCCAAAGAAATTTCATTCGCAGAGGAAATCTGCGAATGAAATCTGATATTATATAATAATATTACTTCATATCTGAAAGAAAATACCTGCTTGATGGGGTTCTGGGAGTTCTTCTACTCCCCAAGCCCGGCCCAAGGCCAGGCTTGACTTGTGAGAGTTTGGTCCACCAGGCTGTTGCTTGGAGCGGCCCGCAGGCCCACATACCCACCACAGCCCGGCTGATCCGGAACTTTTCTTAGAAAACAGTCCAGTTTTCTCTTGAAGATGTCCACGGTTGTTCCGGCAATATTTCTTATAGTCGCTGGGATGACGTTGGACAACCGCGGACCTCTGATGTTAATCTTCTTTCTATTATTTCTTCTATATCTATTCTTCTATTATCTATTCTATTATTTCTTTCTATTATCTTTCTATTATTTCACCATATGAGTGTCTATTCTACCTGTTATGGCCTGACAGGAATACTTGGGAAAGATCTTTGCTGCAGCAGGAGACAAAATATCACACTGGCTCAGGCTGTGATATTTGAAGAAATGGGATATTACTTTGCAACAGCAGCCACATGGCCTTTGCTCAAAAATGTAATGGAAAACATGGAATCCAACAGTTGATAAGTTGCTTGGTAAAATGTGAGACTGAGGAGAGAGAATGATCTGGGCACATTGACCAAGAAAATGACAAGTGGTGATGAGTGTATAAAAGTGAATTTGAACTCAACATTAAGAGTGCAATAATTGAGTGGAACAGTGTTCAAGAAGTAGTGTCATTTGTTTCTTGGTGTACTAATTTGTGAAGAGGGATTGTGTAACAATACTTTATTTGAGAAATCATTGAAAGCACTCAACACCAGGTCTTATGTAATGGTGGAATGTGGATGCTTTGCTGAAATATGATGGGGCTGATTCTTTGTGATGCTGGTTAGTGCAGAAGATATGATAAATATAGGATTGAGAGTATTTGTAAACTTCTTTTCATATTTTGCTCTCCCATTTTCCCCATGGTTCTTGCTCCCACCCCAGAGAAATGGAAACTTAGGAATCAATGATGATGAATAGCATATTGTACTACTATATTATACTACCATATTATGGTACACAATATGAAGCAAGACAAAATCTGTAAAGGTCATCTCTTGACAAAAAATGTCAACAAAATACTGTACTGAAAAACTTACTCTGGGCTTTCGTCTTGCTCACGGGCAACCCTGTCACGCCACAGATACAGCTCTCGCAATGCATACATCTGTCTTGAATTAAAAGCTTTACGACTGCGACGATATAATTCCATGTGACTCTCTGGCCCAACAAATGGCTTTTCATATCTCTGGGAAAAAATGAAAATAAATTTTTTGCCACTTATAAAATTATTCATCCAAAACCTAGGTGTGTATTATGCAAATCTTTATATTAAACAAGCAATGATGAAAAGTAAATTTTATAATACCTGTATAATAAACAAAATATGCACTTGACAATTAATTATAAACAAGAAAAGCCTTACCCTCATACAGATTTCAGCAGAGCGGGTATAAACAGCAAAAATCAAATTGTTGAGTTGGTTACCCCATGAAATAAGTTCATTTTTCATGACATCATATATATACAACAAATAATGCGAGTCTTGCCTTGCATAATTAATGAAGTCACTAGGAAGAGGCCTGAAATTTTGAAAGATGTGTAACACTTAATAGATGCAAACATTATTCTTCCATTATTTAAACATCATTTAATAATAGAGTGAAAAGCATGTAGACAAAGTAACTTTAGTTAATTTTGTTTCATGTTTTAACCATACAATCTAAAGAATTAGAAAGATAAAGGTTAAAAAGTGTTTTATTAAAAATATTAACCAAAAACTGACCTTATTCTCCAGTCTGCCCTCTGAAAAACTTTGTTTGCTTCAACTTGACAGAAACGTGCGAGAAGAGCAGCTAATGAACGGTGTGGGTACTCGAGAACAATAGCTGCCTGATGGGTGTCGAAGAGATTAACCACATACACACCACAATCTCTCTGTAGCCACAAAATGTCATGGTCACCCCCATGAA
Organism: Procambarus clarkii; assembly: GCF_040958095.1. Taxonomy (NCBI): domain Eukaryota; kingdom Metazoa; phylum Arthropoda; class Malacostraca; order Decapoda; family Cambaridae; genus Procambarus; species Procambarus clarkii. Next base: position 28,275,779 of record NC_091176.1, read on the forward strand.
GTACCTGAAAGAAGGCCACTCCATCAACCACTCTTCTGCACTGGGAATGCAATCTATCAAGAGTATATAAAAGTGGAAATACCACATTGAATATATATAAATGAATTTTGCAAATTTTATTCTGAAGTTCTATTTATAAATAATTTATGCAAATCCTTACAATTCTGGCTGGACTGAACAGGTGTACAGTTAACTTTCTATCAGATGTTCTTTTGAGAAGACAGATTAGCTTCAGGAGCAACTAGGAAAGCACTCGAATGTCAGAACATATAAATGTTCTGACATTCTCGGAACAGACGATAGCTCATTTTTTTTTTTTGCAGGGATATTCCTGCGCAGGCGCTATAGGCACAGTTGAGAACAAAGAACTCTTGAATAAAAGGAAATGCTTATTTGCAAAGAATAAAGTCTGCTTGCAATGAATGATATGCATTATCTTTTTTTTTTTTTTTTTTTTTTTGAGATATATACAAGAGTTGTTACATTCTTGTACAGCCACTAGTACGCGTAGCAATTCGGGCAGGATCCCTGGAATACGATCCCCTGCCGCGAAGAATCGTTTTTCATCCAAGTACACATTTTACTGTTGCGTTAAACAGAGGCTACAGTTAAGGAATTGCGCCCAGTAAATCCTCCCCGGCCAGGATACGAACCCATGACATAGCGCTCGCGGAACGCCAGGCGAGTGTCTTACCACTACACCACGGAGACTGTTAAAGCGGAGACACCACTCTTTGCAGAGAAGAAAATATGTACACTTGTAAAGGTCATTAAATCCAATTGTAGAATTGTGCATGATTGGCATTATACACAAGGAAAAAACCCAGCATTGAATGTAATGAAACGCCATTTTTTGGGTGAAACCCGGGGCTGGTTCAGTTCCGCTTCGAGTCTCTCAGCATTTGTTGGTGATCAGGTGTCTTCGTTGATAGTGTCCCACCTGCATGCTTTGTCTCGGCGGCGGCGTGCCCTGTGTGGCCTAGGATTGGCAGTTGTGGTCTTTTGTCTCCACTTCGCGTCAGGGATTGAGCGACTTCCGCCTCCCGGATTAGGTCCCTCTTGTTTTCGTCTTTGGGTAGGTAGTTCCGGGGAGCCGATGGGGTTTCCCCCAGAAAACCAGTGTTGAATGTAATGAAACGCCATTTGCTGGGTGAGACCCGGAGGTTCTCTGGCAACACTCCCTCCCTCCAGTAAGCATTTTTTTTTGCGTGTTTTTGATATCCAGTCTCAGAACTGGGGTGTGGATGGCCGGTGTGTGAGTATGGGGCTCCCCCTTCCCCCCTCCCGGGGATGGGGAGATGTGCAGACTGCGGCGCGGCGATGTGTGACGGCATACTCGTTTGCCTGTTTCTGTTTGGGGAGTTCTATCCATTTGTTCGGCTTTTTGTAGCAATTTTCACCAGAATAGGGGTTTGTTTTGGGTGCCTAACCCGGTCGATGGCAGACATAGAATGCTTCCAACCACACAGGGTTTCTATAGGCCATTGCTCCTTGTGCCTCTGAGGGGGGCCAGGTTCTGGCTCATGGTCCCCGGTAGGCCCACAGAACTCCATACACACGACTGATGCCAAAGTCTGACATTAGCATATCAGCCTGGATAGCTCCAGGGAGCCGACAGGGCTCCCCACATAAAAGGCAGGTAAACAAGAAAAATTACAAAATATAATGCATTTTAAATGACTTACCTTTGTAATTTTGGGGTTTGTGAAGACTTCATTTAAGATGGTAAGTTTACCTCTGAGTTTAAGAGGATCCACAATATAATCCTTATCCCTAGTGGATATCTGCATTAGGCAGGTAAGTCCCATATATGACCGAAATGAGTGATGCTGTGAAAAGAATTAATATATTAATAGAAAATAAGATCAAGGAACCTGCCATTAAAAATACAATGCCGTACCACATAAATTAATTACATTCAACTCCCAATTTTGCACATGGTTGATTTAATGCAACTTTGGCACTAGGTAAACACCAAGACTGTTCACATTGGTGGTTTCCAGTTTTACACAATCTTGAGAGTTAAACATTTTCAAAGGAAATCTTAAGTAAAAGAATTTTCAGAATAATAAATACAATGAGCCCGTTTTCAAAACTATTGCACTGATGGATTCCCTTGTGTGACAAGCTTTACTCGGTCACCATCCAAATAACTACTCTATTACTTTCAAAATGGATTTCAGTTCATATTGCCTTCCATAAATATTGTAAACAAATTTAAGTTAATAGAAAATATAAATAGAATAATTTTTGGGCATGGTAAATTTAATGAGTATTTTTCAAAGGCCCCTTTAAAACCCTGAATTAAAAGGTTTTAATTCTGACAGTGATCAGTTTTGCCGAATCATGCTGGACACACAAATAGATCTCATTAATTTTAATTCTGTGTGTATTATTTCAGACAACCTGTCCACGTCTCCTGAAGTGAATGCAATTATTATTATTATAGATTTTTGCGTGAAAACCTAGTCATGGAATGTATATCATATTTTCAATTAAATACAACATAGGTTGCTAAACTGCAAGAGTCTAGGATTACATTTGTAGCATGTATATATTATGTCAGTAATATATTTGCTCCATATTCTCATTAGCATAGGTGCAGATAATAAGATGGGTCTGTTAATTCTACTTGGTCCACTGATTACCATTAATACCTCTTCCCGAGTGTACAGTTAATACCTCTTCCCAAACCTGCTAAAGGAATAGTCAGGTGAGGTGGGGACTGGTAATATAACCTGTTGATAGCGAATCATCATCAGTCTAACTTCAGGAGTGGACAGTACAGATGCTTGAAGATATCACACATCTTCAACATTGACATGTATGATTACATGTACATATTTGGTTGTTTAGACACAAAGGGTTTAGTGTTTTTTATATTTATATAGTATAGTTTGCGGGCAGAGTCGAGAAGCCGAGTGCAGGGACGAGAGCATGGAAGCTCGTGGCCGCTCTGTCTGGCTGGCTGTCTGCTCTGTGTCGAGGCTGAAGCATCTTGTGAGGGGTAGGAACTGGACACGTCGAGTGTTACATTGTTTTTGGTGAATGTTGAAGATGTGTAATATCTCTCAAGCGTCTGCACTGTCCACCCTTGGAGTTAGACTGCTGATGATTCGCTATAGACTGGTAATATTACCAGTCCACATCTCACCTTATCATCCTCAAGCAGGTTTGGGAAGAGCTATTAACTGTACACTTGGGAAGAGTGTAATATCCTTTACTACATGTGACTTACCTCCAAGTCAACAGCAAATTCTGTACAAGCACTAAGATCTCTGACTAAATTGTTTAACTCCTCTTCTGTATCTACCATGACCAAAGGTGTTTCTGCCATGGGCTTTGGAAGAATTGGGTCAACAGGCTGGAGCTGAGATTGTGCTGGAGCCCAGTGTTGGAGCTCATACTCATAGGGATGAGAATAGCTGAAAAATGAATCCACATGAATACAGCCTTCACAAACTGCCTCATAATAATATCATCAAGTTTTAGAGATTAAAACAGAGAACTTTTTCTGCAGTGACTAATGACTAAGAATCCTTAAACCATAATTATTATAAAACAAAATCACAAGAAAGTGATGTATCTGAAAAAATTGTAATGCCGTACGATGCATGCCTCAGGAGACCAGGGATGCGGGCTTGATCCCATCATGTGACCTCAATATGTTCCCATAATCATTGTGTTAAGGCAATTATTCTAAACTCTCTTACGCTGCACCCTCCATATTTCTCTGATAATTGAAGAATAATAGTGGTTTAGTCTATTAATATATATCACCAATATTATCTTTCAAACCTGTTAATAACATCATATTAATCTCAAATGGCTACATGGCCCAATAACAGTACATAAAAGCAGAGTTAATTTCATTAAAATAGTTATTATAACCATACAGGGTATTAACTTCATTTATATATAAATAGGGCAATAATAACGGTACAGTGCTTGTCAAATGACACTAAACGCAGTGTGCCAGGTGATCAACAAATGATGACCGAATGTTGAATGTTAAATATAGTATGTAGAAATATGTTTTGTCATTTACTATGAGATAAAAAAATTGGGTGATAAATGGTCATAAAATGGCAACACAGATTTGATGAGTGTTGATTGGGTCCACAACAATGTGTGACAGGTTTTGGTGGTCCAAATATATACATTCTTCTATAAAACAAGCATTTAGAAAACAATACAGTAAATAAAAACTTACAACTCTTGACCATTATTGTCAAGGCATAATAGAATGGATAAAGGCTTCATGGAATTGGGTTTCTCTTTGATGATGGGAATAAATGGTTCCTTTGCAGAATTGTTGATTTTTTCTGCAAAGAACAGCTGTGGCTTTTGAACATTTCGAGCTGCTAATAAAACGACATTCTTTCCACCAGGTACATTCGTAGCTGGGCTCTGAAGATGAACGGTAAGAACTATATGTATAAAGCATTTCAATTGGAGAAAATTTTAGAACATAAAAAGTATGAAATATTATAAACAAAGAAAACTTGGGGAAATTTTAATAAAACAAATTTTAATTAATGACAAATGCAAATTTTCTACTATAATTATATTGATAAATTCAATTTAAACAATTCATTAGTTTCCAGTCATCCACACACACACACATACCATGACTGCCACTTACAGTGATGTATGCAAAATTGAACATTATCAACTAGAACACACAGTGACATCAAACATGACTTAAAATTGCTAATATGGATTATTTTTACCTGCACTTTCTTTACTACAGGATCAAGCAGTTCTGCATCAGGATTCTTTTTCAGCCCAGAAGCTTCATCTACATCTGAATTCTGAAAGGGATGAAATTTCAGTAGAGTAAGCTATATTAAATGTGTGAATGATATACACAGCTTACTGCCACACACAGCAACTGCACAAAAAAACATTACTTAGGCTGTTTAGAAATCAACCATTAAATTTTAAATTAAGCAATTAGAAATTTTAGTCCTATAGAAATCAAAATCATTAACCTAAAGACTATCAAAATTAATTTCTTCAGTGCCGTAATGGTATGATTGCTGGGACTTTAAAAATACTAATATGATACAAGAATGAGACAAAATGTTTATATTAGAACCGAAACTAATAATAATAATAAAAAAGTCACTCCCAAGGATTAAAGATATTAAACTCGTGTCATTATGACCTCTACAATTATTAACATACCTACAGTAACTGGAGTGCCCCCTTGAGTAGTACACTTGACCAGCTAGGGCCTTACATCCTTACATTTAGGAGCAGCCCATATGGGCCACACAAAAATGGGCCACACAAAAAGTGGCCCATTTTCCACTAAAAATTAGCGAGTTAGCTTATATTAGCGAGCACTGTTTTCCCTCCAATATGGCATCTAAGATTATATTTAAGGATGAATCAATTATGTGATCTCCATAAGCTTATTTGGGACAACAATGTAATTTTATCAATAAATCCAAAATATAAATGCAGAAGACTGAATTCTCACACAACTGCTACTAAAATAGAGGAAAATAATAACCTTTCCACAAGGTAAGATAACTATCAGGAGAAAACACTAAGCCATTATGCCTACTGTATATAGTACTTGGAAGGGATAAGAGGATATGGATTTAGGATACAACATAGGGAAGGAATGGCACTCGACCACTTGGATGGTCAGGGATTGAATGCCGACCTGCAAGAAGTGGGACAGCCGCTCTACTGTCCAGTCCCAATTGGATGGGCAGGAATACAAGGTGGTCAAGTGGATTAAGCCAGACTAGGTCACCTCTTTAGCCTACCTGTTGCCATACATATTTACATGAACTGGACACCAGCAGAACTTAAAATTTGGTGGCTTCATATAATAGATTAAAAGTGTGAATACAGTATTTGTAAGGTATGATGCACACTTCTTGAATTGCTAAAAATTTGGATAATTGAGTTCGCACTGAAAACTGGGTACCCAGTTTTCAAACTAAAATCTACAGACACTACTATGACAACAAAAAATCAAGAGGAGTTTAACCACACTCACAGAATTGCCACTCAACCTAAGAAGAAATCTCTGGTAGCAAGAAGCCCCTCAACAAAAAGAGAGAAAGATCAGTCATATGCTGTGAAACAAACACAAAACCAGGGACCCTTGCACAAAGTCTAAAAGGATAAACCAATAAAAACTTATCTTACTAGCCACTGCAATCAAGAAAGAAAGTGTTAAATGCCAGATAACAAGAGAGGTTATTGACTCCTCCATCCCTGCTTTGATGGTGCTGCATCTGCCACCTGGTGGTGGTCACATTAGCAGTCAATTACCTAGCTGGTGGTAAGTAGAGTAATAACTGAAGTTATTAGATGTAAATTATCATTTGGAATGGGGTATATCGAGTCAAATGTTTGTTCTTTTAACCAACAGTACGTAGTTTTTCAGTTGCTGCTCAAGTTACCATGGTCTCTTCCTTAACTACATGGTCAAACCATGGTCATGGTATTTGTTATGTTGCTGGTCATGGTGGGTGAACAGGTCATTATAACTTGGTGGAATATGTTTCTATGAGCCAATAAAATGGCTGGTCCAAGAAATTTTAGTAAATTATAAAAGTTATAACTGTTAATGAGTGAGAGAGGAAGAATTATCCAAGATATAAACACAAAAAAAAGCAGATGCATTGTTCCCCACAGATCCATCAATTGGAGATAAATGAACTCTAGAATAACCCAAGCAAAAAATTTTTTATACAGCAAAACCTTTTACTTACAATCCTTTCAAGAAGAGCATCATTGCCTTCCCTGATCATATCAAACTGGTCAATCAGCTTGTGATGAGATAATCCCAACTTGATATCCTGATGACTGAAGATGCTGCTAATTCTGGTGAATAAGAAATTAATAGCAATTGAAGTACTGTACTGTAATGCTGTTATGCCTCACTAAGCAGGCAACTTTACTCTTGCAAAGGCTATAATGGAATGGAATGGAATTTTCAGGGCAAACTGCCAAGCCATTACGACTATATAGCACTTGGAAGGGGTCAGGATAAGGTTTTGGGATGCGGCGAGGGGATGGAATGGTGCCCAACCACTTGGACAGTTGGGGATTGAACGCCGACCTGCATGAAGCGAGACCGTCGCTCTAGTGTCCAGCCCAATAATATAATATACAGTAATATAACATGCACCTATCTAACCATCATCCAGTTACACAAAAACTGCTCACTCCATTTACCATGTCCAGATACACAATAGTTACTGTATTATGCTTTCTTTGTAAAGAAGGAAATCTGCATAAATGGGAACCAGATTACGGTATACTTGTGCACTACCTGATACACAATCAAAGACCTATTCCAAGACATCAATGGAGTAGCAAACTAAATGAAATGATTCTGTGTTTAAGAGAAGTTAAAGACTGCTCCAGTTTACTTAGTCCATATCACTTCAAAATTATGCAAAATGAAAATAAAGAGAACTCTTCAAAAATTTTATGGCAAATTTGAATTCCTATATCAGGCTATAAATAAATTAGTACTTTTCCCAAGTCAGCATGTACCTTGATCGTGGATTATTGGGCGGCTTAACTTAGCAACGGTGCAAAGATTTTTGGACATCTTTCCAAACACTAAGTCACCAAATTGACTTTTCTTGCTGGAATACCAAGAACTAAATATTTTTTCAGTGTCTTGCAAGGATTGAAGACTTAACTAAGGAAAATTGTCATCCGAAAGAACATCTGCTTTGGTTATACAATACATGCCAATGAATATGATGCACCACAGATAATTCCTATTGGCAAATTACCGGTAAATAAATAATTTACTGTACATTATTTAAATTACAGAGAGATGTCCATTTTTAGTAATACAGTATTTTAGTAATTTCATACTGGACAATTCTCTTTAAAAATATAATTTGATTTTGATTTTTGAATCTTTAATACTTATCAAGAAGCTTGATTCTGTGCTATTATCTTGGTAAACAAATGCAATGGTAATGTAATGATCTGTGCAGATCATACCTTCCCTTCTTTATTTTCCCCTCCCCTCCTCCTCCTCTTCCTTCTCCCCTTCTCCCTCGTTCGTCCCCCTCTCTACCTTTCCCTCTCCCCTGGTTGCCGTCCCCTTGTGTGGTCATTCTTCCCCCACCCCATTGGCCTCTTCCTGTCATAATGGTTTGAAGTCAAGTTTCCCTTAGTCTAGTGAGCCTATCTGGAGGCTGGACAGTCCCTCTCTTTGGCCCTCTCTGTTCCCACTCCTCCCCCACTTATTTCCCTCTTTCCCTCTCCCTTGCCTTCCTATAACCATTGACGAATTAAGGAATAGTACCACAGGGTCATAATCTTATGCTCTCAAGTTACCCGTGGGTGGCCAGTCCAACCTTCCCACGAAGTTAGTTGTTATTTCCCGTTACACGAGTTTCTGTCAAAAGAAATAGACCCTTATTTTCAAGCCTGGATCTGAGTGGTTGAAAACCAGGTAGGCCTAGGCGGCAGGGGTTAGGTCCATGACACAGTTTGGTCTAAGACTCAAGAGGCGGAGTCCCACCCAGGGTAGTGCCTGACAACCATTGGGCAAGCCCCAGTGCTTCCAGCTGTGGTTTGAATTAATTGGGGCTCCTAGCCAGAGCCAAGCTCCAGAGGAAATCCTTAGGTCTCCCAGGGGGTAGTTTAAGAAAAATAAATTTAGTGTGTCTTGGGGCTTCAACTGAGGGTACAGATATCCTCATCTGGGGGCAGCCAATCAACATCTGGCCAGATGACAGTATTAAGGTATTGTGCACTTGAGTATTTCATGTACATCGGTATTGCATTCTGTTGCCTCTTAGGATGTTTTATTAGACTAGGATATTTTTCCCACAAATTTTTATTTATATATACGTTTTAATAAATAAAGTGTATTAAGGTAATTTGTGTTTAGTTATCTGTTCCCTATGTTTAAGACCGAGTCATTCTTATATGTGGTATTTATGTACGGTTTTGGAAACCTCTAGATTCTCACTACCTTAAAGTTACATAATTTACTTCCCAAGCATTTATATTACCAAGATTCATAAGCCCCTCGAGTTTCATGATTAATGATCCCTTTCCTTCCTGGGGGATCAGTAATACACACATTCACATTCAGGAGCAGGGAGGTGGTGGCAGTGTTTAATGAGTTTTTATTTATTAGTTTTAAATTAATAATCCCTTCTCTTGTTGTTCCCCCCTCATTTAATATTCCAGTCTCAATATTAACTGGCAGATCCTTGAGGGTCACAGTGATCTGCAAGCAGTGTTGAGCTGGGGTGTTGAGTGGAGTAAGGGATAAGATAGTGCGGGTTATTACAGCAATAACTTTAAATTTTGTTATTTACAAAACTAATAAAGAACATACCTATTATGCAATTATTATAACTGTTCTTCAGATGTTATTTTTGTTATAATGAACATTTATAACATTACCATTTTAGGGTTTACCAGTATATTGTGAATAGTCTCTGATATACCCAAGGTGGACAAACTTAAGAGTGCAAACCTGTCCCACTCTCCTGGTTTTTAGTACTGCATATTTAGATTATTTTACTGTTTATAATACTGGAATACTGAAAACCATCAGTGAAAGTAATGAAATACCAATTTCTGGGTGGGCCCTAGTGGCTTTCTGAAGCTTTATGCTGAGACAGTACCATCTACTGGGTCGCATCAGCCATGGAGTTCTATATATATATAGGCCTACCAGGAACCAGAGCCAGAAACTGACCCCCCCTCACAAAGGCGCAGGGAGTGGCGACATTTATTTTCACCACCTCACCGGGAAAGACAAGCAGAAAATCAGTGAGTCAAAACAAACTACTGCTGGATTCAAAAGAGATCAAAGCCTCAAAACCGTTGAGCTTGTGCCCCACCAGCCAAAGTTGCAGCCAACTCAGGTAAAGGCATGGAAGCCACAAGACACCAGACTCATCCTGGGCAAAGGCCACCATAAGCCATAAGAGAGGAGGACCTCTAAGGAGCAATCCCTGACCACTAGAGAAAATAACTCTACCAACAGGACAGCACTAGGGAGAAGCTCCAAGCACTCTCAAAACTTCGATCATACTATGCCGCAGTGTGCAAGAAATGCCACCAAGGGTAAACATCCCACCACTTAGCAGAACAGACGAAATCTGGAGCAGCACAAGAGAAAGGCCACCTGGTATGCACTACATCAGTGATAGAACTAGGAGCTCAGACCCAGGCAATGGTGAGCTAACCTCCCCCCCCCCCTGCTTCCTCCCCAAACCATACATTCACATTTGAGGAGCTCCTAACATTTAAATGGCACAATCTTGTGGGATCAACCTAAACCCCGTCTAATTTGCAAAATGTCCCCTAAACTGTGGAGAAAAATAGCAAATACAGTACAGTACAGAATACCACATAATAGTTTGGTTCTTTGCAGAAGAGTCTATACAAATCTATTTATTCAAGCAGAAGTGCACTGTAATTCTAACTCAAGCAATGACTGATAAACAGACTTTACTTACAAGGATGTGATGCTCGAATTGACTTGTTCCATTGTGCGCTGAACTCCTGCATAGTCCCGATAATGATGCCAGCCCTGAAGCTCGCTACTTATTTTCTGACATCCTCGAACACTATTCATAATGCTCTGAAATAATTAAAATAAAGAATTGGAGTAAATGTAGACAACAGCAATGTAATTATGTTAGAGAAATAAGGAAACTGCATAAAACCAGCATTGAATATAATGAAACGTAGCTGTAATGTAGCTCCCTGAAGCTATCCTAACTGATATTTGCTATACAGTATTAGTTTGGGGTCATCAGTCACGGAAGTTCTTATGCCTACCAAGAACCACGAGCCAGAATCTGGTCCCCTAAGAGAAGTGCATGGAGCAGTGGCCTGTGAGCACTTAACATTTAAAGTACTGTAATGTATTAGCACTTCCGCTCATTAGGCTCCCCCCAACCTGTAGGGGAGCCGGCAGCCCACCACTCCAGTTCTTGAACGATGAAAAACCGCTTTATTCATTTAGAGGGAGGGTGTCATGGAAACCCAGAAAAATGCCTTTTCATTACATTCACTGCTAGTTTTCTGTGGGGAGCCCTGTTGGCTCCCTGAAACTAACTTCAAACTTTTTAACTAACTTCTATCTTTTTAAATGACGCAGTTTGTCGACCGAATTGTATTTGTGCTGCTTTTTCAGCCATGTTCCCTCTTTTTATCTCTTTTTTATTTGTTCTCAACTAATTTTATTCTTTATGCTCAATTAGTATTAAGCTTTAGTCATTTAAGTTTTTCATGCCTGAAACGCTTTGCGTAATAGTGGCTTTAGGCATTGTATGTACTAGCCCTATCTATAAATCCATCACTCATTGTAAAATCTTTTGTATGCATGTACCTTACCTAAATAAACATTTGATTTGATTTGATTTGATTGAACTTAACTTATATCAGTCAAACTACTGCCGTTCTCCAGGATGTAACCTCACAACAGTTGACTACTTTCTGTGTACCAATTTACTGCTAGGTAAACAAAGCCATTAAGTGACAGGAAAAGTACCCAACTATTTCTGTCCCATCCGCGACTCGAACCGAGGGTTTCCAGTTGAGTTGAGAACGACCAACTGTACTACAGAGACCTAGTATAATAATAATAATAATAATAATAATTTTTATTTAGGCAAAGGTACATACATAAAGAGATTTTACAAAGTTTGTTGGCTTTATAGATAAGAGCTCGTACATACAATGCCTAAAGCCACTATTACGCAAAGCGTTTCGGGCAGACAACAACATAGTGTAAACACCTTTTACATTTAAATAATATTTTGCTTCAGCAACAAGCTCTGAACTGGTAACGACAATGAATGAGAAACTGTTCAACACCTTGGAGTATAAGAACATGAGAAAAATGGTACACTGAAAGTTAATTAATAACCATTAAAAATGCAGGTCAAATTTACACACTTACCTTAACATAATCGTCTAACGACCGGTTCCCCGTGTAAGGACTGAGGCCATCTGTCATATTGGAATCCATCGCTGCCCCTTCTTCAGTATTATTACGTCTTAACTGGGAGTCCAGAGCCCCTATTTCTTAAACACGTGTCTCACCCTCCTCCTCTTGTTTACGTCCGCCCTTGTTGCCGCGCCCCACTACCAGAGGGCAGCATCACAGGCTTCGCTAGGGATCCCATATAAAACACAAATATTTTTATTTATATGGCATATAATAACTAAACTAAACCAAATTAAAAATATATATATGAAAATGTTCCATAGTTGTTATGATTATTTAGAATTTGTGATCTTCATAAAAAGAAACTTTACATTACAGTTAGCTAATGTAAATGCACGCGAATGCACCCGAAAGGCGGACAGTATCTGAGGGCGGCGATGGAAAGGTTACACTGTACCTGAAGTAACCAAACGAGATAATTAGCTAAAATTTCTACTATTAGATCAATTCAAATTATGTACACATTTAGTGAACATTAGCGAGTTTTCTCTAAGCTCATGAATATTTTAGTATTCCATCACAGTTTTTTTTATACAAGAGTTCTTACATTCTTGTACAGTGATGCAGTGTGCGAATAATTTTGCTGACAGCTAGTTAACGTTTGATAAAGTCTACATCGTCAGGTATTGCAAACTCAGAGTTACAATCAAATATAAGCCGAGCAGAAGTAACATCTATAGGAGTCTACTGATTTTACTGGACGATTCATATATATATATATATTATTATATATGTTGCTCTCCTTGCATAGTAGTATGATAGATGGAATTGATAAATTACCTGTAAATGCAGGTAAAACAATTCAGGAATGGTTGTGTAGATTTCTCTCTTTCAGATCTACAAGGTTTTGTTGATGTTCTTGGTGGTTTGTGTATTACAGGTCCTTGCGTTTGGTCATTATAAGTATTCGCGTTTGGTCATTATAAGTATTCGCGTTTGGTCATTATAGGTCTTCACATCTGGCCATCACAAGTATTCACGTTTGGGCATTATAAGTATTCGCGTTTGGGCATCACAAGTCCTCACGTCTGGCCATTACAGGTCCTCGCGTCTGGCCATTACAGGTCCTCGCGTTTGACCATTATTGGTCTTCGCATCTTCCCATTACAGTTTCTCGCATCAGGCCATTACAGGTTCTCGCGTCTGCCCATTACAGTTTCTCGCATCACGCCATTACTAGTCCTAAGGTCTGGCCATTAGTTCCTCGCATCAGACCATAACAGGTTCTCACGTTTTGCCATTATAGGTTTGCGTCTGGCCATCACAAGTCCTCACATCTGGCCATTACAGGTCCTCGCATCTGGCCGTTACAGGTCTTCGCGTCTGGCCATTACAGGTCCTCGCATCTGGCCATTACAGGTCTTCGTGTCTGGCCATTACAGGTCCTCGCGTCTGGCCATTACAGGTCCTCGCGTCTGGCCATTACAGGTCCTCGCGTCTGGCCATTACAGGTCTTCGCGTCTGGCCATTACAGGTCCTCGCGTCTGGCCATTAATTTTGTCTAGCGGTCAGGTAAAAGAGGCTACCATAAGAAAAGTTTACACAGAAGACTGCTGGGCAGGTGAGCCAGCACTCTCATACTGTTATTCGCTATGCATCTTCACCAGGAGAAGTAACCCTACATCGAACTGAAACAAGTATGGAGTAAGTAAGTACAATCTGACTGTATTAACTCTCCGATGAATTTGAAGACAGTAGAAGAGTGCAGAGAGGAGCTGGCAGATGCATTGTCTATCACAATGAAGTGTGTGAAAGCACGTTTAATGGGACAGGTAATACGATAAGTAGACTGATGTTGTCACGGCTCGCATACTAGCTGTAAGATTCGTATCCCACTTTATTTAGTCACTTCTAAATCACTTATATGAAGATCTTATATATATTTGATACCTTGACTTCCAAATTTCTAATTTTTGCATGCTGAGATATGGGTTTCCACTGTTAGTTACAAGCAGCCTGTTAATTTTATTAAACTGTCTTTCACCAGGATGCACCCCTAACAGTTTGTGTTGACTGTTGCACTTAATGACAGTGACTGACATCACTGTTATGTCAGTGTCCTCCAAACACATCAGCTGGACGCGTACTTGTCCAATAAACACTTCCTTGGTTAGGGTTTTTACAATACTGTACAGTGCGTCTATATAGGTATAGAGAAAACTAGTTTTAGTTCTAGCGGGACATAATCTCTAAATACATACAACCTAGGTTCCCTACCCTATCCTGCCGAATTTCTAAGTGGCTAATGCACGCTTGTCCGGAGCCGGTCGGCCGAGCGGACAGCACGCTGGGCTTATGATCCTGTGGTCCCGGGTTCAATCCCGGGTGCCGGCGAGAAACAATGGGCAGAGTTTCTTTCACCCTATGCCCCTGTCACCTAGCAGTAAAATAGGTACCTGGGTGTTAGTCAGCTGTCACGGGCTGCTTCCTGGGGGTGGAGGCCTGGTCGAGGACCGGGCCGCGGGGACACTAAAAAGCCCCGAAATCATCTCAAGATAACCTCAAGATTGTAAATTCCACAGTGGATATTCCATATCCCAGCATTAGCTGAATGTCTTATTCTAAGTTTAAAATTAACAACTGTATCTCGTCTTAATCTTTTATTTGGGAACCTATCACATTGGTCATCAAACAAGAGTACAAGTATCAAAAGGAGTAACAAGAGTACACGTGAACAATGACTTGTAACTTAGTTTAGTTAGTATATGCGCACGAGTTCCCTAGTTGATTATGGAGCGCCTGCCCTACTCACTCTTTCTCCTGGTCAGTGGGCAAACGTTGAGGTTATTCAAAATGATGCAATGTGAGTCATAACAGGAGCTCCCAGATGGACTAAAATACTGAACCTAAGACTAGAAACCAAGCTAACGTCGATTGAAATAAGGGTAAAAGGGATTGCTGCGTGCATGCTGTCCAAGATATTGACTAGACCTAGAATTAGTTCACTTAAAGATATAATCACTGGAGCCCTAACTCGGGACAGAAGAGCCCCCAATAGCAACAGGAGGACCCATTGTGCGATAAACACCATCAATACATTCGATATAACAAACACAATCACTGAGAGGGGTGTCGATGAAATACATGCAGACTTTGTTATGCAAGCCCCTTGGGAATCTCTGCCAGCAGACTTTAAGATTATGGTTCTTGAAGGAAGAAAGAACCAGACTAATCCTCATCTGCTACGTAATATTGGACAGATGCATATAGAAGCAAACTTGACCTCCAACAGCTTCACATACTTCACAGATTGATCAGTAGACCAGCAGGGACAAGAAACCGGAGCTGCAGTTAAAGCAAGAAATTCTGTAAATAGTTGGAGACTCAAATGGGTGTTCAACTTTACAAACAGAGATGCTAGCCATTCAAAAGGCTTTGGAACATGCTCTTGCTGAACATATACAGATTTGAGAACTTCCATTGAAACCTTGCAACAAGAACACATACATGACAACATCCATCTGATCACAAATGTCATATCATTAATGCAAACACTCAAACGTCAAGGCCGTCGGGTGCCAAGTCATGTGGGAATAATAGGAAATGACATTGCAGACGAAGCTGCAAAACTTGCAACTAAGAGAAGAAATGTAGACATTTACATACCACAGATTAAGAAAGTAATTAGAAACAGAGCAATGCAGAAGATGTACATTGACCACAACACAGCAGTTGCAACATCAGGATCTGCGGGTTGGTACAAGAATTCAACCAACTACGAACCACTTAGTTTGACGAAAGGGAGCAGTAGAGCAGAAGTACACTTACATCGCATCAGGCTTGGATACCCATGTGCATGGGAAATAGGCTTACAGGTTCCGGAAGAAGAGAGGAAATGTCAACACTGTGGAGAAATTCCCGACAGACCACTGGAACATTATCTAACACAGTGCACAGTTACAAACCCAATAAGATTTCAACTGAGATTCAACAGAGCAGAAGTTGTTAAATACATGGGACAAAATCTTACTGAAGCGACCATACGAGTCATAAATACTCATACTCCGCCCAAGTAAAACAGAAACAAGCAACACTTAGTGGGCCAGCCAGAGGCTTAGGGCCCGCGCAGGAATATCCCTGCAAAAAAAAAAAAAAAACTCGCGCAACTAGCCTGCATTTTCCAATGAAGAAGACCATGAAGGAGTTTCTTAGGTTTGGGTACCGATGCGTGCTCCTCGCGTTCATATTCCTTCCAAGTGGAATTCCTCACACTGACTTAGCGATTTCTCTTCTTTTCGAAGTCCCTCGAGGTCAAGTGTGTATATGTGTGATTATAACACACAAGAGAGTATAAAAAATACATAATAAGGGCAAATAAAATTAAGACATATGTATAATGAGCTTTATTTGGAACAATTGATGATAATGTTTTTTTGTTGTTTTTTCAACGGAGTAGAATAAATTGTCATGTAACAAATATTTACAACTGACCACATATATATGTACACATGCCCAAAGCGCGCGATAAAAAAGTGGATACATTTGGATGACAAATCAAACTAAAATTAACAATTGGACAGTGACGGTTCATGGGACACTCCAGTTAAACTAACAGTTACTAAGAAAATCAATAACTGTTATCACACTCTAGAGATGATGCAAGAAAGACACTCGTATCAAGCTATTCTGAAAATGACACATACTGAGAGGTTATCGAAGATACATAATCGGTTACAAAAATTGTATTAGGAGGTGATGGAGAGTTTGGATTAGCTTAGTTAACACCGGTACAAAATTCTGAGACGAAGTGAGGCTTCGTGAGACACTAAGAGTGTTGGGAACAAATGAAGGCCATGATGAGATCTATGTACAAGTCAGAGAGGTAGAGTGGAGGACAAGGTAAACAAATGCAATATTGCCCATGATGTCATGCTTCAACTCGGAGGGTGGGGGGGGGGACGCTGAGGTCAGCCAGCTCGACAAATAATGCTGTGACTTTTTAACCAACCTCAAAAGATGTACAAAATTATAGCTTAAGAATTCGTTTTACTTGAGGTTTCTAAAAAAAATGAAGAAGCAGTTCTCATAATTATGTCTAATGAGCCTCTAGGCACTAAAACAAAGTCAAATAGGATTTTTAAATGACTTGAGATAAATCATCTAGTAATGGCTGAATATCCCCCACTCCGTATCGATACTGAGCATGTCAGGAGATGTACTAGTTAATAAACATTCGTCAGTTCCTGAGTCCATTTCTCCTTTATTACAGAGTTAAATCTGCTTCCCCGCGTGCCCTTGCAAAAAAAAAATAATAAAAATAAAATACAAAGTTAGGAATGCCTTAGAGAACCAGCATGAGTGAGCGGAGAAGAGGGAGGGTCAAGTGGAACCTGTTATATATGTATTCAAATTAATTTGTAAATGTCAGTATAGAAACTAAACATTAAATGTTTATGCAGTTGTGATGTGGTTGCACGATGAAGATAGCAGGTTTGTTAATTCCTGGACAATCTCCAGTGTCACGAGTGAATACTGTTGCAGTTTGTGGTGGGCATTACATATGAAATACTAATTAAAATTCAAACAAAGGACAGTTATTGATGTCAATCTAAGGCAATATCAAACTTTAAAGTTACCAGGAATAAATATAAATAATTTTACGAATTATCAGTAATGTACAAATAATCTCAAAGTACATAGGAAGAAGTTATGCAGAAACGACAGTACTAGTAAATTACTACTGAAGTTCAGAGTAAATAGTTAAGAGCCCCCCGCAGCTCGGTCGGCAATGACAATAATAAAAGAATAGAAGATGAGACTATGGTAACGTTATACAAAATTTCCATATCATTTACGAGACTATAGTGGACTGTTGAAGACCGTGAACGTTGAAGACTGTGACTGTTGAAGACTGTGACTGTTGAAGACTGTGAGTGTCATTAACAAGTGCTGAATCAAACCAAAGATTTGTCAGAGTAATCATGTACGGCTCAAATATTGATCTAACTTGTTAGCGGAAGAACATTTTTACAACACAACAAAAGGTGAACGTTTCTGTCTCATATTTTTTCTTGTCATTTTAGTATCAACTCTGTAATCACGTATACCAACTGGCAAAGATGAACATGAAGTTAAGATTGGCTTTTTAAATGTAAAAATATGCAAACATGGGACATTTGTAAACAGTGCATAAAGGATTAACAAGGAATACATTTCTTCCGAAAAAATGGAAGCCTAACACAGTGTAGAACATGACCCAAATACATTCCTCATACACGGAACTGTTATACAGGAATGAAATGAATGTCATACCGTCGAATCTGTCCACCACTCATCTTTGGCACTGACCAAGTGTGATTGTGAGTGCCAAGCATAGCCTTACTCCACCATCATTATAAACAACCTGTGTGTGGACAGGTATTTCACCGAGATTATAAAACCATATTCCTATTATTATTATTATTATTATTATTATTATTAATATTATTATTATTATTATTAATTATTTAACCTCTTCTTAAAATCATTTACACAAATGAGATTGTCATGTATTGCCAGAAACAATGTATTCAAATTAGAATGGAAATGAAGCAAACAAAATACTTATATAATAATGGAGTATTCTACATTGAAAAAGATTGCAATTGCTGAGAAAACCTGTATACAAAGACCTTCGAGGAGTCTGTCTGATGTGCCCCCGGTGAGCTGTCAGTCAGGCGTACCCACCGGTGAGCTGTCAGTCAGGCGTACCCACCGGTGAGCTGTCAGTCAGACATGCCCACCGGTGAGCTGTCAGTCAGGCGTACCCACCGGTGAGCTGTCAGTCAAACGTGCCCCCGGTGAGCTGTCAGTCAGACGTGCCCACCGGTGAGCTGTCAGTCAGGCGTGCCCCCGGTGAGCTGTCAGTCAGACGTGCCCACCGGAGAGCTGTCAGTCAGACTTGCCCCCAGTGAGTTGTCAGTCAGGCGTACCCACCGGTGAGCTGTCAGTCAGACGTGCCCACCGGTGAGCTGTCAGTCAGACGTGCCCACCGGAGAGCTGTCAGTCAGACTTGCCCCCAGTGAGCTGTCAGTCAGGCGTACCCACCGGTGAGCTGTCAGTCAAACGTGCCCCCGGTGAGCTGTCAGTCAGACGTGCCCACCGGTGAGCTGTCAGTCAGACGTGCCCACCGGAGAGCTGTCAGTCAGACTTGCCCCCAGTGAGTTGTCAGTCAGGCGTACCCACCGGTGAGCTGTCAGTCAGACTTGCCCCCAGTGAGCTGTCAGTCAGCAATTTTTAATTTACATATTGACAATCTGTAATATGAAGATTTCATTCTTAACTTTGCCTGCCTGCCTGGTTACAGAAGTGAGCACTGATGTCCTTCAGGAAGGAAGTCATCCTTCCATGACTTAGTGTTTAAACAGTTTTGAAAAGTATTAGACTTAATAAAATGTATCTGGAGGTACAAAACTATAATTGCACAAACCCAGAAGTCAGGTGTTATGTATTCATTCATGAATAGGATTAAAAATGAAAAATAATTTATTCTAGCACTACATGTTGAACCTACTAGGCGAAATTTATTTATGTTAAAAAAATTTGTAATCGTGCATATAAGAAAAACCTGAGTAAATCTAAATATGTCAAATCTATCAGTGCCATATTCTTCGGTCATTACCTTAACAAACATAACCTAATACTGGAACACTTGCTAAACAAATATGTGTGAAGTTATTGCTATCCAGACATAAGTAAACAAGTACTGGCCTTATTTACTTCTAACTTCCGCACCGCTAGTTTATCTTGTAACATAAGGGGGAATACACACATCAATTATCTCAACGGAGCTCTCTATCATTGTCAACGATATTCAAGCCTATGACTAAACATTTGTAAAAAGTTGAAGTGGTAGCCGGCATAAATAAAAAACATTATCATTATAATTCTCTTAAGGGTAATTATCGTAGATTCCTCAGTTCATTTACCTATAATATGAGATGCCTTAATACTGAAATAAAAATGTCTAAAGCCAAGCACCAGTGAAGATGCGAGAAAGAGGATAGCAGTCTCTTGCCTTGAGACTGCTTCGTGAGACAGTAGCCAGTTGCAGAGTCTATAAAATAAACATTTCAAGACTCCACATATCAGTCTTACTGCCTCGATTTTGATTATTTTTTTCAGCTGTATTGCTGCTTTGTTCATCATTTGATTTTGAGCAGCTGGATGCACCGACTTCCCTTGGAAGTGGCAGCAGCACATATACCAACGTGTTAATTACTTCAACCAAATGCCTAAGCCAATTATCCTACCAACATTTATTCAATAATTTCGTTTTCTGCTACTACAAGCAATGGTGTAATTAGCTATTCTGCCACTAATTACATTGGGAAGCACATCCAAAGGCAGAGGGAAGGTATGAACAAGAACCACAAGCTTGCCTCTCGCCCCAGAGCGCCCAGCTGTCTAGGCAGCCACACAGAAATGTATTACCACACAAGATCCAAAACAGCGTTAAATACAAGTCCATCTAACCCACAAAATATTTGGGGGTCATTTTTTTTCTCTCTAATAAAACACCTTTTTCAGATATGGGCAACTGAAACAGTTACTAGTTGGCTAACATCTAGGAAGACTAGAGTGAACAGTGGGTCGTTTAACTACCACAGTCTTTAAATAGGATAATTGTATAGTGCCTCTTGCTGAAGTTATTACTCAAGGGAAGACAAACGTGACGAAGGTCTCCGCGTTATTTACACCTGACGCTCCCTGCTGCCGCTTGCCAACACACCACAAGTTAACATTATACACAGTACACTAACCATTGCACTACGGGCTTCCAGTCGCATTGAAGACCTTTTATTTATCTATATTAAAAAAAACGGTAATAATATTACTTTCCCTGAAGTATGCCTTAAGTCAAGTAATAACTTAAGATATCATCCTTGTGTTCAAAATAACGACTATGAAAGCTCTAAGACTTATTTTTGTGATGTGATATTATAGTATCTTAATACCAGCTAATTTGCTTAACTATAAGCATAGTAATTCTACACATAATTATTGCCTAAAATTAAATAAAATATAAATGATTGGCAATTTTTCATAATTTGCAGCAGCGTTAAATGGTGGAATTTCTCTATCAAGCGGCTATTTCGATATAGGAGAATGTTTAAATACCCTGAATTCTAAATTCCTATCTATCATCAAATATTGCTGAAAATTATTAGTCAGCTGAAAATGCAATTAAGTTGCTGTGCGCTACATACAAGTCTCAGGCTTCAGGCTACGAGGGTAACGCTGCCAGACTTCAACAGTCGCTCAAGCGCTTCATGCTACGAGGATAACACTACCCTATTCCCTCTTTAACTATCGCTCAAGTGCTTCATCCTACAAGGATATCACTGTCAGACTCTCGCTTCAACTGTCACTCAAGCGCTTTCCCCGCCATTCTTAATTTAAGCGTAAGTCTGTACTTCAATCCATTTACGAAAAAGTGTATTATTTGTCATTCTTATTTTACTGTAAATGTTGATCTATTCCTTAGACTGGGAGAGCCTCATATCCGATTCTTAAAATTATCACAACTTTACTTAACAAAATAATTCAGTAATGCTAAAATTTTGCTTCTTTTTTATTTTATTATTTCCTGAATCAAATATTATTGATCAATTAGCAGTCGGAAAAAAGTTACAGTATTAGCAAGGCGACTAAAACGAAAAAAGAATAAAGGCGTTTAAAGGTATATTTGAACACATGATGGAGTGTACTGGGTAAGTGGTGGACTGGCCTTAGTTGAGGAAGTGACAGCCTAGCCTCAGGTAAGGAGACAACAGTTAGTCTTACGGCCCGAGGAAGACAGTAGCACAGGCTAGCATTTAAGTCCATAATTAATATCCGTTAAGACTGATTTTACCTAGCAAGTGTTTCTGTTATTCACAGCTTTAAATAACTACTGTCATTTGGCTCTTTTAATAAAGATCTACAAGGTTCATCTTTCCACACTGTTGTTTTATTGCGTAAATATTGTATTTTACAAGTGTTGAAGTCTGTCTCACCTTTTGGCAATCCTGTTAATGCTTTGCCGTTTGAGTGTTTATGATTTCTTCAAACCAATTCAGCCCATCGCCAGAGACAAGCGCTTCCACACTGGACAGCGCACTCGGCAACCCGTCCTCAGACCAAGTCCATTCCATCCAGCGGTCAACCCCAAAAGACGCATTCATAAATTTTAACATGCTGTTCATTCAAAACATAAGCAAATGTCCATAACTCCGCATACACTTTTTGAATAATTGGAGGTCAAAGGTTGGAATGATTTTTTGTCTTACAGAAAGCAACTAATATAACACAACCAAGATAGTAATTGCAGAGAACTACTATTTTTAACTGAAATCACCAATATATTAATAACAGTTATACCTACAGGCCACTGATGCTTTACATGACAATGACTCCTGGTTGCTGCGGGAAACAGCGTCTTGTTGAGCTTAACCATCAGATTTTTGTAGAGCGCTACCTACAGTAACTGGTGGGATGAAGCGGGGCCGGGAACTACCCCCTAGCCACACGAACTGGTCAGTTGATGCAGAGCTGGGAACGGCTGTGAGCCACACGAACTGGCGGAATGAAGCAGGTCTGGGAGCGGCTGTCACACGAACTACTAGGTTGAAGAACATACAACAGATGACTGGTAGTCAGTCCCGGTGCACTGATGGAGTATATTTGTGCTGGGGTGGTGAGGGGGTGCAGGAGGATGAAGAGGGAAAGGTGCAAGAAGACGAGGAAAAGGACACGAAAAAGAGAAACCGACTAAGGACATAAGAACATGCAACACACGTCCTACTCTGAGGCCTTCCCTTCATTTACAGCCCCCAGATATTGCTCTGAATTTGTATAACAAGTGATCATGTCAAAAGCAAGTACAAATCAATACGTACATACTCTTTAGCCTTATTGACACACGTAGAGTTGATATCACTGAATATGGTTACATGTAGTTTGTTATTTAAGTCTTGCTGCAATATGAGGAAGAAAATTATGAAATGCCTACATTATTTTTAGAGTACTTATAAAAATCTTGAATGAATTTATAGCGAAACATTTAGATATATTTATATATGTATATATCTTTTTACACGTTGAGGCTTAGGTAAGCATAAGCCTAATCTCTTACGCTTACTCAAGATTATGATATTTTTTGTTTAATATTTGTAGCCCCTAAGCGAGCATAACGGAACGATATTGTGCTTGCAGAAACGCCTTGTGGACACTATTCCAAGTTACTGGCAACGCTTAGTAGTCGCAGTTTAATACTTGGGTCACCCCCAAGGTCCTTGTGGCGAGGGAGGGGCTTGCGGGGGGGGGGGGGAGCATAAAAGGTACCTTTACGCTCGCACCCTTTTGAGGTATGGTACACGGTACTTCCACTCACTCACCTTACTGGAAGTTTTCTTAACGTCAACATTATAGGTACAAGTCAATGTAACTAAAAAATATTTCATTCACTATTGCTGTTTATCTGCGACACGAGGGATGCAACGAGTATTTTCGGAGTCAGTCGTAGTAATACTGATATTGATAATGTTTCTTGTTCGATATATTATTTTCCTAGTTTTCCAAACAGTTTTGAGCATTTTTGTATTATGCATATCGAGTGCTGTTATCACCGTCACTTATGCAATCGAGTGTAGACCCGAGTTCACTGGACGTCCACAGGTCACATAACATGCCTATATATATGAACAAAAACACCCACACATTTTCAGTTGTATGGTATGCCGGGGTGGCCACGTGGGCCGGGGTGGCCACGTGGTCCGGGCCAACCATTGTCACGTGGTCACTCAGTCTCCACTGGCCGGCACTCAGCCAGGTGGCCGTTACTAAGATCCTGTGTCGTCAGGATCATGCAGTGTTCAACGTCTCTAAAGTGTCTTGGCTCTGGCTGGAGATGGTTATCTGGGTGTCGTCGTCGAAGGTAATGCATCTTCCTGTAGGCTGCCCCTTCATCGTCTGAACGGACGCGCCTTGGGGAAACTACAGCCCCTCGAACACCTTAAGGGACTCCGTGATCACTTCGTCCTGTAAAGAATAATAATGCATTAGGCCTATATATTAGCGTTTATGACGTTACAAAAATGGTAACACGCAGTTAGTCTATGTGTAACTGTCACATTATGTTTAACAGGTAACAAATTCTGCCGTTTGTAACCCGGTATTGTTCCCTAGTAACATAATTATTATATACACAACTGTAATTGCTTTTTGAACAAATCGGATATTATAATTATGTTTTAAAAAATGGTTTCAAGTGCGCCGCATTATCAACCGCAAGGAATGTTAACCTTGCTCAGTTCAGGTGTCAAGACTTGTGTACAAAAAAAAGAAGAATATTTTAGCGGCACTTTATGAGCACATTGCCAGTGGCCAAGTGTCGTGGCACGGCCAGGGTTCTCATCCAACCATCAACTGTGTTGTTGTTTAAGATTCGCTACCTGGAACAAAAAGTTTCCAGTAGCACGGGCTATGGTGAGCCCGTAGTGAACCATCAACTATCCAACTAAGTATATATATACTAGGCTCTCCCTACCCCTCCACCCTTGTAATTTGCTGCCTCTGCTTAAGCCTTAACACACACCGGTACACATTATCAGCCAATAATGTTTCCCACTGCTAATTTCTTCATTATTTGCGGTTAAAAAAATGGTATTACATTTTCACTTAAAAAATATAATAGGAATCATTCTTATTTCCAGCAGATCACAAGGGGGCCTGGTGGCCGAGTGGACAGCGCTTGGTATTCGTAATCCTAGGGACTGGGGATCGATCCCCGCCGATGGCGGAAACAAATGGGCAGGTTTCTTTCCCCCCTGATGCCTCTGTTACCTAAGCAGTAAATAGGTACCTGGGAGTAAGACAGGCGCTACTAGCTGCTTCCTGGAGATGTGTGTGTGTGTGTGTGTGTGTGTGTGTGTGTGTGTGTGTGTGTGTGTGTGTGTGTGTGTGTGTGTGTGTGTGTGTGTGTGTGTGAAAATAAAAAATCAGTAGATTGACAGGTTGAGAGGCGGGCCGAAAGAGCCAGAGCTCAACTCCCGCAAGCACAACTAGGTGAATACAAGTTACTAGGAATCATTCTCATTTCAAGCATATCACAAATTAGGAATCATTCTCATTTGAGGCATGTGAGAAGCTACTAGGAATCATTCTCATCTTCGTTAATATGGCTGCTTTATTCCTTCGATTATTTACTTATCTTACATTCCCATAGCTTATGGATAACTGGCTTTCGTAACACGCGAGAGCTACCTATCAGTGCAGACTCCTCCTTCGTTATATTGTGTTATCATCTACGAAAATCATTACAAAAGAAGTGTTTGTCTTGGTACTCTTGTGGGCTGAGGAAGACGTTGAATTCTTCTTAAATGCAGAGCTGCTTCAGTTCACTCTCTCTCTCGAGACAGCTTTTGACATTGATTTTCTCTACACTTCTAACCATCTGATGAGAGGCATTTGAATCCTTCGTTTCAAAAGTAGTATCTTTTCCGAGTGCGTCTTTAGCGACTTGTGTGTTACAAAGTGTATGTCTCTCTTCTGATTTTCTCAGTGGCACATAGCTTTAGACTGGAACTTGTTTCGTAAGAGTCTGCCTGACCTATAGTTCCTTTACAAAGAAAGAGGTTTCAATGATTCATGGTTCCTATGACCTTACAGAGTAATGTATGGTGACACAGTCGTTGCTCTTTAATTGAACCTTGCATCGACTTTCCCAGTCACAAGGGATATATACACCGAGAGGTATACCCCCTCTTCTCTGTATAAGGGATATATACACCGAGAGGTATACCCCCACTTCTCTGTATAAACACTTGAGAGTTTACTTTAGTCCTTGGCTGTGGTCAGGACTAAAGTACTCTTGTAGGCTGGTCAGTAAACAATTGTGGCCTTAATAACCATCCAGAGGTTGATAGGCCTTAAGCCCAACACCCACTAATTTCCCTCCATGAATTTTGGCTCACAGGGAGTGATAACTATACCATAACTAACCCAACCTACACACATGCAACTAGAGGACTGGGGCGACACACATTTCGGTCCGTCCTGGACCCTTAACAAGAATCCAGGACCTTATATTCTTTTATTTTCATAGGTGCGGATTGGCCTATTAATTTTCAGCCACGTTATTGTGACTTATTCTCTGAGTTATGTCTTACATTGAAGGAAAAGATACACTCCTCTGTTTGACAGGCATCCCTCCCCTCCTATTAATGAAGTTAAACGTGGTACTAGAAATGTTATAACTAACTCACTTGAGCATAAGAACCAAGTGTGAGGAATATATCCGTTCAATTACCAGGACTCACCGAGAAGCTTAATTCAAAATATTTAAAAAGACTTATATAACCACTAGCAGTACCCGGCCACGCGTTGCTGCGGCTCAGCAACGCATGTGCGTTGCTGAGCCACAGATGGCGCTGTTTTTCAAAAACGCATGTTTTTACCTGTCACAGGGGTGGCATCTATATACTAGGTATATAAAAAGACGCGCCTATTCGAATGCAACATTGCGTCAAAATTTCAAAGGATTCGGTAGAGAAGTTTCGAAGATTTCCCTCCCATGAAAAACAGTTTTTCAGAAAAAGCATGTTTTTTTTTTTACCGTCACAGACGTGACATCTATATAGTATGTATATAAAAACCTGCTCGGATGCGAATGGAACGTTGTGTGAAAATTTCAAAGCAATCGGTGAAGAACTTTCGGAGATTAGCGGTTATGTACAAACGAACATTTCCATTTTTATTTATATAGATTTCCTGATTGAAATACAGATGCTTGATTAGTGTTTATCATGAATTTGGGTATCTCGCTCAGGGCATGCCGCCACAAGTCTAAACACTTCGTTGCTGGGTACAATCTTAAAAATTGGAAATTTATTATCAAATTCCGATAATCATAATTAAAAAAATCGTACTACATTCAATCCCCTCCTACCGAAATTCTCTATATTAATTAAAAATAAATAACTACTTGGATGATATAAATGAACTAATTCATTTACAGTTGTATTAATTAGTGGCATGAGAGGCTCCTTGCCGTAGCTGTAAGAAGCAGCCCTCGTAGTATTGCTACACGTTAGTACCAAGATCATGCTAATATTCATTTGCCTGATCGTTGACAAGCACACCCGACCTTGACTCCCAGCAAGGGTCAAGCATCAGGCTACACGCCGAGCCCAGGTGCAGGTGTCAGCACTGGTCGACTCACAACTCATGGAAGGTTTCCCGGATATACTGCACCCATACCTTGCTCTCACTCCCTCCCCAGACATACATCTGCCGACCCTCACAGCACATATGAAAGCTTATTACTTCTATACAAAAATATGAATTTCTTTTAAAGTCAATGGTTAGTGCGAGTGGGGTCAGTGAGATATTTAGTAGCGAATGCGACATGGAAATTAATATCCTAATAATCATTACTCCCAGAACTCATGGGTAAACATTCCTACTGATCATGACTCCCAGAACTCGTGAGTAAACATCCCTGATATCAAACTTCCAGTGCTTTTTGACATTCCGATTTACCAATCTGAATATTGTCCAGCTATTATATGGCAGCTCTATTATTATTTCATATTCCTAGAACCCTACATTTGGGAAAATGTGAGAAAATCTGTTAAAGATCAGCAGCCTATGGTAAAGCCACGGTGGGATTACTACATTAATCTGTGTTTTGAAAAAGATGTGTGAGAATGACGCTTTCACAGGAGATGATGAGCCAATTTTACTGATAGTTTTACTGTAATATACAGCCCTTCGCTGCCCCGTCTTCACTTCTGGAAAGCAGAAAAAATAAGGTTGCATTGGAGGAATAAAATAAGGTCGGCAGTTTGAGAATGAAAAGGCAGCGTTCTGCACAATTGAATTAACAAGTTTTCCGTGTTATGTAAGTTCGTTTTGACTTTAATTTTTTTTTCAAGGAAATACATTTCCACAGTTATATTGTGTTTTATTATACTCTGCAAAAATCGCTCATAACGTGAAGGGAAGGAAACTATCAAGGGGGGAACCGCCAAGCCATTACGACTATACAGCACTGGGAAGGTGTCAGGATAAGGATTTGGGACGGGGGGAGGGGG
This sequence comes from Procambarus clarkii, assembly GCF_040958095.1. Lineage (NCBI taxonomy): Eukaryota > Metazoa > Arthropoda > Malacostraca > Decapoda > Cambaridae > Procambarus > Procambarus clarkii. Next base: position 28,303,814 of record NC_091176.1, read on the forward strand.
AAGGAATGGTGCCTAACTACCTGGACGGTCGGGGATTGAACGCCGACCTGCATGCAGCCAGACCGTCGCTCTACCGTCCATCCCCCAAGTGGTGAGCAAAGTTAAAAGAAAAAAAGTAAAAATAAATGCCATAAAGTTCTTAGGCTTCCTCTTCAACCTAACCACCAGTTCTTGAGAATATCCTCATAATGCACCCAGAGTCTGCCAGTGCAGACTACTTATCACATGCCTCTGTATTACTAACCATCCTGTGTGATGGGGATTGTTAACATCACGTAGCTAGCTTTTTGACACACTGTACTCCCCTTCATATGGTGGTAAGGAGCCGCACAAATACAGATGTACCTAAATGTGTTAATACAAAAAAGTGGATTGATGAACACCCTGAGAAAATAGCTGATTTTTCTTATACCCTTTAAAGTACCTTATGTGACATGTGATAAAGATGAAATATTGAATTAAGACAGTGAGGCACTACAGTCAATTGGACAGTGGTGGGACACGCACTGACGAACCACCTCTCACCTGCGAAGCCTTGAAGAGTACTCATGCGGAGAAGAGATTCATATTCATATGGGAGATGACAAGATTGAAGCCATACAGGATGCCTCCCGTGATGACCAGCGCCAAGATAAAACACAGGACCTTAGGCAGAAAGCCGAGCTCTTCCTTGCCAGGCGGACAGTAATCGTTTTCGGCTGTAAGAGGCAGCCGCAGATGGGCACGCCGCTCCCAATGACTCATTAACCGCACGAACTCGCGCTCGTCTGTCTCAGATTCTGTCAACTCCGTCTCGTACACTTCTGTCCGTGTTGTATTGTCGAACGAGACATTTTTGTTAGCTCGATAGTTGGCGCGGCGAGCTTGGTCCAAGAGGAGGCCGGAGCGCCGCTGCTGGAGGCTGGAGGGCGTGAGGTCGAGAGGTCGCGGCAACCCGTGCTGATCCCGTAGCGGTGGCTGCTGCGACACCACCTCTGGCGTCAAGGTCACGCTGCGTGATTTAAGCATTAACACCTGGGAACTCTGGGCCTCTCTCTCTACCTCCACCCTCTCTTCTTCATCCAGTGGGATCGCCAGACTTATCTCTTCAGTGGTGGTGCTGCTGTGGATACTGTTCGGCCTCGAGTCGTTCGCGTCGCAACACAAGCTGGTAGTTCGGCTGAAGGATGTAGGTGATCTAGATGGATGTTCGGTCTTATCTACAGAGACGTTCGTACTGGTACTCGACTTCTGTGATATAAGGGTAGCCCGGCGGGAGTTGGCCCGGGTGATGGCGGCCCGGGCCAGCTGGGCCACACTCCCGTTATTGGTAGCATGGCACAAGTTGTAGAGAGAACCCGACGTGTGGTTGAGTTCAGCGGTGATGATATGGTTGGTGACGCTACCGGCAGCGGGTGGCAGCTGGGGACTATGAATCTGGATGGATTTAAGTCTCCCTCGGCTGGCATGAGTAGGCGACTGGTCGTCCTCGGAGACCGGTTCACCCTTCACCGGGCTCACGGCGCCCGTATCGGCGAGAGCCACGTGGTGTGCGGTGCTGAGGTTGACCTTAGTTCCGCGAGGAGGCTTGTAAGTGACCACCGTATCTCTAGGCACTACTGCGGCCATCAACATGGCGTCGCCAGGAGCCTCAGCGCTCTCACCAACATCCTGCTCCTCCGGTCCATCCTACCACACTCACCGCTAGTGCACTTCTACCACACCTCGCTAACGTATTTAACACTTACGAAACATTTTTACAGTTTAATCAATTCGTTGTCACGAAATTCCTTCACTGACAATTGTGCAGGCAACACGTTCGTTGGCAACACAATATATAATAATATGGTCACCAACAGAATTTTCAACATCAACATAAGTAACACTGCAGTCATCAAAAACTGGAAATATATATAAGGCGAGAGAGCAGCGACTACCACCGTGACACGTCTAGGTTAGCACTGAGCACCTTGGCCATCGCGCCGCCGCCACCCGCCACTAACATGCCTGATGCACGATAACGCCCACAACCACTGGTAAGACGCTACGTAAAAAAAATACTGATAACTGCCACTGTATACGTAACAACCAACAGCGAAATATTATGGGGGTATTCATAACTTGTGTTAGGTTCAGTAATGTCCATAGAAAAACATTGCTAATTAAATATCGAGAATTGTCCGTCGCGTGCAAGACCGATATTAATATCTTCTTCCAGCGCTAAAGTCGCGAGGTTATTATATGGTTGTGTGTGTGTGTGTGTGTGTGTGTGTGTGTGTGTGTGTGTGTGTGTGTGTGTGTGTGTGTGGTGGGGGGGAGTGATTTGTGGGGGTGTACTCACCTAGTTGTGCTTGCGGGGGTTGAGCTCTGGCTCTTTGGTCCCGCCTCTCAACTGTCAATCAACTGGTGAACAGATTCCTGAGCCTACTGGGCTCTATCATATCTACATTTGAAACTGTGTATGGAGTCAGCCTCCACCACATCACTGCCTAATGCATTCCACCTGTTAACTACTCTGACACTGAAAAAGTTCTTTCTAACGTCCCTGTGGCTCATTTGGGCACTCAGTTTCCACCTGTGTCCCCTTGTTCGCTTACTTCCCGTGTTAAACAGTTTATCTACCCTGTCAATTCCTCTGGGAATTTTGTAGGTAGTGATCATGTCCTCCCCGAGCTCTCCTGTCTTTCAGCGACGTGAGGAGCAGTTCCTTCAGCTTTTCCTCGTAACTCATGCCTCTTAGTTCTGGGACTAGCCTAGTGGCATACCTCTGAACTTTTTCCAGCATCGTCTTGTGCTTGACAAGGTACGGGCTCCATGCTGGGGCCGCATACTTCAGGGTTGGTCTTACATTATGTGGTATACAAGGTTCTGAATGATTCCTTACACAGGTTTCTGAAGGCTGTTCTGATGTTAGCCAACCTCGCATACGCCGCAGATGTTATTCTTTTGATGTGGGCTTCAGGAGACAGGTTTGGTGTGATATCAACTCCTAGATAGAACTCTCTCTCTGTCCGTTTCATGAAGGTCTTCATCTCCCATTCGGTATCTTGTGTCTGGTCCTCCTGTTTCCACCGCCTAGTTTCATTACCTTACATTTACTTGGGTTGAACTTTAGTAGCCATTTGTTGGACCATTGCTACAGTTTGTCTAGGTCATCTTGTAGCTATCATACTACAAGTATCATACCTCATAACCTCATACTAGTATCATACCTCATACTATCTTCCTCGTGTGTGTGTATGTGTGTGTGTGTGTGTGTGTGTGTGTGTGTGTGTGTGTGTGTGTGTGTGTGTGTGTGTGTGTGTGTGTGTGTGTGTGTGTGTGTGTGCGCGCGCGCGCGCGTGCGAGCAGGCGGGAGCCACCCGTGCGTGTGTATGCCTAAGCGTGTTTCTCTATTCGTGTTTCGTTGGAGAAAGTTCTAGTTCCTGGTTCCAGACTCCTTGATACAGAGTCTGACAACAATTTATGTACGAATATTAAGATTAGATTATGTAGGGATATTAAGATTGTATATTAAGAAGCAAAAGAGAAAAAAACTTTCATATTTAAAAAAATATTTTAAAATATTTTAAACTATTGTCGGAAGAAATAAAAGCAAAAGATACTAGAGAAAATGTTGACTGGGCGACAGATGAGAGGTATACCACGAACCATGTGTATGGTATACTGCGACACACAGGTGGAAGGTATACCTTGGCACAGGCTGGACGGGATACCCCGACACAAGTGGCTGTAAACCACGGTAGAAATGGATGGTATACCTCAATACTGGCGTGAATAATACCACAACACAGAACAAGTGACAGACTGAGGAGACCCGAGGTATGATGGCCGAACCCTCCGCCAGGGAGGCTGAAGCTCACTACGAGATGAACAATTCCTGTAGACCCACCATGCATCTTGACCGAATTTCTAGCATCACTGTCTGATAAAAAAATGTCGCTGTGATTACGTTAGCATGGGGGGGACCTGTGTTACTGTAGGAGAGGTCATGAAGATAATGGCAGAACTTAAATTTGCATAGAGAGATGCGCTGTGTTCCCTTTTCCACCTGTCCCTTCCTCTCCCAGTTGGCGTGGGCCAGCTGCTGCATCCCATTCCATCTGGGAGAGGCACGTCTTCTCCCTTGGAGTCCCATTGAGAAGAGACGAATGGCTGAATACTGGAGCACGGAATTATTGTGGCTCGTTTCCCACGCTGGTTCAGTAGTTCCCACCGAGGCTGAATAGTTCCCGCACGGGCTTAATAATTCCCATATATATATATATATATATATATATATATATATATATATATATATATATATATATATATATATATATATATATATATATATATATATATATATACTGTACATATATATACATAATCCGAAAATACCTGGGTAAATACTGGTTTGGGGAACAAGGCGTGTAGATTTATGGAACAAATTATTGCAATATAATGGACGTGTTTTGTTTGGATTGTTTGGATTATTTTAATGGTTAGTTAGACATTTATATGAGTTGGTTTAGGTATAAACAGCAGCTGTCTCACCTGCGTCACCAGGCCCCTCTGCAATTTCTAAATTTCCACGATCATGTGATGGTGGTTAGTGTCTGGGAGTGAACTAGCGGCGGTGATGATGGTGGTGGTGACACTAGTGGTAGTGGTGGTAGAGGAGATGGTGGTATTAGTGGTAGTGATGGTAGAGGAGATGGTGGTATTAGTGGTAGTGGTGGTAGAGGAGATGGTGGTATTAGTGGTAGTGGTGGTAGAGGAGATGGTGGTATTAGTGGTAGTGGTGGTAGAGGAGATGGTGGTATTAGTGGTAGTGGTGGTAGAGGAGATGGTGGTATTAGTGGTAGTGGTGGTAGAGGAGATGGTGGCATTAGTGGTAGTGATGGTAGAGGAGATGGTGGCATTAGTGGTAGTGGTGGTAGAGGAGATGGTGGCATTAGTGGTAGTGATGGTAGAGGAGATGGTGGTATTAGTGGTAGTGGTGGTAGAGGAGATGGTGGTATTAGTGGTAGTGGTGACAAGGGCGGTAGTTGAGGCAGCACTGATGGTAGGGGTGGTGGCGGCCGGTGGCAGGGGTGGTGGCGGCCGGTGGCAGGGGTGGTGGCGGCCGGTGGCAGGGGTGGTGGCGGCCGGTGGCAGGGGTGGTGGCGGCCGGTGGCAGGGGTGGTGGCGGCCGGTGGCAGGGGTGGTGGCGGCCGGTGGCAGGGGTGGTGGCGGCCGGACCGATGACCTGGTGACAACCGGGGCTTCATAAAAGGCTTCCCGAAACATAAGACTGTCGTTCGCAGCCTGGAACCGTAGCCAGACCCACATTACTGGAACACCCAGTTGTTCTCTGTGTCTCATGTGTGTTGTTCTCTGTGTCTCATGTGTGCTGTTCTCTGTGTCTCATGTGTGCTGTTCTCTGTGTCTCATGTGTGCTGTTCTCTGTGTCTCATGTGTGTTGTTCTCTGTGTCTTATGTGTGTTGTTCTCTGTGTCTCATGTGTGTTGTTCTCTGTGTCTCATGTGTGTTGTTCTCTGTGTCTCATGTGTGCTGTTCTCTGTGTCTCAGGTGTGCTGTTCTCTGTGTCTCATGTGTGCTGTTCTCTGTGTCTCATGTGTGCTGTTCTCTGTGTCTCAGGTGTGCTGTTCTCTGTGTCTCATGTGTGCTGTTCTCTGTGTCTCATGTGTGCTGTTCTCTGTGTCTCATGTGTGTTGTTCTCTGTGTCTCATGTGTGCTGTTCTCTGTGTCTCATGTGTGCTGTTCTCTGTGTCTCAGGTGTGCTGTTCTCTGTGTCTCATGTGTGCTGTTCTCTGTGTCTCATGTGTGTTGTTCTCTGTGTCTCATGTGTGCTGTTCTCTGTGTCTCATGTGTGCTGTTCTCTGTGTCTCATGTGTGCTGTTCTCTGTGTCTCATGTGTGCTGTTCTCTGTGTCTCATGTGTGCTGTTCTCTGTGTCTCATGTGTGCTGTTCTCTGTGTCTCATGTGTGCTGTTCTCTGTGTCTCATGTGTGTTGTTCTCTGTGTCTCATGTGTGTTGTTCTCAGTGTCTCATGTGTGTTGTTCTCTATGTCTCATGTGTGCTGTTCTCTGTGTCTCATGTGTGCTGTTCTCTGTGTCTCATGTGTGCTGTTCTCTGTGTCTCATGTTTGTTGTTCTCTGTGTCTCATGTGTGCTGTTCTCTGTGTCTCATGTGTGTTGTTCTCTGTGTCTCATGTGTGTTGGTCTCTGTGTCTCATGTGTGTTGTTCTCTGTGTCTCATGTGTGCTGGTCTCCACCAGAGCCTCAAGACGGGGTCACTGGGGTGTTCTCTGTACAATGGTCCCAAGGTTCCAGTAGCAATAACAACATGATCTACGCAAACCTTTAATCCCACGAAGCACCCACACTCCCACCCACACTCCCACCCACACGCCCACCCACACTCCCACCCACACTCCCACCCACACGCCCACCCACACTCCCACCCACACTCCCACCCACACTCCCACCCACACTCCCACCCACACTCCCACCCACACTCTCACCCACACTCCCACCCACACTCTCACCCACACGCCCACCCACACTCCCACCCACACTACACCTCTCATCACAGCGCCAGAAGCAGATACTACGAAGCAACATGACGCAAGGAAAGGTTGTGAAGCTTCGCAAGAGTTAGGCAGTTGTTGTTGTTGTGGGAGGGCGGGTGTGGGGGGAGCAGGCTGGGTGGAGGGGAGCAGGCTGGGTGGAGGGGGAGCAGGCTGGATGGAGGGGGAAGCAGGCTGGGTGGAGAAGATCAAGTGGGTGGATGTGGTAGTGGGGAAGGTGAGGTGATGTAACAGCTTCCTCAGGCTACCTCAGCACTCCCCCCTTCGTCAGCCCCTCCCCCAAGGGAACAAGGTCGACCTCCCCTTACCTCCAAGAGAGGACCACCTTGACCTTGGCGTGCGAGCGTCACAACTCTATATTCCAGGTAAGGTCGCAGGCCTCGGAGAGCTGACCTACCTCTCCTCACTTCCCACAACAGTCGGATACACCGCGAGTTACACCACAGTCAAAAGGATCAAGAAGCGGAAGAAGACAAAAGTAATCATGTGTTGACTGTCAAGAAGAGGCAGAGAAAACAAATGCAATCGAAGGTTGACACCAAAGTCGAGGACAGTAAAGATGGCAGGTCATTTGGTCCTTAGTTATATATCTATGTACTGCTGCTGCTGCTGTATGAATACACCTATTATTATTATTGTTATTATTGTTATTATTATTATTATTATTATTATTATTATTGTTATTATTATTATTATTATTATTGTTATTATTATTATTATTATTATTGTTATTATTATTGTTATTATTATTATTATTATTGTTATTATTATTATTATTATTATTATTATTATTATTATTGTTATTATTATTATTATTGTTATTATTATTATTATTATTATTATTGTTATTATTATTATTATTATTATTATTGTTATTATTATTATTATTATTATTATTATTATTATTATTGTTATTATTATTATTATTATTGTTATTATTATTATTATTATTATTATTATTGTTATTATTATTATTATTATTATTGTTATTATTATTGTTATTATTGTTATTATTATTATTATTATTATTGTTATTATTATTATTATTATTATTATTATTGTTATTATTATTATTATTATTATTATTATTATTATTATTGTTATTATTATTATTATTATTGTTATTATTATTATTATTATTATTATTATTGTTATTATTATTATTATTATTATTATTGTTATTATTATTATTATTATTATTATTGTTATTATTATTATTATTATTATTATTATTGTTATTATTATTATTATTATTATTATTATTGTTATTATTATTATTATTATTATTGTTATTATTATTGTTATTATTGTTATTATTATTATTATTATTATTGTTATTATTATTATTATTATTATTATTGTTATTATTATTATTATTATTATTGTTATTATTATTGTTATTATTGTTATTATTATTATTATTATTATTGTTATTATTATTATTATTATTATTATTGTTATTATTATTATTATTATTATTATTATTATTATTATTGTTATTATTATTATTATTATTATTATTATTATTGTTATTATTATTATTATTATTATTATTATTATTATTATTGTTATTATTATTATTGTTATTATTATTATTATTATTATTATTATTATTGTTATTATTATTATTGTTATTATTATTATTATTATTATTATTATTATTATTATTATTATTAATATTATTAACACCTGCCTCCCACCACAAAACACCTGCCCTTCTCAAAAAGCACTTGCTCCCTCCCGCCCTGAACACCTGTCTATCATCCCATAACCTCTGCCTCTCACACCGCAACACCTGCCCCTCTCCTCTCTCACCCAGAACACCCGCCCCTCACCCCAGAACACCTGCACCTTCCCCCCCGCCCTTCCCCTCAGAACATCTTCCCTCTCCTAGATATATACTTCAAGTGGATAATATAAAATCTTATACACGTGCCTTAGAAGCTGTCATAATCTACCTGAAGCGGCGCTGTCTCTTATAGGAAAGTCAACAAACCTTTATATCACACTAATGCATCACTAACATATAACACATCTGAACAGTTCAGAACCACCTTCGAGTCTAGTCAAGAATTCAAAGCACGCTGATATGTAAATTAAATTCAACTCTGCCTCTGCAGCACAAAGATAAATAACGAGGTCATGCCAAGAATAGCAACTCTGCGGTCTATTACCTCCACATTTCACTAATTGAGGCGAGATGCCAGACAAGTGCGAGTGTCGGTGAGGGAGGGAGGGGGTGAGGGAGAGGGTGAGGGAGAGGGTGAGGGAGGGGGTGAGGGAGGGGGTGAGGGAGGGGGTGAGGGAGAGGGTGAGGGAGGGGATGGGGGAGGGGTGAGGGGGTGAGGGGGGAGGGGGTGAGGAGGGTCTATATAGTACCTGAAGCCTATCGGGGAGCAAAATAGAGTTATATGGATAGACTTGAGACATGGATGGCCCTTCCGTGTTTGCTTGCACTATTGTGTGTGTGTGTGTGAGTGTATGTGAGTGTGTGTGTGAGTGTGTGTGAGTGTGTGTGTGAGTGTGTGTGAGTGTGTGTGTGAGTGTGTGTGTGAGTGAAGATGAACTTACATATTTATTGAGTAATGACTTACACATAATTTCCAAACAATAACAATAAAGTGCCTGTATACGACATTTTGCTTCACGTTCTTGTTATTCAAAGAAAACGGAGTATATAGCATGGGCACACAAGCCATAAACTATGCTCAAAATGACAACAAAAACATACTCGATGCAGGGATATACACCGGGAAGTGTATACCCGCTTTCGTGTTATATACACACTGAGAGGTACCTCTGGTCCTGAGGTTCAAGACCAAAGTATACTGGCTGGTTGGTCAGTAAGCTGGTGTGGTGGCCTTAATAACCCTCCCGCGAATGACGGGCTGTAAGTCCAACGCCACACACACTTGGGAGGTCGCTCAGCCCGGGTGCCAGTGCCTTAGGCACTATTTTCCCAGTACAAGCAACAAAACCTTACTGCTTTATCACAGTAATTGGTTGACGATTATGTACTGGGCTTTAACGTCTTTATTACAAATTGTTTACGTATAAAATTATCACTGAATACTTTCTAAAAAAAAAAGTAATTGATTAATTAAATGTTATACAAGAGTTGTAAATGTTTATTTATATTTCCTCAATTTTAAGGTCGCTACACTTCATAATCCATTATTAAAATACTATAAAATATTAGTAGTTAAAGATAAATATACGACTTTATATTCTAAAGATAAATATACCCTATATATATATATATATATATACAACTTTAGAACACTTTCCCACCAGGAGACTCGAACCCTAGCCAGCACAGAAGCCTTCCAGCAACTGGCATAACAGGTACGCCTTAACCCTCTTCACCACCTGCTCAGACCCTTAAAAGAGATGGTAATTTCGGAGTATTTAAATACACCAAAGATCAACACCTCCCAAGAGCACTAGAGCAAGTGAGGGGTCATTTAGACGTTAATTTCATCAAGTCCCTGTTAATATGGGAAGACACAGTGTCTATGCTTAAGGCACAACTCTCCTAAACACGAGAGTGAAGTATACAACTTTAGAACAGGTTCAGGTTCTAAAAGTTGAACAGAAAAGACAGGTTCTAAAGTTGTATACTTCACTCTCGTGTTTAGGAGAGTTGTGCCTTAAATATATATATATATATATATATATATATATATATATATATATATATATATATATATATATATATATGTATATATATATATATATATATATATATATATATATATATATATATATATATATATATATATATATATATATATATATATACTAACTGGAAGTTAGGCCACTGTTGTAAGTTACATTCTGGAGGTCAGTCGTTGCCCTAGGCTCTAAGGGGGAAGGGGGAGGAGGCGATGAGAAACATATAATACAATATAAAGCAGTTAGTTACAGGGACTTGCTGCACATTACTATAGTTACTCCATATTGTCTGGGGTGCTGAAAGAGAATGTAAATTCCGACCCGCGCGTGAGAGAAAACGACATTGAATTCGTTTACAACGTTCAGATAGGGTACGCAGTACATCAGTGTCAGAGAGAGGTACCCTCATGGACTTATTGAGGTCCCCCTAGCCAACATGTTATGCTGTCCGTACGGTCACCCGATAAGTGCTGGCTAGACCCAATGCTGCTTGACCAGACTAAGTGACGTACCCATTATCCGCTGCCTCACACCTTTGAATAGTTAAATTATAATGCAATAGGTACACCAATGCTAGTAGGTGGGTATAATGAACCTCCCTTTCCCCATAGTCACTGACAGGTATATATGCCAACAGAGGCAGAATTTCCAGGTTTACATAGTTTAATTATATTTATATGGACCTCATACCTGTCCTTTTGGCTGTAGATGAAAGGTCACCGTCACATAATGAGTTTATGAAGCAATTTAAGCAATTTACAATTCTCGTGAACTAGTTACAAACAGTTTTCGTGTGCCTCAAATGAGTGATCATATTACAATGGTACTGAAATTACAGAAATGTGGTTAATGTTACAGTGGTCATGAGGTAAGTAATTAAATAATGTGGGGGAAGTGGAAGGTTACAGAGTGTGTGTATTGTCTGCTGTAGCCAAGCACAGGAGCCCTGCCCACGAGAGCCTCCCACAGGACAACTATTAGACAGCAAATACACTGGAATTTCTTGATGAACATTATATTCCTAAAAATGCGAACTTCTCGAACCCAAACAAACAGCTGTTGCCATTAAAAAGGATTGTATACTTATACATAATCATAAAAAATAGCAATTAGGCAGAACAAGTTTGCTAGCGGAGTTCGCTGATGTTTACAAAAATGAATCTAACTAGAATACATGTTCTGAGTGTGGAAGAAGCCGATACACTGCCCGAATAAAGCTAAGACAGAGAGCTGTCAGGAAAGTTAATATTTTAAAGAGATGATTCCATGCATTTTCCAGGCGAGGCAGCAAAGAGCAGGGACTCCAAGCACCGTCAAGCCCAACAGTGAAGCGTGAAGCCAGCTAAGGTTCCTTTAGACACGTGAAAGCACAAGTCGGTAGCTAAACTTGGTAAAGCTGGAGAAACACGCCACTATAGTGGCTGTAATGATATACAAATCAAGATACCCTTCCAGTAGTTGTACTGCTACAGACTCGCTACACTCGATGTTCAGATGCCGAGTACAGCAATCACCAGAATCTTTATACTGGGACAAAAAAATACAGCTATCATTCCAATAGTGTACCAACACAGACACACAATCATCACTATAATAAGTGTACCAACACAGACTCCACTACATTAGCTGTGAGACCGCCAGCACAATATTTTGACGCAGCAACAGGTTCCACAGCAATATCTATAGTACCACGACACATGGCACAATGACTGTTTGAAAATAATGCCTCTGAAATTATTAACAGTCAAGTTTAACAATTAGATAAGAAGCACAAAGTTATCAACAGAGAGAGGGCACGCCCACCTGAGAAAGGGTAAGGCCACTTGAGAAAGGGCACGCCCACCTGAGAAAGGGCACGCCCACCTGAGAAAGGGCACGCCCACCTGAGAAAGGGCACGCCCACCTGAGAGAGGGTAAGGCCACTTGAGAAAGAGTACACACATCAGATAAAGTGTAGCCTGTAGCAGATCATACGTAGAAATTAACATTGCTGTTTTATTATCATCGACAAAGAGAATACTGAAACGAATGTCCAATGGAAATACTGACTTAGCAAAAAGACTTGAAAGCTGCAGTATTAAACATTATGATGAATACCGTGAGGAGACGTTTATATATATGTTATATATATATATTATAATATACGAAATATATATTTCGTATATTATGTATTAATATACGAAATTATATACATATATATATATATATATATATATATATATATATATATATATATATTCTAAGGATTGAACACTATTCTAAGGATTGTCAGAGGAAATAGTTTCATGTGGAAGATGGCCAAGTGTTTCGAGCTTTTGTTCCTTTTTGATGCAATGTGACTCTTTGTTGTGTAGTCAGAGAGTTCGAAGTTAACCTCCTCGTCTTTTGGGAGGAGCGTCCAGCCACACTAACACAAGAAGAGAATGTTAAAATTACTCCAGAAATGACTAAAACTGAACCTACATTAGCCCCCTGAACAAGCAGCTACAGGAGCCCTTCAACAAGGGGTCTCGGTGATACAGTGGCTATGTTCACGACTCACAAATGAGGTTTCCGGTTTCGAGCCCTAGGTGGGTCAAAAGGGGTTGGGCACGTTTCATTTCACGTATTTCGGTTCCTTTCACCTAGGGGTAAATAGGTACCCCGGGAGTTGTGTAACTTTCGTGGGGTTGCATCTTGGGGAAGGTAAGTATTTGGACCTTAGGGGAAGGGGAATCTCCATAGAAACCTTAAGTATAAATATAGACAGGTTTTCTGTCTCTGGCAAACAAACTGAATCATTCACAACCTGCACCATCTCCTCAAATCTCCAGTCTCCGTGTTCTCCTCTTCTCTCTTCTTATAAGGTAGTCCTGAGGAAACACTGCATCTGTTATGATTCCTGAGTTTTGTTTCTTCGAGTGCAATTACATCTGGGTTCTCCTTATGGGTCCGTGCCACTAGTTACTTCTCTCTGTAATAACATCTGCGTTTGTGTACAATGATTTAAATCTCACTAAGAATGGTAAAGGTGATGGTGACGGAAGGGAATACTGGGATAGAAGCTGAGGTGATGGGGGAGAAGGTAAAGACTGTGGATGGGGTATTTTGAAGGTGACAGAGAGGAAGATTGTGTAGATAGGGGGATAGTGGTAGAAGGAAGGTGGTAGGGCTTGTTGGGGGAAGGTAGAAGTGAAGGCCGGGGAAGTGGAGGGGGAGGGTGTCAGCAGCGTGGTGAAGGTGAAAGCAAGGAAGAGGAAGAGTTGAGAGAGAAAGTGATGAGACGAAAGCGTGAGCGAAGCTGAGAAAGAGGGAGGGGCGCAGGGAGAGGGTTCCCAATCGTCCTCACGCCATGGTAAATAGACGTAATGTACGAAAACATTGTTTTCCCCTCTAGAAAATCCTTCCGTGACCATAAACATGGCGGCCATCTCACAGCTGGGCCTAACGAGCCGTATAAACTACCGGAATTTTCCTCCCACATCCACACCAAGCAGGAAATTCTCACTAGTCATGCACGTCCCTCCCCGGCTCTTGTTAGCTCACACGTTCGCTTTGTGTACCAGGCTTTTGTTGGATCACAGCCCGTGTTTGTACCAGGCTTTTGTTGGATCACACCCGTGTTTGTACCAGGCTTTTGTTGGATCACACCCGTGTTTGTACCAGGCTTTTGTTGGATCACAGCCCGTGTTTGTACCAGGCTTTTGTTGGATCACAGCCCGTGTTTGTACCAGGCTTTTGTTGGACCACACCCGTGTTTGTACCAGGCTTTTGTTGGATCACAGCCCGTGTTTGTACCAGGCTTTTGTTGGATCACAGCCCGTGTTTGTACCAGGCTTTTGTTGGATCACAGCCCGTGTTTGTACCAGGCTTTTGTTGGATCACACCCGTGTTTGTACCAGGCTTTTGTTGGATCACACCCGTGTTTGTACCAGGCTTTTGTTGGATCACAGCCCGTGTTTGTACCAGGCTTTTGTTGGATCACAGCCTGTGTTTGTACCAGGCTTTTGTTGGATCACAGCCCGTGTTTGTACCAGGCTTTTGTTGGATCACACCCGTGTTTGTACCAGGCTTTTGTTGGATCACACCCGTGTTTGTACCAGGCTTTTGTTGGATCACAGCCCGTGTTTGTACCAGGCTTTTGTTGGATCACAGCCTGTGTTTGTACCAGGCTTTCGTTGGATCTTTTGTAATAAGTGTAATACATTCTATAGTTATTCACTTTTTCTTCACCTTGAAAACGAACATGACTTTTGAAGAACACCTCTTCCGACTAAACCCTGATACAAGAACACTAGTTAGAGGGATAAAATCCCTAAACCAGAAAATAGTTAGTATAGAATATGCTGTCATATTCAATGAGACATGAATAAATGTAAAACCTGCTGCCAGTATACACCATTATATATATATATATATATATATATATATATATATATATATATATATATATATATATATATATATATATATATACGCGTGCACAGTGGGTAAGTAGTGCCTTTTAAGGTGAGTGGCTGGGGACGTACATGGCTTGGCGGTGCACATAACACGGAAGTGTACATAGCTTGGTATAGTAACGTGTATACATAGAAAACACCCTCTCCCCCTCCCCCCCCCCCCCTGCCCCTGCACATACATACATCCACACATATATACACACACACATGCACGGGCAAATACATATATATACGTATCCACATTTAGCTACATATATATGCTTATTCCAATTTCAAAATTACTCTTATGCCAAAATAAAACGTTTTCAACTCCCTTTGACTTATCTGTTTTCTTAAACGTCTACCCAGGCCATCATCATGTTCTATTAGCATTAATTTTAAATATCTTCTCTTATTCCAATCTGTCAATCCCCCGTAATTATTATATACGTCTCTATCATATGTCTCCTTACTCTCTCTCCTTTTTCTCTAATGATAGTCATGTCTAGATCTAGATCAAGTCTCTTTCATGCCTTCTTCATAACCCAATGTCCTCGTAATTCCGGGATGCGCCATGTTGCAAACTTCTGAACATTTTCTAGTTGTGTATATGTAGGTCTTAAAACTCGAAAATTATGTAAACAACCATTTATGCATTTTTTAAGAGAACTTAATAAAAACCAAAGGCATAAATTTAAATGATTTCTTTGTATGTAAGCAACACGTGGTAAGCCTGTTGATGCGCCTTCTGGCTGTCTTTCCATCAACATAAAAAACTGGTACACAATTAATAGAAAATGGGTACATAATTATTATAAGAAAACGGGTAAACAATATAAGAAAACGGGTACAACATTAATGTAAGAAAACGGGTAAAGCATCATGGGTGGTAGCAGTGCTTCTTCAGGTGAGTTACCACTTGGAAGCAAGAGAGAGAGAGAGACAAAAATACAAAGATCGTCATTATTCATTTATTTGAGAAACTCCAGCAATTGTTAGTCCTCCTTTACCGGTCTGTGCATACCGGGTGAGGGAGGGAAGGAGGGAGGTGAGGGAAGTGAGGAAGGAACGGAGGGAGAGGGGGAGGATGTAATTCCCTCACATCTCCTAGCAATAAGAGGTCACAGAGGAACCTAGAGGGTATAATGAACCTTACAAAGGTCATCTGGAACAATTTACACTTCTAAACCTTACAGTGGTAGAGTTCGCTCAAGGTCAGCTGTGTCTTGATGTCTTAGCAACGTGTACACACACATACATACACCAATTTCTTGCGACTGTGGCTCTGTCATGTCACGTTAGAGACTTCGTGGCTCATGTCATGTTAGAGACCTCGTGGACTCATGCCACGTTAAAGACCTCGTGGCTCATGTCATGCTAGAGACCACGTGGCTCTTGTCACGCTGGAGACCTCGTGGCTCATGTCACGCTGGAGACCACGTGGCTCATGTCACGCTGGAGACCTTGGGGCTCATGTCACGCTAGAGACCACGTGGCTCATGTCACGCTAGAGACCACGTGGCTCATGTCACGCTGGAGACCACGTGGCTCATGTCACGCTGGAGACCTCGTGGCTCATGTCACGCTGGAGACCTTGGGGCTCATGTCACATTAGAGACCACGTGGCTCATGTCACGTTAAAGACCTCGTGGCTCATGTCACGCTGGAGACCACGTGGGTCATGTCGTGTTAGAGACCTCGTGGCTCATGCCACGTTAAAGACCTCGTGGCTCATGTCATGCTAGAGACCACGTGGCTCATGTCACGCTGGAGACCACGTGGGTCATGTCGTGTTAGAGACCTCGTGGCTCATGTCACGCTGGAGACCTTGGGGCTGGTAAATACTTGATAATATTGGTAAATTGGATCACATCTTTTGTAGCACAGATTTCAACTTAAGCCACGTGCTTCTGGCTGGTAAAGCGAGCCAGGAAGCACTCCAAGTACCACTATTGACTGTGAAATGAAAGAAATCAAAATAATATTTGGGTATAGGAGCAGTGGCATGTTAATGACACCTGGACACTGGGCAATCACGCCCCTCAATTCTTCACTGGAGTGGAGTGGTAGTCAACCAATCTTGCTTGCTATTAAAAACAATACATGAAATGGAAACTTTTTACATTTTTAAGCATACCGGGGTTGGTAATTCTAGTTACGAATCTTTGAACACAGGTGCTACGGGTATTTTTGTGCTTTAACGTTTTGTGTGGCAGTAGTGATGTTCGGCAGGTGGTTCCTGGGGCTCTAAGCAGGTCGTTCCTGGGGTTCTGAGCAGGTGCTTCCTGGGGAAAGCAGGTGCTTTCAACCCATTCTCAGCGCAGCTATTTGTTTCTGTAGCTGCAAGTTTCACGGAACATCAACAATCCTCTTTCAGACAGATTTCCTATATCAAGCTCTAGTCCAACCCTACAGCGACATTGCACCACACTGCACTACCGCTGCAGCTGCATTACACCACATTACTTTTCAGCTGGTTGACTGCTGATCAAACACCAGTTTTGACTGTTTCTTATTATCTCTGAGAACATATAATCAGTGTCACAGAGTAGGGGACGTTTGAAGATTTTTCTGTTGCTCACACCAGCGTTCCCAAGTTAGTCAGGTGTCGGTGGGAGGCGGCTGCATTGGATACAGGTGTTGATGGCGCGGGTCGTAGGGCGGCGGGAAGTACGGGTAGTGGTACGGGTACTGGGAAGGGTGTGGCGGGTAGCCAGTCGGTGTGGAGAAGGGCGGAGCGATGCGGTCACGGGTAACAGGGTGTGGGGTATTGTAGAAGTATGACACCAGGATGAAGATGATGAGGGTCATGACCACCGCCGTCAGTATGCACACAAGAGACGGCCAGATCTCCGCCACGTACACCGACTGTGTCCTTCTTTTCCTCCCTACGTTCTCCATGTTTAGGGACAACCAGTTGGGTTTGTGTTGTGGTGGAGATTCTTCCGTTTCTTCAGAGAACTTGAGACTACACGCCAGAGGTCGCCGCTCCCCTTCTGACTCCAATATGACCGAAGAACTCTCCGAAGGGCGCGCCGACGGAGTGCTGACTTCTAGCCTTGGAAAATGTGTTGCTTCGGCCAAAGCTGGCATGGACAGTGAACTCCTGGGTGGCTGTGTTTTGGTGCCACGAGGCAGAGAAGCAGAGTTGAAGGGGCCGAGGGTCATGAACGAACGTTTTGGCTGAAGCGAGGGCGTCCGTGTCGGTAATATGCGATCTGTTAATGAAGGGCTTCTTGAAGCTAATAACATTGTCCCCGAACCCCTTCTCGAAGCCACAGATGGTGTCAACGAATCCTTTCTCGAAGCCAAAGATGGTGACAACGAATTCTTTCTCGAAGGTACAGATAGTGTCAACGAATCCTTTCTCAAAGCCAAAGATGGTGACAACGAACTCCTCGGAGATACAGGCGGTGTCACCGAATCCCTTGTCGAAGGTACAGACTGTGTTGGCGTACCCTTACGCCTCATAGGAAGCTCTAAAGTGTTTGTTTTGGAGGACTCTCGTCGTGAGCGTGGGAGATTTGGAACAGGAGGTCCTGGGGGCCCTGATGGTACGGGTGGCGTTGGCGGCCCTGAAAAAGGCCGGAAACTATGATCGTAGCTGAGTTTTCTGCTGTTAACGGTGACACACACAGGCGCTGGTGACGGGTAGTCATTCATCACCACGATTGGGCGAGTCTTATGCTGCTGAGGCGAGTCCACAACATCAGTGGTCTTCGGTCTGGCGCCTGTGCCCCGTGTTCCTCCGGCGCCCATGTACGATGTATAGTAGGAGGCGGAATTCTGGAAGGTAATCAGGATAGAAGGCCTCGACTCTGATGGATCTGGATACTCTGTGTCTGATTGGTCTGAAACCGGGTCTGTAGAGGAATTTGCGTTGGTGATGGAGTGGCGTTTGCTTTCCATCTTTCTCTCCAGCAAGTAGGCCCTTTCGTAGTCACACCAGCTGGATGGTGAGGGCGGCGGACGTCTCATGTGGGAGGGGACCTTGTTCCTGCCCTCTCCCTCATCGCTCTCCACCTGCTGACGATACATCATTGCCACCTATACCTTTGTTGATATAACAGTGCATCCTTGCTCTTCATTTACATTAGCCTCACTCGTGGAGAACAAACACTATGCACTCAGGCTGATGGAAAGTTGTCTTCTTCACCCCCACTAACAAGCTCACTGCAGACAAATTAAGAGTCAGGAAGTTCCATAGAGTCACAGGAGCAGACAAAAAGGAAGAACAACCGGACCGAGAGACCAAAAGAGAAATGCTCTCGGGGTGCGTATGACTATCATGACGCCTCGTGAGCCACTGAGGGCCTCAGCTCGACAACTCGGAGGCAACACCTGGCGCGGTAACCAACTCTGATTTGTGACGGATTACTGAGTGTGTGACGCGCGGTTGTCAGCTGTGTGCGGTGAGGCAAGACTCAGAACTCTCCCACACGGTCCACGGGAGATACAAGGATCAATACATGGCGCTCATCAATGCGATGATATATTAGGACACGTGGCACCACAGGGCAAAAGAGTTCTGGGCGGCAACTTGTGACAAAGTCGCGCCCTTACAAGCCGAACATCACTTTCCTTGGCGGCCAGTTTTTCACGTACGCTGTTCAAAAATTGAAAGAAAACCACTTCTGATATTACTTCTTTATTTGCTTCCAATAATTCTTCTTTGCACATATGATCTGCAGTCTTTTTTTTCAGATACATGAATACACAATATTAAAGAAACTAAATGGATCCTCGAAAGATAAATCCCCACAATATACATCTATGGTTCCTGCTTACCATCCGAGGAGCGCGACAACCTATGACAACTACCTTTGTACCTTCTATGTAACCTATGTTGTAACTCATTTTGTGTAATAAAGCTTCAAATAAAATAAAATAATGACAAATATATAATGAGGGTGGCAGAAGAAGACAAGGTGTGAGCGCACCTGGGAGCCCTACAAGGCTCCTCCGGCCGATGCATAGCCTCTTCTTCGAGCCTGAGGGACCATACAAGCTCAACTACACGTGGTGCCCCTTATATAATATACAAAATTATATATATATATATATATATATATATTATTTGCATATTTGGCCATCAAGCGTTCTTTCAATCATATTTGCTTAATTTTGACCACATTGTTAGCATTGTTAATCGTACACTATAAGCTTTATATGTTTCTAACTATGTTCTTACTCGCGGAATCAATTCAAAGAAAACGTGGATATCTGTGAGCCGCTGCTGTTCATAGTACTGCGTAATTTGTAACGCCAGGGGGACCATTAACATACAAAACGAGACGTACTAGTGGAGAGGACAGGCTGCAAATTGCCACACCTCTGTAGAACGTTGAAAGGAAGGAGACCTTAAGGCCTGACTACGTCAGAGATGCTCACAACTCCTCAAAGGTTTCTTGAGGAGGCAACACCAGCACGTAAGTCATGTGTTGCTGAGTCTGCTCCAGTCGGCTAAGTGGTGTTTTATGTACGAGTAAAGTGAGACAGATGAGAAGGATAATGAGGATGAGCAAAAATATGAGGATGAGCAAAAAAGTATGAGGATGTCAGGAAAAATATGAAGGGGGGATGAGGTGGAAGAGACGAAGGATTAGGAGGAAGATTAAGAGGAGGATAAGGAGAAATATGAGGAGGACGAGGATACACACGAAGAAAAAGATAAGGAGGAACACAGACACACCAGAAATTCCATCGTAGTGAAGTGTTGGCACCTCAGGCACGTGTGGGAGGTCGTGTACCTCACTATAGCCCCTCCCCGCGCCGTGGGGTGTTACCCGCGCCCTGGCGTGTTGTGTTGCCCGCCCAGTAGTGTGTTGCCCGCGCCGTGGCGTGTTGCCCGCGCCGTGGTGTGTTGCCCGCGCCGTGGTGTGTTGCCCGCGCCGTGGTGCGTTGCCCGCGCCTTGGTGTGTTGCCCGCGCCGTGGTGTGTTGCCCGCGTCGTGGTGTGTTGCCCGCGCCGTGGTGTGTTGCCCTCGCCGTGGTGTGTTGCCCGCGCCGTGTTGTGTTGCCCGCGTCGTGGTGTGTTGCCCGCGTCGTGGTGTGTTGCCCGCGTCGTGGTGTGTTGCCCGCGCCGTGGTGTGTTGCCCGCGCCGTGGTGCGTTGCCCGCGCCTTGGTGTGTTGCCCGCGCCGTGGTGTGTTGCCCGCGCCGTGGTGCGTTGCCCGCGCCTTGGTGTGTTGCCCGCGCCGTGGTGTGTTGCCCGCGTCGTGGTGTGTTGCCCGCGCCGTGGTGTGTTGCCCTCGCCGTGGTGTGTTGCCCGCGCCGTGGTGTGTTGCCCGCGTCGTGGTGTGTTGCCCGCGTCGTGGTGTGTTGCCCGCGTCGTGGTGTGTTGCCCGCGTCGTGGTGTGTTGCCCTCGCCGTGGTGTGTTGCCCGCGCCGTGGTGTGTTGCCCGCGCCGTGGTGTGTTGCCCGCGCCGTGGTGTGTTGCCCGCGTCGTGGTGTGTTGCCCGCGCCGTGGTGTGTTGCCCGCGCCGTGGTGTGTTGCCCGCGCCGTGGTGTGTTGCCCGCGCCGTGGTGTGTTGCCCGCGCCGTGGTGTGTTGCCCGCGCCGTGTTGTGTTGCCCGCGCCGTGGGGTGTTGCCCGCGCGCCACCTCCCCACACATATTCTTGCCACAAAGGACCACAATAGTGTTGCTACATATTATATACCTTGTCCGGTCCCCGGGAGGACGCGGTCGAGGGTTAAAAGCTTCAAGTTAATACTTGAGTGTGTACCACAGCTCCTCCCGAGCCATGGACACCGGTGTGTGTTGCTGTGGTGCTGTGGCTGTGATGCTGTGGCTGTGATGCTGTGGTGCTGTGGTGCTGTGGCTGTGGTGCTGTGGCTGTGGTGCTGTGGCTGTGGTGCTGTGGTGCTGTGGCTGTGATGCTGTGGTGCTGTGGCTGTGGTGCTGTGGCTGTGGCTGTGGTGCTGTGGCTGTGGTGCCGTGACTGTGGTGCTGTTGCTGTGGTGCTGTGGCTGTGGTGCTGTGGCTGTGGTGCTGTGGCTGTGGTGCCGTGACTGTGGTGCCGTGACTGTGGTGCTGTTGCTGTGGTGCTGTGGCTGTGGTGCTGTGGCTGTGGTTCCGTGACTGTGGTGCTGTTGCTGTGGTGCTGTGGCTGTGGTGCTGTTGCTGTGATGCTGTGGCTGTGATGCTGTGGTGCTGTGGCTGTGGTGCCGTGGCTGTGGTGCTGTGGCTGCTATTGAACATGTTCAGCCTGACCTCTCTCTCAATCTGCGTGTTCACCGTCTATTCACCTCACATAGTCCTCTTCCTTCGACTTGAAAGAGTCAGTCCTTGTCCCAGAAGGTCGTTGTTCAATTCCCCTTATCCTGTGTTCGCCCTGTGTCGTGAGACAGGTTTCGAGTTCACTTTCCTTGTGGCTCATTCTCCTCAGCTCCGAGACTAGTCTTGGGGCAGTCTATTGGACTTTAGTTGACGTGTTTACGTCGGATGTTCACGTTGATCCAACATACTCATTGGAAATGATTACTCATCGCCTAGACATTACTTCGGAATAAAATTCACCCAGAAAAAGTCCTTAGGAATATAGGAAGGGAAGGTGGGGGGTGGTGAATGAGCAACCGCCGGCTTCCTGTCTCCGTTGAGGTCACTAATGATGGTAGCCATCAAGGCCTCCTCTTGCTACTTCTATGGCTCCTTTTCTTAACAACTTGTCAAAGCTGTGTGATTAGCGCTGGGACAGTGAACAGGCGTCACGCCGGGAAGTCGACCATCTTGCCAAATGGCCACGCGGCTCCACGCGCTGAACATTTAAACTGTTTGGACACGCATTCTTCAGAGTCAGGTCACACTGGCGGACCCTGTGTTTAAGAATAACGTGAAGTGGGGGGGGGGTAGGAGTGGGAGGGGGGGCCGCACGTGGCCCCCCTCCCACACCCAAGGGCCACACTTGGCCCCCTTCCTCATTACCTGGTTGATGGGGTTCTGGGAGTTCTTCTACTCCCCAAGCCCGGCCTGAGGCCAGGCTTGACTTGTGAGAGCTTGGTCCACCAGGCTGTTGCTTAGAGCGGCCCGCAGGCCCACATACCCACCACAGCCGGGTTGGTCCGGCACTTTTTTTTTTTTAATACAGTATAGTTTTCTCTTGAAGATGTCCACGGTTGTTCCGGTAATATATCTTATGCTCGCCGGGAGGGCGTTGAACAACCGCGGACCTCTGATGTTTATACAGTGCTTCTCTGATTGTGCCTATGGCACCTCTGCTCTTCACTGGTTCTATTCTGCATTTTCTTTCATATCGTTCACTCCAGTACGTTGTTATTTTATTGTGTAGATTTGGGACCTGTCCCTCCAGTATCTTCCAGGTGTATATTATTTGGTATCTCTCTCGTCTCCTTTCTAGTACTTACCTAGTTATTCTTGCGGAGGTTGAGCTCTGGCTCTTTGGTCCTGCCTCTCAACTGTCAGTCAACTAATGTACAGGTTCCTGAGTCTAATGGGCTCTATCATATCTACACTTAAAGCTGTGTATGGAGTCAGCCTCCACCACATCGCTTTCTAATGCATTCCATTTGTCTACTACTCTGACACTGAAAAAATTCTTTCTAACGTCTCTATGGCTCATTTGGGCACTCAATTTCCACCTGTGTCCCCTAGTTCGTGCGCTCCTTGTGTTAAATAGTCTGTCTTTATCTACCCTATCAATTCCGCTGAGAATCTTGTATGTGGTGATAATGTCCCCTCTAACTCTTCTGTCTCTCAGTGACGTGAGGTTTAATTTTAATTTAATTTAAGTGAGTACATTTGGAGAGCTTTGAGACGATCCCAACAATTTAGGTGCTTTATCTCGTCTATGCGTGCCGTATATGTTCTCTGTATTCCCTCTATTTCAGCAATCTCTCCTGCTCTGAAGGGGAAGTGAGTATTGAGCAGTACTCAAGACGGGACAACACAAGTGACTTGAAGAGTACAACCATTGTGATGGGATTCCTGGATTTGAAAGTTCTCGTAATCTATCCTATTATTTTTCTGGCTGACGCAATATTTGCTTGGCTATGCTCCCTAAACGTTAGGTCGTCGGACATCATTATTCCCAAATCCTTGAGATGCTGTTTTCCTACTATGGGCAGATTCGATTGTATTTTGTACCCCTGTATTATGTTTCAGATCCTCATTTTTGCCGTACCTGAGTACCTGGAATTTATCACTGTTAAACATCATGTTATTGTCTGCTGCCCAATAGAAAATGTTGTTAATATCTGCTTGTAGTTTTTCAATGTGTTCAGCAGAGGTAATTTTCATGCTGATTTGTGTGTCATCTGCAAAGGACGACACGAAGCTGTGACTTGTATTTTTGTCTATATCTGATATGAGAATAAGGAACAGCAGTGGTTCAAGGACTGTACCTTGAGGTACAGAGCTTTTAACTGCGCTTGGACTTGATTTTATTTGATTGACTGTTACTCTTTGTGTTCTGTTCGACAGGAAATTGAGTATCCAGCGTCCTACTTTACCAGTTATTCCCATTGACCTCATTTTGTGTGCTATCACTCCATGGTCACATTTGTCGAATGCCTTTGCAAAGTCTATGTATACAACATCTGCATTTTGCTTTTCTTCTAAAGCTTCTGTGATTTTGTCATAGTGGTTGAGTAACTGTGACAGACAGGATCTTCTCGCTCTAAATCCATGTTGCCCTGGGTTGTGTAACTCATTATTTTCCATAAAACTAGAAATTTGATTCCTAATCACTCTCTCAAAATCTTTTATTATTGTGTAATGTAAGTGCAATTGGTCTATAATTTTTTGCCAAGGCTTTACTACCCCCCATTGTGCAGAGGAGCTATATTTACAGCGAGGGGGAGGAGTGCTCAAACATTCCTGGTGCTTCAAACTTATCCCAAAGGTGAGAACTGGAGCGACAATCAATAGTTAATTCTTTTTCTGTGGTGCTTCGAGGCGTCTCGTGGTGGGCAGTGTGTGCTCTCTTGGCAAGTGTGTGCTCTCTTGGCTAGTGTGTGCTCTCTTGGCTAGTGTGTGCTCTCACTGTGGTGACAAGTATGGTGAGAGGTGGGGGGAAGTATGCTGGGCATCAGGACGTATACCTCTCTCCCACACCCCCTCGCTCCCTCTCCTATCACCTCCTTCCCCCTCTCCTGACCCTTCCCTCAGACCTCCCCCTTACATCACCTCCCTCCCCTCTCTCTCTCTTTCCCTATCTCTCTACATGACCTAGTCTTCTACCTCTCCCCTCACCCCCCTTAACCTTACATAACCTCTTACCCCCTCTCACACCATCCCCCCCCTTCCCCCGAACACCCTCCTCTCCCCCGGACCCCAGGTGTCGTGACAGGGCAGGTAACATGCTGTTAATATCCCGGCCGACACTATTAAGGGGCTGACTTAGTAACCTGATGTTGACACGACTCCTGCTGAGAATTCCCCTTGTCCGGGTACAGGAAGCCTGTGTCCTAGGTTTATCAAAGTCCATCCAGGGCCAACTAAAACATAAGATAAGCACAAATATAAGCAAATATAAGGCAAGACTGCAAACCAGTATGACTATATAGCATTTAAAATCAATATGAGATAGACTAAGAGCTGGGATATGAGACAGACTAAGAACTGGGATATGCCGTCTGGAAAATACTGAAATATTGGGAAATTTCTGAGGATGGAAAATGATGGACTCTGTCAGCAAGAAATGTCAGAAGGCCGAGAAGAAGTTCGTATCGCCTGCAAGAGACAATGGAAGGGAGCACATCATCAGCCAGTGGGTCCATGTGTATTTTTTCTGATGAAAACAAAAAAGCCTTGGAAAAAAATTGTGGGAGTGCCGGAGAGAAGAGACCCACAACAGCTACTAGACATCCAAAACAGCTAAAAGAGATCCACAACAGCTATAAGTGATCCACAACAGCTACAAGATATCCACAACAGCTACAAGATATCTACAACAGCTACAAGAGATGCACAACAGCTAAAACATATTCATAACAGCTACAAGATACACAAGAGTTACAAGAGATCCACAACAGCTACAAAACAGCCCCCAACAAGCTCTGATGAAATAATAAGAGAAGGTCGTAACATGTAAATCCCTCTGTTAACTAAGGCTGCGGGGAGGACAGATGGCTCTGAACAGCCTGTCCTCACGTTTAATAGACCGCGATTCTGACGCACTCGGTCAATCAAAAAGCCTCGTAGTGCTTCGTTCATAAGAGTAAACCAAGCCGCCATAACTGAGGAGAGATGCACAGGTTTCGTAAGAGGGCACTTAAAGTGCCTGATGATCCCTGGTGTAGGTGTGGCGAGACCCCAGACAGGCTGACAGACAGGAGGCTCCGTACCGCCACACTCCGGCGTCGACCTCACCCATTCTTTGTGTGGTATTAGCGGAGGTAATCAGGGGGGAGACTCTGATATAATATTTCCCGCTGTCAGGGACAGGAAGCCTGTTAGGCTTACATAGGTCACCCATTGACCTCGCCCAGGATGCAACCCAGGACTTGCCACGCTCCAAGGTATCTATGTCCTGCTAGGGTAAACAGAGGTGCCAGGTACAGAGGCCCAACTATTTCTGTCCAGCCTGGGGATAGCACCCGGGTGCTTTGATTGTGAGCCAAGGACGTAGACCGTAGGAATTTCCTACGAAACCCCCCATCATGGATTCAGTGTAGGACGACTCCTGTTTGACACGCCAGGGGGTAAACTGCGTCCTCCTTAGCTGCCAGATTGTCCGACGGACCCCACTCCACGCAAGAGGCTCCTATACAAGCAGGAGAGTCAAACTATGGCAGAGGGGGGGGGGGGCATTTGTAGGACGAGTGAGAGAACACCTCCTTGGAGAGTGCATCGAGGCGAGTAGGTACACACACGCACACTCACACACACAAAAAAAACACATATATTTCAAAGATATATATTTCACCATGATAAGATAAAATAAAATAATCTCAGCGAGATCACACATACCTGGATCAATATCATAGGAGTAATTAGTTTTTTGTTTATAAAACAGTATTTATTAGGTATGCAAAGCGCTTGTAAGCGTTTTTAGAACGATCACAGCACATCAGAACTAGCAAATTTGCTTTATAAAAGCTAATTTTACGGTGCATTAAATAGGCTGTGGTCAACAGGGCGCAGGGGCGACAATCAGGTGTGTTTAATCAGGTAAACGTGAAGGTTTAAGTACCTGGTAGAGACGGCAGTAGGGAGGGCCAACTCACCTGCATACAGGACTGGATAAACTCGTCGATCGTGACAACACCGTCGCCATTAAGGTCGAGCTTTTTGAAAAGGCGCTCGACGTGTTCCCGCGTCTGCTTGTCCTCGACCTGCGGGGAAAGAGAGGGGCGGGTGAGAGAGGTGGGAGAGAGGGGCGGGTGAGAGAGGTGGGAGAGAGGGGCGGGTGAGAGAGGTGGGAGAGAGGGGCGGGTGAGAGTGGTGGGAGGGGCGGGTGAGAGTGGTGGGAGAGCGGGGCGGGTGAGAGTGGTGGGAGAGAGGGCCGGGTGAGAGAGGTAGGAGAGAGGGGCCGGGAGAGAGTGGTGGCAGAACACTGGCCATCCTCAGGGCACAGAGGTCAGTAGGCTCCTGGGTAAAGTGACTCAAGGTCTACATGACCCACAAGAGTTCTTTATCAAGGGTGAATGAAATTAGCTTACTGGCAAACCTGCAGGTATAGTTTAAGCCTAAATACAGCTCAAGACTGAAGTAAACTTTCAGTGCATATACACTGAAACGTAAGGTTTACCTCTCGGTGTATGTACATGTATGGTTCACCTCTCAACGTATATTAAGTTGATCGTGACATGATTAAGTTTTGTGACATGATTCGAGAAGCGGGTTTGTAAATAACATAGAAAAGAATAAGGCAAAATAATAATACAATATAAATAATAACAATATTCTGCAATTTCAACATATTTGTTCATGAAAGTGTTTACATTTTTGAACAAGACTGCAAAGTATAAGTGAATAAAGGACGAGGAGAGAATAATGAGTTGCAAATACACCGAGCCTAGCGAGACACATAGGCTGTACAAATTATTTATTTTCGAAAGCCACTGCGCAGATTTTTAAGGTGCGATGTTTTCGTTTCGAGTTATAATGTTTTGTTGCAATTTTTTTAAATTAATTTTTGAAGCTTTAAGTTCTACTTCTATATTAAGTCAGATGAGGATAAAGTTAGGTGTAGTCAAGAGACTACTTCCATCTTTAGGCTATTAGGTATTAGACTACCCAATAGCCTAATAGGTATTACGCTACCTAGGACTAGAAGTTCCTTAGTGGTTGGTGGATGTGTGTACTCACCTAGTTGTGCTTGCGGGGGTTGAGCTCTGGCTCTTTGGTCCCGCCGTGTGTGTGTGTGTTTAGGGAGATGCTGAAGAATGGGTGTGAGTTGGTGACTGCTGAAGAGTAGGGCGTGGCTGCTGGGTGCTGGAGAGTGGTTAAGGAACGTTGAAGTGTAGAAGAGTGGGTGTGGTGGAGAGTGCTGAAGTGTGTAGACCGCTAGTGGCTGCTCAAGAGTACACGAGAGTGTGTGTGTGTGTGTGTGTGTTTGGTGCATAAGAAAAGGTGCTTTAGCTAATTAATTGTGTGAGAGAATGTGTAACTTTGCTTAAGGACGGAGGGGGGCCTTGTTAAGATGTACGCTCAGATTATCATAAACTTAATTTTCTCGGTAAACGCAGAGACCAAGGGAAGGGCTTCGTTAACAGCAAGATGTTGTTTGCATTGTGCAAGAGGGTGATGGAGAGGTGAGAGGGAGAAGTAAGGAGGAGATGTGAGAGGGAGAGAAGAGGGGGAGGTAAGGGAGGTAGGAGAGGGGAGGGGGAAGCCATTTGGGAAAATAATGGGGAAAAGAGGCGGGATAGAGAGTAATGGGGAAATAGGTCATAGTGATGCACGAGTTTAGTGTAATGAAACCCCACGAGGGTGTGCTCACCTATTTCTACCTTCATGATCGAGCTCCACCTCTTGGTTCCCGCCTATCAGGCCACCGTCGGTGGTCTATAATGCAATGACTACCAACTTGATTATACATCCCATCTGCTACGGAAATTCTTCAAGGAATTGGCGTCTGTCTTCTTGTCTAGTTCAACACATCTGTCTATGAAGCTGCTCTCTGTGTCCTCTCATCTGATTTTTACTCTTTCTCAACCTTTTTTTCCTAGCCAGTTCCCGAAGAAGTTAATGTTTTCATCATGCCTTTTCCCGACCTATTTTTCTGTATATTTTATCGTGCCTCGTCTCTCTCTCTCTCTCTTATAGCACAACTAGTTCGTAATTTCTTCCATCTTTCATCGTACACCATCCTACCTTGACGCGGGAACAAGAGAACAACCTTCCTTTGTGTTTCTTGAACTGGGACTTCATGCCGGAGCTGCATTCTCTTCGAGTGGTCTCTCGTACATGGTAAGCACAGCTCTAAATGTATCTTTATCAAGATCCAAGATAGCTGTACTAATATTCTTTAGTATCGTATATGTCCTTAACATTATCCTGCTTTTGTGTTTCTTCAGCGTAATGTTTAGCGTTATACCTACTCCTATGTCTAGTTGATTCTGGGACATGGTTCCCCTTTGTTGTGTACCATCCTTTAAGCCTCCTGTTTCCTGTTCATAATCTCATTACCTTGCATTTACTAGCATTACAGTCTAATAACCATTTATCTGACTAACTTGTTAGCATGTTACAGTGTTTCTGTTGTATTATGCAACCCTCGTCTGTTCAGTTCTACCCATTAAGTTTGCATCGGCAAATTTCGACAGGTATTACTTAACCCTTATCGTTAAGTTATACTTCGCAATTTGTTGGGTAATATTTCAGCATGGGTTCTATAGTATGTTCTCTGTTTTTTTTCCACTTCTGCTTCTTATTTATGAGTGTTGGCACTGCCAATTGAACCATGGTTTGCAATTTTCAGCGCTGCCCTTTGTCTCTTAGATATAAATATCTTGGCGGGCTCTCTGCTTATAATAATAATAATTTATTTAGGAACAGTACATACATAGTTGCAGCGTTACAGTACAAACATTGTGTTAGAGTTAAAGATAGAGGTAGTACATACAATACCTAAAGCCACTAGTACGCATAGCGTTTAGGACAAAACTTCGGGCTGACTTCTCCTGACTCGCTGTAATACAGTCTCCAGATATTTTGCTATTCTCGTGTAGTCACATTTTTTGCTGGCCGTTCACCCTTTTCTGGCTTCCACACCTTCCTGTCTTTCAGTTTTGTTATGCAGTTGAAGACTAGTGTGTACTCACCAAGTTGTGCTTGTGGGGGTTGAGCTCTGGCTCTTTGGTCCCGCCTCTCAACTGTCAATCAACTGGTGTACAGATTCCTGAGCCTACTGGGCTCTATCATATCTACATCTGAAACTGTGTATGGAGTCAGCCTCCACCACATCACTGCTTAATGCATTCCACCTGTTAACTACTCTGACACTGAACAAGTTCTTTCTAACGTCCCTGTGGCTGATGTGGGCACTCCGTTTCCACCTGTGTCCCCTTGTTCGCGTACCACCAGTGTTAAACAGTTTATCTTTATCTACCCTGTCAATTCCTCTGTAGGTAATGATCATGTTTCCCCTTACTCTTCTGTCTTATGTGTGTGTGCGCGTGAGTGAGTGAGTGCGTGTGTGTGAGTGTGTGTGTGCGTGCGTGCGTTCGCGCGCGCATAGTATGGAATAGGTGTATAAGTATTAATTAGGCCATGTGAATTGATTATATATACCTATGTTGAGTGTACTGGAAAAAGTAAACGGTTTACACTCATTCCACATAGTCAGAGGGACAGGTGTGGAGAAGGATGGAAGAGGCCCTTTTCCCTCTGGGGGAGGAGGCTGAAGGGGGAGTCTCGGTGAAGCGAAGGGAAGGGTAAAGGGTAAAGGGAAATGGTAATGGAGGTGGTGACAGAGTTTCTTACTGAAACCTCTTTTCTCTCCGGGGGTTGAGGGCGATAATAGTTAAGTACCCCTTTCCTCTCTGGAAGGGGAGAGGGGTATCACAGTGAAGCCCCCTTCCCCTCAGGTGGGAGAGGGGTATCACAGTGGAGCCCCCTTCCCCTCTGCCAACACACCAAGAGCTTTAACTAGATTAGACACTCCAGCGGGGCTTCCCAACAACGTAGGTGCCCCTTCACTGCTCGACGGTCATAACATAGTGCCCCCTTCACTAGCTGTGCCATTAACACTATGGTGCACTACCACAGACGTGACTGGCCACAAGGGGGTAGAGGAGTCCGTGGAGAGGATCGCTCTCAAGTGGGAGCCACTGACGGGGCCACCCGGCAGGTGTTGATACCACTCCTGCACATCAAACTGGGACTCATGAAACACTTTATCGCAGCTCTGGTTAAAGAATCTACAGCCTTCCTTCAAGAAATAAATAAATAAATAAATAAATAAATAAATAAATAAATAATATAACTTCAAAATATGAATACCCCGGTGCCAATAGCAAAGACTGAGGGGGGAATAATAGACATTTCCTATACATTTCAGGCAATCACAATTAATAGATAATACCACTTGCGACCCACCTTGAGGTTACCTTGAGGTGCTTCCGGGGCTTAGTGTCCCCGCGGCCCGGTCGTCGACCAGGCCTCCTGGTTGCTGGACTGATCAACTAGGCTGTTAGACGCGGCTGCTCGCAGCCTGACGTATGAGTCACAGCCTGGTTTATCAGGCACAACAGTTGTGATATTGTCAAATGTTGTTCATCACACGAGGATTATATTTCCGTTATTATTATTAACTCTTAGTCCTCTTCCTCCTCCTCCTCCTGTATTTATTCTCCTACCTTCTCCTGCCCGTCCTCCCCAGCACGCCCTCCCTCCTCCAGAGGGCGCCCACAGGCCCAGCACGCCCTCCCTCCTCCAGAGGGCGCCCACAGGCCCAGCACGCCCTCCCTCCTCCAGAGGGCGCCCACAGGCCCAGCACGCCCTCCCTCCTCCAGAGGGCGCCCACAGGCCCAGCGTGACAGTTACTACACATAAAAGGCAAAGCCGTGTTCCCTTCCCCGCCTCCCTCACACATTCATCAACCTCCTCACTATTTTGGCCTTTTTTCTTAATACTTAACTAAAGTGTATTAGTTATTGATATTACGGTGCAGCATGTGTCGTCATAACACCTGCCCTCACTCATCACCACAACACCTGCCCTCACTCATCACCACAACACCTCCCCTCACTCATCACCACAACACCTCCCCTCACTCATCACCACAACACCTGCCCTCACTCATCACCACAACACCTCCCCTCACTCATCACCACAACACCTCCCCTCACTCATCACCACAACACCTGCCCTCACTCATCACCACAACACAACACCTCCCCTCACTCATCACCACAACACCTGCCCTCACTCATCACCACAACACCTCCCCTCACTCATCACCACAACACCTGCCCTCACTCATCACCACAACACCTCCCCTCACTCATCACCACAACACCTCCCCTCACTCATCACCACAACACCTCCCCTTACTCATCAACACAACACCTCCCCTCACTCATCACCACAACACCTGCCCTCACTCATCACCACAACACAACACCTCCCCTCACTCATCACCCACCTCCTCACTCATCACCACAACACATCACCTCCCCTCACTCATCACCACAACACCTCCCCTCACTCTTCACCACAACACAACACCTCCCCTTACTCATCACCACAACACCTTCCCTCACTCATCACCACAACACATCACCTCCCCTCACTCATCACCACAACACCTCCCCTCACTCATCACCACAACACAACACCTTCCCTCACTCATCACCCCAACACAACACCTTCCCTCACTCATCACCACAACACCTCCCCACACTCATCACCACAACACAAGACCTTCCCTAACAGTCTGGTATAACGTATCACCTACACTCTGCTCCCTTTGCGAAACATGACAAAAGTGCACAACCACCCCACCTTGCCCCTCAGGCAGCCAAGCCTCCCCTCGTGCGCTGCTGGGGAACAATATCACTTCCCCTCTTTACACCAGATGATATATATCACATTTTCCCCTCACATGTTGCAAATATACAGAATAGCAATTCCTCTCAACTTACTATTAAATTAAGTGAATGTTTACCAATTATAGAAACACCTTCGTCGACTCTCTCTCTCTCTCTCTCTCTCTCTCTCTCTCTCTCTCTGTCTGTCTGTCTGTCTGTCTGTCTGTCTGTCTGTCTGTCTGTCTGTCTCTCTCTCTCTCTCTCTCTCTCTCTCTCTCTCTCTCTCTCTCTCTCTTTCTTTCTCTCTCTCTCTCTTTCTTTCTCTCTCTCTCTCTCTCCTGTCTCTCTCTCTCTCTCTATTTCTCTGATCTTGTGGTCCCGGGTTCGATCCCGGGCGCACGGGCTGCTTCCTGGTGTGTGTGTGTGTGTGTGTGTGTGTGTGTGTGTGTGTGTGTGTGTGTGTGTGTGTGTGTGTGTGTGTGTGTGTGTGGTGTGGGGGGAAAAATAGTAGTAGTAGTAGAAACAGTTGATTGACAGTTGAGAGGCGGGCCGAAAGAGCAGAGCTCAACTAGGTGAGCTCAACTAGGTGAATACAATTAGGTAAATACACACACGCACACACACACACACACACACACATATACACACACACTCATATCAAGAGGATAACATCAGCGGCGTATGCCAGGTTGGCTAACATAAGAAAGGCCTTTAGAAACTTGTGTAAGGAATCTTTCAGAACATTATATACCACATATGTAAGACCAATCCTGGAGTATGCGGCTCCAGCATGGAGTCCATATCTAGTCAAGCATAAGACTAAACTGAAAAAGGTTCAAAGGTTTGCCACCAGACTAGTACCCGAGCTGAGAGGTATGAGCTACTAGGAGAGGCTACGGGAATTAAACCTCACTTCGCTGGAAGGCAGAAGAGTTAGGGGGGACATGATCACCACATTCAAGATTCTCAAGGGAATTGATAGGGTAGATAAAGACAGGCTATTTAACACAAGGGGCACACACACTAGGGGACACAGGTGGAAAGTTAATACCCAAATGAGCCACAGGGACGGATAGAAAGAACTTTTTCAGTGTCAGAGTAGTTAATAAATGGAATGCATTAGGAAGTGATGTGGTGGAGGCTGACTCCATACACAGTTTCAAATGTAGATATGATAGAGTCCCAGTAGGCTCAGTAACCTGTACACCAGTTGATTGACAG
Organism: Procambarus clarkii; assembly: GCF_040958095.1. Classification (NCBI taxonomy): domain Eukaryota; kingdom Metazoa; phylum Arthropoda; class Malacostraca; order Decapoda; family Cambaridae; genus Procambarus; species Procambarus clarkii. The sequence continues at coordinate 28,337,617 of NC_091176.1, forward strand.
TTGAGATGCGGAACCAAAGAGCCAGAGCTCAACTCCCGCAAGCACAACTAGTGAGTACACAAGGATTCCCTATAAAGTATTCGGAAGAATAATAAGTAAAAGACTAGTTACACATTTAAAGAGAATTAGGTATGTAAACAAACATCAACATAGCGTTAGGGAAGAGAATAATGCCTGACGAACCTACTGTTGTTCTGTGATAGAGTCACAGAACTTTATCATAGTTCTATGACCGGCTACACCCGGGTCTGCGGAGCAGCGGTGACCGCGCCAGCCACTGAAGAGGCAGACTCGGCGTCAACTCCTGGAGGAGCTTTTCGCGCATGGGCCATACCACGTTGAGAACTAACGAGTCGATCCTGCACTGTACAAATAGTAAATAAACAACCTACTTCGCAAGGATGGTACTCAAATAAGTGAGACAAGAGCCGGAGCCCCGGAGTTGGAACTCCATCACCTGACCATCTCCCCTCTTCCCCACTACTCCCCATTTCCCATCATTCATCGTGGGTGCCCCATCTACTCCCCAGAGAACAAAATCTGCCTTATTCAATTCTTGGCGCTCTCACTCATCTTGATTGATTGGCATTGGCACTAGAGACCCAGGAGGGAGGGAGGGATAGGTAGGGAGGGAGGGAAGGAGAGTGGAGAGATAGGGATGGAGGCAGAGTGGGAGGGAGCAGAAGGGAGAGAGGGGGGTTTTGGGAGTGAAAGGAGAGAGAGAGAGAGAGAGAGAGAGAGAGAGAGAGAGAGAGAGAGAGAGAGAGAGAGAGAGAGAGAGAGAGAGAGAGAGAGAGAGAGAGAGAGAGAGAGAAGAGAGATGACTGCTCATCAAGATGTTTGCTAATATCTAAGCCTCCCTGGCATCAAGGTGTTTACATGTGAGTGTAAGGCTGTACATGAGTGAGCCAGTGATGGGGTTCTCTCCCAAGCTCGAGGAGGTTCTAAACTTCACCGAGATTTGTTCCATTCACTTCCCCGTCTCCCCAAAAGTTTAGAAAGTTTGTATCAGGCTTCAGAAATGTTTGCACAAGCCTAATCTGCATTTCCCCAAAATGCTCACCGAAAATTTGAGCTTGAATCTATCAAACTTTCATTATGAGTAGAAAAGCCGATAACCACAATTTGCATCGAAACTTTATCCATCACAAGCTTTTATATGCTTTTAGCCAGGTTATCAATAATGTTTATGAAAGCTCTTTTTTTTTTACAGATCATAAAGTTTATCTTATTGTGATGTTTCTTTTGGATAGTTTTCATTGTTGTCATGTGAGTGCAGCGTTTTTGAGGGCGAGCGTGAGTTACCGGAGCTGTGCTTATGATCCCATTGTGGCTATTGTAGACCTCTCCGTGTCCCAGTGTCCCTTGTGTGTACTCACCTAGCTGTGATAGGTAAATAAAAATAGTAAAATAGGGCCGAAAGTGCCGAGCTCAACCCCGCAAGCACAAATAGGTGCGTACACACACACACACACACACACACACACACACACATGTGTGTGGAGAAGATTGTGCGAAGAAAGCTAGTGGAACATCTGGAGCGAAAGAACTTTGTAACACAGCATCAACATGGATTCAGGGATGGCAGGTCCTGCCTCACAGGGTTACTTGAATTCTATGACCAGGCAACAAAAATAAGGCAAGAAAGAGAAGGGTGGGCAGACTGCATATTTTTGGATTGTCAGAAAGCCTTTGACACAGTGCCACACAAGAGGTTAGTGAAAAACTGGAGATGCAGGCTGGAGTGAAAGGGAAGGTACTCCGTTGGATACAGGAGTACCTAAGTAACAGGAGACAACGAGTCAGTGTGAGGGGTGAGGTCTCAGATTGGCGAGACGTTACGAGTGGAGTACCGCAGGGGTCAGTCCTTGGACCTATACTGTTTCTGATATATGTAAATGATCTTCCAGAGGGTATAGAATCGTTTCTCTCAATGTTTGCCGATGATGCAAAAATTATGAGGAGGATTGAAACTGAGGACGATAGTAGGAGGCTACAAGATGACCTAGACAGACTGAGTGAATGGTCCAACAAATGGCTGTTGAAGTTCAACCCGAGTAAATGCAAAGTAATGAAACTAGGTGGTGGAAATAGGAGGCCAAACACAGGATACAGAATAGGAGATGAAGTACTTAATGAAACGAACAGAGAGAAAGATCTAGGAGTTGATATCACACCAAACCTGTCTCCTGAAGCCCACATAAAAAGAATAACGTCTGCGGCATATGCGAGGCTGGCTAACATCAGAACAGCGTTCAGGAACCTGTGTAAGGAATCATTCAGAATCTTGTACACCACATATGTAAGACCAATCCTGGAGTATGCGGCCCCAGCATGGAGCCCGTACCTTGTCAAGCACAAGACGAAGCTGGAAAAAGTCCAAAGGTATGCCACTAGACTAGTCCCAGAACTAAGAGGCATGAGTTACGAGGAAAGGCTGCGGGAAATGCACCTTACGACACTGGAAGACAGAAGAGTAAGGGGAGACATGATCACAACCTACAAAATCCTCAGAGGAATCGACCGGGTAAACAAAGATAAACTATTCAACACTGGTGGGACGCGAACAAGGGGACACAGGTGGAAACTGAGTACTCACATGAGCCACAGAGACGTTAGAAGGAACTTTTTTAGTGTCAGAGTAGTTAACGGATGGAATGCATTAGGCAGTGATGTGGTGGAGGCTGACTCCATACACAGTTTTAAATGTAGATATGATAGAGCCCAGTAGGCTCAGGAATCTGTACACCAGTTGATTGACAGTTGAGAGGCGGGACCAAAGAGCCAAAGCTCAACCCCCGCAAGCACAAATAGGTGAGTACAAATAGGTGAGTACACACACACACACGGCCAGAGCTCAATCCCCGCAGTCACAATTAGGTAAGTACATTTACCGTATCTTTACCAAACTATAATTCTAAACAATTTACCCAAAAACAAACGATAATTCGACATACATCCCATTAATATATCCTTAGCACAGTGGCCTACGTCCTCAAATCACTCCCCGAGCTGGACAGAAACGGTTGCCTTATGTTTCACCTGATGCCTCTGTTCACCTAACAGAAAATATGTATTTTTTGGGGAGTTAGATAACTGTTGTGGGTTGCATCCTGGGCAAGATCAGCAGCTGTCCTACGGGGACCCCGATATAAAGGCCTGGTGCCCCATGACAACAGCATTAACACTACTACTACAATGGCGAAGGTAAACAGGTGCACAAGTTCTTTCACAATATTCATGATACCCTAAGTACCCCTAGAGCTCCCAGGAGGAGGTACGTGAGAAAGAGCTCTGATGGTGGCCCTCTGTAGAGCAGAGAGCCGAGAGGCAGCAGAGGGAGTAGGACAAAAGAGCTCCACGCTTTTATTGTGCAGTATCTATAAATATGTCTCTGTTCACAGCAGCGTCCAGCTCTGGAACAAGGCAGAGCCATAACAAGTCGAGTAACCTGGCCACATTAATGACCTGGGACCAGATTCACGAAAGCACTTACGCACCTGTACATCTTTTCTCAATCTTTGGCGGCTTTGTTTCCAATTATTAAACAGTTCATGAGCCCCGAAGCACCAGGAGGCTGTTTATAACAATAACAACAGTTGAATGGCAAGTTTTCATGCTTTTAAACTGTTAAATAAATGTAACCAAAGCCGTCAAAGATTGAGGAAGGATGTACACGTTCGTAAGTGCTTTCGTGAATCTGGCCCCTGACCTGGTGTTGTATCTGATACCACTGTCATTCATATCCATGTGAGTCACAGAGTCACAGGGTACCATCTTTGGAGGGTGCTAGAACCATGCAGTGTCAGGGGGTGTCTCGGAACCAGTTCTAAGTCCAGTTGGATAACACCCCGAAAGGTCCAGGGTTCGATTCCCGCGACAGGACAAAGGCGTTTTGGCAACGTTTCGTTTGGGCCTTGTTCCACCTAATAGTAAACTGGTACCCAGAAGAGCGCCGCGTGTTGTGGGCTTCATACTGGGGAAGACACACAGTAGCTGCCCCACATGGAGTCTAATAACGTTCACGGGCAGGCTGTTCCCACACATGGAACAGGTGTATACGGTGAACCATATTGGCCACACACACACTTCACACTTATGTAAGTCATTCATACTCCCCAAACACACTTAAGTCTCGCTTCCCCCAAGCAACATTACATTTGTATTCCAAATATGTCGTTTGAGATAATTTAAACAATAACTGGTAACCAATTACTTTTCAGTGAAATTACTTCCAAATCTTAACAGCTAATTATTATTCAGGAGGATTATATATAAAAAAAAAATCAAAATATTAATGTAAAAAAACTAGTTTTTGGCGGCCTTCGAGAGGCTCAGACAAGGCCTCACAGTGTCCGAAAGGCCGAGCGCTTACTTAGACTGTAGCGATAATTAGTCCTGATGACCAAACTACACCTCAGGAGATGGAGAGACCACGACGTTTCGGTCCGTCCAGGACCATTATCAAGTCCTTCCTCACACAGGACTTCATCATGGTCCATCATGGTCCGAAACGTCGTCGTCTCTCCATCTGCTGATGTGTGTGTGCTTGGGTCTTCATATCTTCAGCCACGTTATTGTAACTCATCATCTGTATAATTTGTCCTGTAAGTTACAGAGACATTCAGGCGATTTCACTTGACTTAACTAAAGTCTGCATCAGAAATAAACTTGTCTCCAAGACTATTACTGAAGACAAGGGCACACACACTATTTTTTATTGAACAAATACTATATTTAAAATAATAATAATAATAATAATAATAAAGACGATATTAATGATAATTAATGTACTGGCATAATCCTTACCTCACCTAAATAGGAATTCTTAGCATCATTAATTTGGAAAAAGTAAAAAAGTCACATGCTAAAAAAAAAGATGCACATGAATAGTGTTAAAAAATATATTAGAAAAGGATTAGAAATTCTGGTTCAAAAAGCATATATATATTGAAATTTGACCAATGAGTTTATGATCCACTGAGTGTGGGGAACGAGCACAATATATAGATAGTTTATGAGACAAACAGGAAGAATTATATATATATATATATATATATATATATATATATATATATATATATATATATATATATATATATATATATATTGAGCCACGTTACCTAACAAGCCGAATTTTTCTGAAATATTATATTTCTCCCCCAAAATTTCTGATGTGTGTCGAAATGGGAGGTAAAGTTAGAGGGTGAAATATGTGTTTGTGGAAGTCGAGTCTAAATCGACAGGGTGCTGGCGACCAAGGACAGGCAAAGAAAGCGGAGATGAAAAGAGAAAGATGAAAGGTAAAGGGGAAACGGGTAAAAGGAAGGGGGGTAGAAAATAGTAGAGGAAGAAGAGAAAGAACCGACAAGAGAATACAGTGAAGCGGGAATAGAAACAAGAGCCAGAGTGATGAAACACTTTCAGGAAAACAAGAAAATAGAAGGTAAAAGTTGCGATGAAAATAGCAGAGAGGTAACACAGAAGAACAGAGCGAGAGAGAGAGAGAGAGAGAGAAACAGAAGATGGGGAATAGGAAGGCATAGTAAAAAATGAGGGAATTATAAACCAGAAGATATACAGGTAAATATAAGAAAAAAGAATATTTAAGATAAGTTGGGAAGAAAGCTAAAGAAGGAAGAAGATAAAACTGAAGATTACGAACCATCTCCGTGGAAAGATGCAACACACACACATAAAATACAATTACCAGTGAAAAAAGTTGTGATGAACAAAAACAAACTCGGAAATCAAAGGCGAGAAAACAATACGAAGAAAATGGAAATGAGACAAGACAGAGAAAACTGACAAAATCAAGCCTAACTTAACTAAAATTGGATCAGAGACGCGCAGAAAAGTTACTGAAGAATAGGAACGTCAGAGTACAAATAATGAAGGGCGAGTTTAATACACAAATATTACCTTTGTTTCTTGTTGGGAAGTGTGTTTATTTTTCTGTAACTAAACGGTGTAGTCCAATATTTTATTTTGTATTTGTAATTCACTGTGAGTACTCTCGTATCTTGTAATTGTATCCACATACGAATAATAATAATAATAATCATATTAAATTCAAAGCTACATACACGCCTGTTTTACACACGTGACACCGCTCCTGTGAGCATTTCAGAGAATAGACAGAGCTGAGTGGGTAGTAGACCGTAGACAGTTAGTGAACATGCTAAACAACAGGAAGGAAGGAAGACCCATGACAAGACATGGGAGGACATGCCAGTAACAAGGGCATGATGCATCAGGCCATCAGCTCAAGCCGACAGCACTCAGTCATATAATTACATGTTAACTCCTTAGGGGTTAATTAACCAGTAAATATACATCATTCCCTTAAATGTGACTCTTAAGGTAAGGTAGCTAAGAGCCCGCGGCTTGTCCTGGGGCCTCCCTCGTGTCCATAATGTGACCAATCAGCAGATTAGGGGAAGATAATGAAGGAACTACAAAGACCGGACAGGAAACTCGATTGTGAGAATAATAACACGAAAATTATCACGTCATGCCTAAGTTGCCAGAGGAGGCTATAGAAGAAGCCTCATCCCCGAGATGAATTTAATTAATAATAATAATGAAAAAAGAGATAAGTGCAGTTACTAATCTAATCTATATTACGTCATTCACTGAATAAGGAAATAATTTTGCTGTTGGTATGAGTTTATTTCTCGAAAGAGATAAAAAACGTTATTGAAAATGTTAAAAAGAGTTTATATTTCCCGTTATTGTCAAGAAAGTTGAACAACTAAGGTCATGCTGAATATTTAAGCCAGGGGGGGGGGGGGAAGAGGGGACGGGGGGAAAATAATTGTTGATACTTACAACTTAAATATCTTCATTAACGCATACTAAATCAAATTAAATTTATATATGGGCTAAAATATATAGATAGAGGAGGAAATAACCATACTGAATACATTCTAATAATAGTCGTTGGCTCTCAATCATAATAATAGTTGTAATCTGCTTATTATAATAACAATCCTAGCCTACTTGACTAATAATAGTCCGAGGCTACTACTACTACTAATAAGCTGAGGCTACTAATTATTATAATAGTCCTAGCCTAGTAATTGCAATAGCAGTCCTAGGCTACAAATTATAATAATAGACCTAGCTTATTAATTATAATTATAGTCCTAGGCAATGCCCAACCACTTGAACTGGACGGTAGAGCGACGGTCTCGCTTCACGCAGATCGGCGTTCAATCCCCGACCGTCCAAGTGGTTGGGCACCATTCCTCCCCCCCTCCGTCTCATCCCAAATCCTTATCATCCTGACCCCTTCCAAGTGCTACAAAGTCGCAATGGCTTAGCCCTTTCCCCTGATAATTGTCATTCCCTTCCCTAGGCTACAAATAATATGAACACTATCAATAATTGTAATAAAACATTAATAATAATAATTATAATCACTTTCTATCTAGTAGAAACCACGATAAAGAATCGGACTTTCACCCCGTGTACTGCCAAGTATTACTAGTTTGGCTAGTACTACTACTACTGTTGTTCAATATTACTACTCCTACTGACAAAGCTTCCACTAGAACCACTATGATTATAAATACTACTTTTCCTGAATGCCGCACAAACTCTTACTGCTATTTCCGCGACCCCGCCTAGCCTCCTCCTCTCTAACAGTGCTGTTAATTAAAAAAAATAGAGTTCAAATTACTCTAGTTGTTCCTCGTATTATACACAACTGTTGGTACTAGTCAATCCACCCTATTGATATTAGTCAAACTACCATTACACACCACTGATACTGGTCAAACTACCACTACACACTGCTAGTTAATTTCCTCGTAAATTCTCAGGCACTTGAATAAAAATAAATTAGCCATACCAGAAAAAACACTTAAAAGTTAGTATTAAAATCCAACGCAGGAAATACATTGTCATAATATGAGAAAACACGCATGCAGAAATAAAAATAAAAACTCTATTAAAAACAATAAATATTTAAAAAAAAAACTGGCTTATTATGGAGATTATTTTTTTAGGGAAATATAAACTAATATAAAAGAGATTATTGGAACTATATAAAAAGGGCTGATGGGAGGACGCCGAGAGGTACTCGGCCGCGGGCGCCGGAAGGGGGAGGACCTACCCCTGCTCGGGACACCTCTTCTAGCACGTCGTCAGCGTCCTGAAACGACCAGAACATCTCAACATCTCACGAGAAGAGGCAGTCCTCCTCAGGAAAACATTGTCAACAACCAATACAGCCGCTCGTTGAAAGTTTTGTACTGTGATGATATCCACAACAAATTAAAATTATCGGGGGAGAAATATATATGTTATAATCCAGGTCGGCCGGCAAGATATACAAATACTCTAAATTCGGAGTAAAAATAAAAATATATTGGTATTTTTCCTGCTGAAACTTTTATACTATAAATATAATGAAATCAATATTGAACCTCCTGTTGATAAAAAAACAAACAATATTGGGAAAATCAGGCATGGCTTCCTGGGGTTGGTGCGTGCAGATATCAAACACAGAATGGATTTGCAGACAGGTATATACAGCTAAACAGGTATATACAGCTAGACAGGTATATATATTCAGCTAGAGGTACATATATACGTGAGTTTATACAAACGAAGATTTGAGGACTGTCAGAGGGCGTCTCAGAACCTATTTACGACGTACAACATGCGTACATTTGGCGGGTAAATCATACGTCTGGCAGGCAAACCATACTTGTATGACATAAATCATATGTCCAAAACGCAAACAACTGATCTGACAAATACATCAAGTCTTGCAAAAAAAATTATGCGTCGCGGATAAATCTTACATCTTGCAGGGAAAATCATACATTCGGCAGATAAGTCATACACATGACCGGAAAAATCATGCAATTTGGCAGTACATTCGTACGTCCGGCAGACATCTCGTGCGTCAGGCGGGTGAATCCTAAGTACGACACGTTGGTCTAAAAGGATTGATGTTAAAGGCAGATCATATGTGAATCTGGCACACCACACACACACACACACCCACACGCCAGTTGAGAGGCGGGACCAAAGAGCCAGAGCTCAACCCCCGCAAGCACAATTAAGTGAGTACCCCCCCCCCCCACACACACACTGTTGGTGTGAAATGGATGGTGTGGATGGTGAAAGGCTGTTGGTCCAGACGGGATCTCGCCATGGGTATTGAAAGAATGTGCAGAGACACTTTGCTTGCCACTCTCCATATTGAATAGTAGGTCACTGGAGACGGGAAACCTACCAGAAATATGGAAGACGGCTAATGTGGTCCCAATATACAAAAAGGGTGACAGACAAGAGGCACTGAACTACAGGCCAGTGTCCTTGACTTGTATACCATGCAAGGTGATGGAGAAGATCGTGAGAAAAAACCTAGTAACACATCTGGAGAGAAGGGACTTCGTGACAAATCTCCAACATGGGTTCAGGGAGGGTAAATCTTGCCTTACAGGCTTAATAGAATTCTACGATCAGGTGACAAAGATTAAGCAAGAAAGAGAAGGCTGGGCGGACTGCATTTTCTTGGACTGTCGGAAAGCCTTTGACACAGTACCCCACAAGAGGCTGGTACATAAGCTGGAGAGATAGGCAGGAGTGACTGGTAAGGTGCTCCAGTGGATAAGGAAGTACCTAAGCAATAGGAAGCAGAGAGTTACAGTGAGGGGTGAGACCTCAGATTGGCGTGAAATCACCAGTGGAGTCCCACAGGGCTCTGTACTCGGTCCGATCCTGTTTCTGATATACGTAAATGATCTCCCGGAGGGTATAGACTCATTCCTCTCAATGTTTGCTGACGATGCCAAAATTATGAGAAGGATTAAGACAGAGGAGGACTGCTTGAGGCTTCAAGAAGACCTAGACAAATTGAAGGAATGGTCGAACAAGTGGTTGTTAGAGTTTAACCCAAGCAAATGTAATGTAATGAAGATAGGTGTAGGGAGCAGGAGACCAGATACAAGGTATCATTTGGGAGATGAAATTCTTCAAGAGTCAGAGAGAAAGACTTGGGGGATGATATCACGCCAGACCTGTCCCCTGAAGCCCATATCAAGAGTATAACATCAGCAGCATACGCCAGGTTGGCCAACATTAGAACGGCATTTAGAAACTTGTATAAGGAATCATTCAGAACTTTGTATACCACATATGTCAGATCAATCCTGAAGTATGCAGCTCCAGCATGGAGTCCATATCTAGTCAACCATAAGACTAAACTGGAGAAGGTTCAAAGGTTTGCCACCAGACTAGTACCCGAGCTGAGAGGTATGAGCTACGAGGAGAGAGTACGGGAGTTAAATCTCACGTCGCTGGAAGACGGAAGAGTTAGGGAGGACATGATCATCACATACAAGATTCTCAAAGGAATTGATAGGGTAGATAAAGACAGGCTATTTAACACAAGGGGCACACGCACTAGGGGACACAGGTGGAAATTGAGTGCTCAAATGAGCCACACAGATATTGGAAAGAACTTTTTTAGTGTCAGAGTAGTTGACAAATGGAATGCATTAGGAAGTGATGTGGTGGAGGCAGACTCCATACACAGTTTCAAGTGTAGATATGATAGAGCCCAATAGGCTCAGGAACCTGTACACCTGTTGATTGACGGTTGAGAGGCGGGACCAAAGAGCCAGAGCTCAACCCCGCAAGCACAAATAGGTGAGTACACCCACACACACCCCGCCCCACATACACACACACACACCCCCCACACACACCCACACACACCCACCCCCCCCCCACACACACACACCCCCCACCCACCCACACACACACCCCCCCTCCCCCCACACACACACACCACCCACCCACACACACCCACACACACCCACCCACCCACACACACACTCCCCCCCCCACACACCCACACACCCCCCCCCCCACACACACACCCCCCACACACACCCACCCACCCACCCACACCCACACCCCACCCCCCCCCCCACACACACACTCAGGAACAGTACACAAGGAGGCCATAACAATAACTCGGCCACCAGCTCGCCCTGCCATTCCCTGCTCAATAACCCCAACAGTAAGGCCAGGCCTCGCCCTCTGGGTGATATATCCAACACAGCGGGTCCTCCACGGCGTGATACACACCCTGTGTCCCCGTGTCCCTGTGTCCCCGTGTCCCTGTGTCCCCGTGTCCTCGCAACACTGGCTGGGGATTCCTCCAGCCTCATTCTCTCTTGCTGCTCGCATCATGACGTGCAGGGAATTGTTTACTGTGCTCAGTAAACACACACACACACACACACACACACACACACACACACACACACACACACACACACACACACACACACACACACACACACACTGACCTTAATGTTAGTTTTAATGGTAGGTTGTGATTAGTCATTTTTTTATTGTGTAGATTAAGGGATTTTATAACCCAAAAAATGTAGCACTAGTGCTTGAGAAAATATGATTGGAAGCCAATCCGTTATTTCAAAAGTCAGACACTATTCCTGTTTCAGTAATAATACCTTCACTGTCATTACTCATGCCCTTCCTTCAACACTTCTTACTATTCCATCAGTAGGTCATACTACCCTCTTCAACGGTTCATACTTCCACATAAATAGTTCTGACTAACACATCAACCTCATTAATAGTTCATACTACCCCTTCGCCCTCACTACAGGGCATCGGAAACCAATAGAGAAGGTGTGTGCGTGTGTGTGTGTGTGTGTGTGTGTGTGTGTGTGTGTGTGTGTGTGTGTGTGTGTGTGTGTGTGTGTGTGTGTGTGTGTGTGTCTGTGTGTGTTTGTGTGTGTGTGTGTGTGTGTGTGTGTGTGTGTGTGTGTGTGTGTGTGTGTGTGTGTGTGTGTGTGTGTGTGTGTGTGTGTGTGTGTGTGTGTGTGTGTCTGTGTGTGTGTGTGTGTACTCTCACCTATTTGTATTCATTTAGTTTTAGTTTTGAGGGATGAGCTACGGCTCTTGGGTTCTGCCTCTAAGTCCTTAATCGAAAGATGTTAAGGATCCAAAGCAATTGGGCTCTGTTATATCTACATTTCATTTAAAATTGGAATTGGAATTAAAATTAAAACATAAAAGTGTGCATAGAGCCTCCCTCCACCACTTCACTTCTTATCGCACTCAAATTTGTTCATTATTCTTACAAAATGGTTTGTCCTTGACTGCCACGTCTATATCCCTGAGTATATTGTATGTGGTAATCATGTCTCCCCTATTTCGTATATATCTCTTCGTAACACATACTTCTCAGCTCTGACTCAGAGGAAACGATGTGTGGTCGGTTCTTCTTGCTCGTGGTCTTCTGCCCAAGTGTGCTTGCATTTACTGATAGACATAAATATAAGTAAGATACGATTTTGAGTCTTGAATGGCGGTGCGCGCCAGTGTGGTGTAGCGGGCCAGCGACCGCAGGATAAACCCCACACCAACACCACCACCTCGTCAAGGACCATCAAACACTGACAATTGGCCGAGATAGAAAGTCTCGATTCACCGAGTCAGTGTTCGGTTTTGAAGATTCATTTACTGACAATTTATTTACTGAGTGAAATGTTCGGTCCCTAACCGGGTTAAGCTTATTGATTGAAAATTATATGAGTGAGAAAGTTACCAAAGAAAATTGGAAATGGATTTTGAAAACGTTTTCTTTTAGTTTCAAAGGAGGAACTATACGAGCTATACTCTTCAGTGTAAACTGTATGCCATGAATGTGCCCGAGGAGCCCCCATCTTTAGTGGCCTCGACGGGAACGGGAAGCCGGCGGCTTGTCAGAGGACCCTTTTTGTTCGCGAGAATTTCCTGCAATACGTCGAGCCATCACAGCAGCAAGTGGACGATTCTCAACAAAAGAGTGGTGGCGCAGTGGTAAAGCATACCCAGCGCTTCGCGAGTGCTTTGGCCTGGGTTCGTATCCTGCCCAGGGAGGATTGACTGGGCACCAATCCTTAACTGTAGCCTCTGTTCACCCAGCAGCGAATAGGCTGTTAAACGATTTGGCGGGTTCGTATTCCGGGGAAAATATTAGGATTAAGGACCTGCCCGAAACTCTATGCGTGCTAATGGCTGTACAAGAATGAAAGAACTCTTGTATATAGAAATAATAATAAAAAAAACAAAAAACAATTTAGACTTGCATGAGTAAACATGCAAATCCCCACCGCAGGGAGGCTGAGCCGCGGACAACACTCCACCCTGACACCCACACTACACCCTGACACCCACACCCCACCCTGACACCCACACTACACCCTGACACCCACACCCCACCCTGACACCCACACTACACCCTGACACCCACACACTCCACCCTGACACCCACACTACACCCTGACACCCACACCCCACCCTGACACCCACACTACACCCTGACACCCACACACTCCACCCTGACACCCACACTACACCCTGACACCCACACCCCACCCTGACACCCACACTACACCCTGACACCCACACCCCACCCTGACACCCACACACTCCACCCTGACACCCACACACTCCACCCTGACACCCACACTACACCCTGACACCCACACACCACCCTGACACCAAGGACCACACGTGTCAGAGGACATGTGCCTTAAAACCAGTAGTCATCAAAGGTGTTATTACAATGCTGTGGCTCCGGCCTCCTGCCTGCATATGCCACTGGGATGTTCCCTGCAACTCTCGCCCTAATGCCAATACTTCTCAAAGGCGTTATTACGGTGCAGCTTCCCAAGCCTTTCCCCCCCCTCACCCACCCACCCATATGCTACCGGGAAGTGTGTGTTTAATAGCAGGAAAGCTGCTTTAAGAGCATAATAATCTGGATTTTCAAGCTTCAGTATTTTATCTTGCCGTGTAATGGTAAGTGCAGTTTAGCTGAGAGAACTAGGTGGTTGACCAGCTCATTATAACAGGTGGATAATGAGCTTCTTTAGCATTATTCACTGTTAAAGTAGTTCATTAACCAGTGGTCCACATTTCTTACGTTCGCGGTCCGCGAAGGATATTAAAATGTCACTTTATTTTAGCTGATGAGCCGTGACGAGGACGTGGGTGTGATGAGCAGGGTGTTATAAGGGCTCACAAGGGTTATGTTCATGAGTTGATTTATTCATTTACTGGAGTAGATTAAGTAGACTTTTTTTGTTAGCTGATCAATCGGAGCCTCGATTGATCGGATTCCAGAGGTGCCTCTGGAACCCATAATATATATATATATATATATATATATATATATATATATATATATATATATATATATATATATATATATATATATATATATATATATATAAATTGAAAAATCGAAAAATCACTGACCTTGACAGCAGTACAAAAACAAGCGGGTTTGTGTACTCAGCTATATGGCTTACGGGATATGAGCTCCAGCTCCTGGGCTCGGCCATTGTCGTTCTTGCCCTTGAAGGTGTGAATGGAAGATGCTTCCATGGCCTCTCATTCACTTGTTTAATCACCCGGACTGCATATGAGTATTTTCTTACATATCTCTGACATTTATGTTTTCACTTTAGTATCTTATATGTTGTGATCATGTTTCTTGTGCATCTTTAGGAGTCGTCAGATCGAGTTCCCATAAACCGTTCCCGTATCTATGAAACTTATGAATGAGGCGGATGAGTGAAGCTGGTGAGTGAATCTGATGATTGAAGCTGGTGAGTGAATCTGATGATTGAAGCTGGTGAGTGAATCTGATGATTGAAGCTGGTGAATGAAGCTGGTGAGTAAAGCCAAGGGTAAAACTGATGTATTGGGAAGAGTCCTCACGTGGGCCAGAGTATCTCTCAGGAAGGAAACAAAGGGTGACAGTGAGAGTAGAGACACCAGAGTGGAGAGAGAGAGAGGTTATGAGTGGAGTACCACAAGGGGTCGGTTCTAGGGCCCGTCCTGTTTTCTAATATACGTCAATGACCTGACAGAGGAAATTGACTCCCTCATATCAATGTTTACAGATGATGCAAAACTAATGAGACGAGTCAGGTCTGGGATATAGATTGTGAGGCATTGCAAACGGAATTGAACACACTCCAGAAGTGGTCTGAAAAATGGATACCAGAATATAACTCAGCCAAATGCAAGGTTATAAGGACTAGAATAGAAGTACGAAGACCAGAACAGCAGTATAGGATGAAGGGAAGACAGATTCTTCAATCAGAAAATGAGAAAGATCTGGGAGTGGATATAACCCCAAATCTGATGGCAGTTGCTCACATTTAGCAGAATAACAACAACTGCTTATGGCGTACTGACCAACATCCGAGTATCCTTCAGAAACTTGGACAAGGGGGGGGGGGGCTTTTCGGGTCCTGTAACAGCGAAGGTGAGACTCACTCTTGAATATGCATCAGCAGCATGGAACCTTTACTTGAAAAAAAACCAAGGAGAAACTTGAAAAAGACTCAGAGCGAGACTCGTTCCTGAGATAAAGGGATTGAACTATGAGGAAAGACAGAGAATTGGCCCTTCCCACACTAGAGGAAAAGAGAAATAGGTGGGGACATGATAACAATATGTAAGATCCTAAGGGAAATTGACGAAGTAGACAAAGCAACATTACTTAAAGCTAGGAACACAAGAACGAGGGGTCATGGATGGGCACGTGACACACAAATGAGTCAAAGAGACGTGAGAAAGAACTTTTTTGTGTTAAGAGCTGTTAATAAGTGGAAAAGGTTAGACGCAGAAGACGTTGAAGTTAATTAGAGTCAAAGTTTTATATATAAATTATGATAAAAACACGTGAAATGCTCCATTTCATTAATCTAAGAAGAAGACGACATTTCAAAAGACATTTCATTAATCTAAGAAGAAGCAGAAGACGTTGAAGTTAATTAGAGTCAAAGTTTTATATATAAATTATGATAAAAACACGTGAAATGCTCCATTTCATTAATCTAAGAACGTTTATCAGCCGCGCTATGATCCTAGGTCGACCCTGCTAGCACATCTAGGTGAGTACACACACACACACACACATATATATATTACAGAGGCAGGGCTTGTCAGCTATTGGTCGACCCTACACACATCAAGGTAAATACATATAAATACACATATACGGTTGTACCTAGAATCACACACATAGAAACAAGCACACTAGAGGAAAAAAATTACACACAAAAATACATACATTGAGAAAAACATATAAGCTTTAAAATACAGGCAAACACACACACGAAAACATGTTAGTAGACTGAGTGTTTGATGACAGCAACAAGTAGACGTGTGTGTTTGTGTGTGTATGTTTGTGTGTGTTTGGAAGTGTGTGTGTGTGTGTTTGTGTGTGTTTGGACGTGGGTGTGCTTGTGTGTGTGTTTGAACGAGTGTTCTCACTTATGGAAACGGGACTGAGATCAACAGTAGAAATAATCAAGATAAAAAATAGCTGACGAACGAGAGAGAGAGAGAGAGAGAGAGAGAGAGAGAGAGAGAGAGAGAGAGAGAGAGAGAGAGAGAGAGAGAGAGAGAGAGAGAGAGAGAGAGCGGTAGCATCCAAGACAACAACAATAATCACGTAAAAACCACACTAACAACAACAACAACAAAACTCAGGGAAGAGTACAATTGTAACAAGAAGCAGAGAAGAACGAGAAGAAAAAGAAGGAGAAGAAGACCACCACCAACAACAACAATAACAAGAAGAAAAAAGAAGGAAAAGGGAAGAAGATACAGATGTGGGAGAGGCGTGGGCAAAGTAGAAGGAAGGAGTGAGAGAAAGAAAGAGGGAGGAAGAGAAGGGTGGAGGAAAAGATAAAAAAGAATAGAGAGAGAGAGAGAGAGAGAGAGAGAGAGAGAGAGAGAGAGAGAGAGAGAGAGAGAGAGAGAGAGAGAGAGAGAGAGAGAGAGAGAGAGAGAGAGAGAGACAGAGAGACAGAGAGAGAGAGAGAGAGAGAGAGAGAGAGAGAGAGAGAGAGAGAGAGAGAGAGAGAGAGAGAGAGAGAGAGAGAGACAGAGAGACAGAGAGAGAGAGAGAGAGAGAGAGAGAGAGAGAGAGAGAGAGAGAGAGAGAGAGAGAGAGAGAGAGAGAGAGAGAGAGAGAGAGAGAGAGAGAGAGAGAGAGACAGAGACAGAGAGAGGCGAGGTAGGGGTCCGACAGGTACATACCGAGGAGTGAGCTGCCGTGTGCTCAGTGAGTGCAGAAGGGCTCAGCGACACGGTGACGAAGGAGGACAGGTCCCGCTGCAGGCGCTGCAAGTAACCACACGTCAGCACCTCCGCACGGGGCCACAGCACCGGCAGGAGCGGAGTAGGACTCCGGCAGGAGGCCCAGTAGAGGCACCAGGACAGGAAGCACAGAAACACGGGGGAACAATCCCCTGAGCACAGAGACAGGAAGCCTGGAGTGTGTGTGGCTACCAGGCGCCAGCAAGGGCCAGGAGTGAGGATGAGAGCAGGCGGAGGCCAGCAGCAGCAGCAGCAGCAGCAGCAGCAGCAGCAGCAGTGTGATCAAGTACAGGGTACAGTAGGAGGTGAGCGCCCCCTGGGGGCCTGCCACAGCAACTGCAGTCAAGACGAAGCAAGACTTCGACAAGGAGGAGGAAGAACTGGAGTAGGAAGAGGAGGAGGAGGATGAGGAGGCATCTTCCTTCAGTGGTTGAGAGGAGGACTTAATCAAAGTATGAAGACTAATCGAGAGAGCACAGTAAGGAGTGGACGTCTTGACAGGGGGGCGGGAGTCCCAATCTACACATAGTTCTTTCTTTGAGCTTAAGAGTATGAAAATGGAGTCAACAGGTGTAAAGATAAATCTATAAACAAATAAATTAAATGATTAAAATTATGCATGATTAAAAAATTATTAAATGCAAGCAAACTGAAATGTCTCGTAATATTATACAATAATACAACTAAATATTTGCAAAAGAGCATACTATAATATTATGAACACTATAACAATTAAGTAATCAACACTAAAAAATAAACCATGTTTGCAGGAGAGTGAAACACGCACTCTCTTAGAGTCGTGTCCGGGAGCCGGACGTATTATGGACTGTCGTGGTAAGTGGACAGTCAGAGTCACCAAGTCTTCAGATGATACCAGATGATATAGTCTGATATCATCACCAGATGATACATCTGGTGTGACGAGGCAAGATGACTGAGGATGCTGTCAACTGGCCGGCCGGCAGGCAAGTACGCTGCAGCTCCGTATTCACCATCTTTGGTTTCTTTTTAATACTAGAAGCTGTTTTAGTTGATCAGGTGGGAGAGAGGGTAGGGCTGAAGCTGTAAGACTGGAAGATACTTTTGGAAACTCTTGAAAGAGGTTCCCGGAGACGGTACCAGAGACTCATGGAGGAATGTGATTTCTCTGTGTATTTAAAGAGGGTCGTCAGAGGTAGAATTACTGGACGACAGAGTGCATGAGGGAAGTGTGTGAAACCGTGGTTCGGCTTCAGTGGAAGCCTCCGGAATCCTCGAGGGTGCAGTAGTATTCCTCACTTATTTAGTTGTCCAATGTCCCAAGCATCGTGGTCACAGCCTCCCGGCAACAATGACTCGCTCCTTGCCCAGCTCTGCTGTCTTCTTCCTCTACAATGATTAGATCTTTTTATGGGGTTTTACCTGATTACTTGCGATTGGTACTGTATGATGTATGCGTGCTTGTATGTGTGCGTGTATGCGAGCGAGCGAGAGAGAGAGAGAGAGAGAGAGAGAGAGAGAGAGAGAGAGAGAGAGAGAGAGAGAGAGAGAGAGAGAGAGAGAGAGAAAGTGAGAGAGAAGACAGAACACTTGCACATGCAAGAATCTGAGACATCAGTTGTTAGAGCCGTTTTACGCCTCGCCTGAGGGGGGCGTCGATCGTGTTTACTCCGGCGAGATTAGCCTGGGATTATGGCACTTAGAGCCGGGCCGCGTAAGAGCGAGAACAGCCTACCGGGAAACACTAGAGTGTGCCGGGTGTGTGATGACAGTGCAGGGACTCCCGCCCCTCACAACTGCTAAGGGGTAATAAGTAAGGGTTAAAAACAGGGGCTGGTAGGGACTCTCGCCTCTGAAGCTAAGGGATACATAGAGAGGCTCAGACAGGCGCTCGTGCGCCAGGCGAAGGACAGACCCCTCCGGCGCTCCTCTTCACTTATTAACAAGGGTTCCCAGAATTTTTGATGGGTATAATGTTTTAATATTTTTTTGGGGTGTGGGCTGTGGGAATATTTGGAGGAGGGCGGGGGAGGGGGGGGGGACTACACATGTGTCTGGGAGGAAGGTGGGTGATGATACATGTGTCACTCACCAGGATATCACACAAAGTCACCTAGCAGGATATCATACAGTCACCCGCCAGGATATCATACAACAAAGTCACTCACCAGGATATCATACAACAAGATCACCCACCAGGATATCATACAACAGTCACCCACCAGGATATCATACAACAGTCACCCACCAGGATATCATACAACAAAGTCACTCACCAGGATATCATACAAGATCACCCACCAGGATATCATACAAGATCACCCACCAGGATATCATACAACAAAGTCACCCACCTGGATATCATACAACAGTCACCCACCAGGATATCATACAAGATCACCCACCAGGATATCATACAAGATCACCCACCAGGATATCATACAACAAAGTCACCCACCAGGATATCATACAACAGTCACCCACCAGGATATCATACAACAAAGTCACTCACCAGGATATCATACAAGATCACCCACCAGGATATCATACAAGATCACCACCAGGATATCATACAACAAAGTCACCCACCAGGATATCATACAACAGTCACCCACCAGGATATCATACAACAAAGTCACCCACCAGGATATCATACAACAAAGTCTCTCAACAGGTTATCATACAAGATCACCCACCAGGATATCATACAAGATCACCCACAAGGATATCATACAACAAAGTCACCCACCAGGATATCATAGAAGATCACCCACAAGGATATCATACAACATAGTCACCCACCAGTATATCATACAACAAAGTCACCCACCAGGATATCATACAACAGTCACTCACCAGGATATCATACAAGATCACCCACAAAGATATCATACAACAAAGTCACCTGCCAGGATATCATACAACAAAGTCACCCAGCAGGATATCATACAACAGTCACTCACTAGGATATCATACAACAAAGTCACTCACCAGGATATCATACAACAGTCACTCACCAGGATAACATACAACAAAGTCACTCACCAGGATATCATACAACAAGATAACTTAGGTTACCTGTCGATGATTCCTAGGATCAACGTCCCCGCGGCCCGGTCTCTGACCTGGCCTCCAGGTTGGTAGTCTGGTCAACCAGGCTCTACGCAGCCTGACGTATCACCCACAGCCTGGTTGATCAGGTATCCTTTTAAGGTGTTTAACAAGCTTCTTTTCAACACTGTGAGAGGTCGGCCAGTTATGCCCCTGAAGTGTCGCGGGAGAGTGTTGGAAAGTCTTGGGCTCCTTGATATTGATGGAGTTCTCTCTCAGCGTACCTATTGCACCTCTGCTTTTCAACTGGGCTATTTTCCACATCCCGCCATGCCTCCTGGTCTCATGTGGTGTTATTTCCGTGTACAGATTTGGAATCAGTCGCGCCACACCTGTCTGTGGCTCTCAGGGCGTCAGTCCGGCCGCCTCTTCGTCGCCACACCTGTCTGTGGTTCTCAGGGCGTCATCAACACCCACCAGACCTGTCGCTCAACATTAAGGGTGAGTATTGCAACTTTCAACCCCGCCCCTGCTCGATTCTTTAGCCTTTATGGTTCTCTTTCTCACTTTCTCTTATTCGTCAGTCGTTCTTTGTCATAGCCTGTCTCCCTTGCATTTTTTTCTCCTCTTTCTAGCTTTCACTTCCTTTACTAGATTTTCCGTTTGTTTAACTGGTTTCCTGCCCTCTTCCTGTCTCTATTTCCTTCACATATCTTCTCTTTTCTCCGTCATATCCTCGAATATATTTTATTTTATACCTTTTATTCTTTAACTTTCTAGTTTGTTTTCTGTCTTCCTCCTCTTCTGTATTTACGGCTCGTATATTTTCTTGCTTTTATCTGTCTATTCACATTTGCCTCTACTTTCATTTCTTTTCTTTTTATCTTTCCATTTTGTCACATGTATTCCCTTCATTTGTTTCTCTTCATGTCCGGCCGTCTCACTGCCTTTCTTCCTCCTTCCATTCCAGTATAGCACGTCTCTTCCTTCCCCATCCTTCCTTCCCTCCCTTTCTGCCTTCTTCCCGCCTCCCTGTACGCTCCCTCCCCTCAAGATGACGCGAATAGGCTGCTGATTAAACATTTACAGTTGAGAAGTCACGGGCGATAATGAAAACTAGACAGCATAATATTGCAATATGGACAGGCATACAAATGACTGGCAGAAACCTATTGTCCAAAAGTTAACATACTGCAAACGAAGTCTGACTCGTCAGTGACCAGGCAGAACCACGTACGTAACCTGGCAAAGAAGGCAGCCAAGAAAGTTACTGCCCTAAGGCACGTCTCATGCCGTCTTGACACCAGGGGTTACAGAACCTTGCGAGAAGATACATCTCTAGTCTTGTACTCGTATTACTGGTGTTGTGACCAGTCTGGTTGGACTGGTCACCAGAGCCCGACCTTACAGTTATGAATAAGGTCAATATTCTCAAGGCTCTCCACCTGGGCCAACTTCGTGTACAAGGGAAAACTAGCACAGGTAAGACAAGGAGTTCAGCCAACAGCCTCATGCTGGTCATGCTGTTCTCAAGAACATCACTCCACCAGCGAACATTCATTCCCAGGCTAACTCGTGTCTGTACTGTATACTGTACACGTTCTCGCAACATGTTGATAAGCGTGAAATCAATTCAACCAATCACATGAAGGCTCTGGCGCACAGTTGGCTCCTGGCTCATCCTGTTCCTTGCATGATAGTTCCTTTGAATTATATTGTTTATTTCCAAAAGATACGAATAATATACTCATTAAATATATGAGTTTCCAGAGGAATGCTGCAGATGATTGATGTATGATAGCAGCTCTTTGCCTGCAGTTTGATAAGGAACATCAATGACATTCTTTGTGTTCCTTAGTTTTTGGTAAAATAAGAAATGGAGAAAGAGACATGGTGGTCTCCACTCGCGCCACCGAGATCTTAGTGCTGGAATCATATTCTCTTGTGTCGTCCACCAAACATTTGTCCAGAATATCAAGAGGTATATTTTGTCATGCCATGTGCACTTTCCCTTGGTTATGATGCCATAAGACATACCTAGTACCCCACACGGCGCCAATGGCTTCACTGTTGTGGCGCCAAGGGTGCCCTACCAGTCAATGCCACTTTTAATATGTCTTTTTGAGGGAATAATATTGATGGTAGAAATTCTTCAAATAACAGTCAAGAGCTGTGTAAAAAGTATATATTATAATGTGCTGAAAACTGGAGACAGGAAGTGTTGTTGTGAGGGGATCTCTGTGTTAGACCCGAGCAGTGTAGTGTAGTGTAGCACAGAGTGTAGACTGATGACATCATGGCAGATTTATGACATTTTGACGACGCCTGCCGCCCTCGGCCCTCTGCCTGCCGCCCTCGGCCCTCTGCCTGCCGCCCTCGGCCCTCTGCCTGCCGCCCTCGGCCCTCTGCCTGCCGCCCTCGGCCCTCTGCCTGCCGCCCTCAGCCCTCTGCCTGCCGCCCTCGGCCCTCTGCCTGCCGCCCTCGGCCCTCTGCCTGCCGCCCTCGGGCCTCTCGGCACTGTGCCTGTTGCCTGTTGTCATAACGCGGCCGAGGGTAATACTCAGATTACTACCCTCTAGATGCCAGACTGACTGGTGGTAGGTTGGGCCACGCCAGGTGTGCAGAACGGGAGAGGGGTGTGGGAAAGGAAAGTGAGGGTGGGAAGGGAACGGTAGGAGAAGGGTAGGGGTGGGGGGGGGAGGTGAGGGAGGGGCAGGAGAAGGGTGAGGGGGGGGGGGGCTAAGGGAGGGGTTGGGAGAGGAAGAAAGCGACAACCATCACCGAAGGAACGAAGACACGACAGGTAAAGGTGACAAGACCAATCAGTCAAGGAGAGACAGACCGAGGAGGGGGGGGGGAAGGGAGGAGAAGAGAGGAGGGGAAGAAGACGGTGGCATGGGAGAGAAGGAAGCGGTGGGGGGGGGGGAAGATGAGGCAGAGAAGGACCTCATAATGAGAGGTCAGGAGACAGCACTAACAAGGCACCAAACACGGCCTCATTTCTCACAGAAATGTTCCCCCTCTCTGACATTGAGGGAAGGGAAGGTTAGGGTAATTGGAGGATTGGGTGCGGGGGGGGGGGGGAGGGTAGGGGGTAAAGGGAGGGAAGAGTGGGTGAGGGTAATAGTGGAGGGGAAGGCTGTGTTGGGGTAATAGGGAAGCGAGCAAGCACTCTTACGCCCCAGAATACGTATGCATATATGTAAACAATGTTGGTTAATACTATAGGGTCAATTAGTGAGAGTTTCTTGAGTGGTAAGAAACGAAGAAGGAAGTCATGCTTAAAGAGCACTCAAGACCCGTCACTAAGAAGACCCGTGACTAAGAAGACCTTTGCACTCCGACTCCCAAGTGCTGCCCACTCGGCTCACACTCGAGACGCTCGGGTTCACTCTCCGGCAGTCCATCAGCGGGAAGTGTAAATATATTGAATTAACTCTGCCTCTCCAGTTAAAAAGACTGCCTGCTAGCCTCAGACTTCTGGCTTCATCTGGACTACACATATGTTTTCTCAGTGTCGCACCTCTCCTAATGTGTGTGTTTGTTTACTGAAGAATTGTACTCTTCATTCCGTGTAAACCAATCAAGAGACGCGTCAGTGTAAACCTATCAAGAGACGCTTTACCCCATGTAAACTCAGAACAGGCACATCACGCCATGTAAACCCACAAAAAGCCGCTCCATCCCTGTGGAAACTCCAAAGTAACGCCTTGCCTTCCTGTAAACTCACCAGGAGAAGGTCCACTCTAGAGTAAACTCTCTTAATGTCTTACCCACACTACAGCCACTGTGACATCTGATCCCCCGGTGGATCACCAGGATTAGCTGGGCTGGTGTCTCCCATCTCCCAGCTTACTCAGTACCACACACACGCCTCCCAGCTTACTCAGTGCCACACACACGCCTGCCAGCTTACTCAGTACCACACACACGCCTCCCAGCTTACTCAGTGCCACACACACGCCTGCCAGCTTACTCAGTACCACACACACGCCTCCCAGCTTACTCAGTGCCACACACACGCCTGCCAGCTTACTCAGTGCCACACACACGCCTGCCAGCTTACTCAGTACCACACACATGCCTCCCAGCTTACTCAGTACCACACACACGCCTGCCAGTTTACTCAGTACCACACACACGCCTGCCAGCTTACTCAGTACCACACACACGCCTCACAGCTCACCCAATACTATAGGCACACCTCCCTACACACCTGCAAATATAGACCTACACACCTGCATATATAGCCCTACACACCTGCATATATAGGAGTGTGTAGTAATGACGAGGACACACTTGGCAGCGGGCATGACTCGCCTCTTTCAAAAGGTTTCAAATGATCAGGTGTTAACCTCAGGGCCGTGTTAACACGTGGTCTTTCTTGTCTTGGACCCGTATTTCCGTGGCCAATATTGGACCCGTATTTCCGTGGCCAATATTGGACCCGTATTTCCGTGTCCCATCTTGGACCCGTATTTCCGTGGCCAATATTGGACCCGTATTTCCGTGTCCCATTTTGGACCCCTTTTTCCGTGTCCAATATTGCCCTCTTAACTGTATTTCCGTGTCGTATTATGTTCCCATCTCTCTCATCCCTATCGTAAGTTGACCACCATTAAAACCTAAACAAAACACAGGAGTGAAGATAAACACTGACTGACGCCTCGCCTCCTTATACTGAGTCACATATATAAGCTGGACACTTCACCTTTCAGCGGCTTGTCACACATATGGCTGTTGACCAGGCTTGGACCATCTGGCTAACTGCATTCTATTCTTTAAGGCGAGGATATATTAGAATTAGAACCCCCCACACCTTTCTCCAAGGCCCTCTCCAAGACCTCCTCCTTCCCCCAGCTCCACACCCCCACCGGGCTCCCAGAGGACCTGACTCACGTGTCTATTGTGGCTGCTTCTGCCCATTAGCTCATGGACCGAGGAGACAATGTCGGTGAGCTCGGCCTTGGTGATGCAGCCGTCGCCGTTCACGTCGTACAGCTTGAAGGCGAATTTGAGCTTGTCGTAGGCCGTTCCTCGTAGGAGCTGCGACAAGCTCACTAGAAGGTCCTGTGAGGGGGAGAGACAGAGACGGAGTGGCAACACTGCTTCAGAGGTTTAACTGTGTGTATACACGTGTGTACATGTGTGTTGGTACGTGTGTACACGTGTGTGTACACACGTGTACGCGTTCTGCGCTCCTGTCTTTTCCTCACCTTGCTGTCCAAATACCACCGACCTCTGTCACTTCTGTCTGACTCTCTTGTGTATCCGTATCTGTTTCACTCTATTAATAAGTTAAATGCAATATTATACGACTGACTACTTGTCTGTCAAGTTGCATTCCTATGTATAAAATATGTCTATATAAATGTTAACAAATTAATATATATATATTTATGTATATTTATGCATATATATATATATATATATATTTATGTATATTTAGGCATGTATATATATTTATGTATATTTATGCATATGTATTTATATATGTATGAATTGATATGTATATTTATATATGAATTTGAATCTACGTATTTATGTAAGCATGTATACTTAAATTTATTATTTAATAATGAGTTAGTTCGCTTGATTTTTTGGATCTACCACAAAACATTAACATTTATTTCTTTGCTAAATTGATAAATATATAAACACAAGAGAGAGAGAAGAACAATAGAACAAGCAAGATGCATTAACTCACATGAAGAACAGAATGTTCACTCACAGGACCATTAAGACAAGGACGTTCACACACACATGAAGAACACATATGATATCAGCCATTTTTGACGACCCAAACATTTGTTGACATAGAATAAGAACACAGACTAAAGGGAACGCGTAGACGTTGTACACGAATAAAGAAGAGAGAGAGAGAGAGAGCGAGAGAGAGAGAGAGAGAGAGAGAGAGAGAGAGAGAGAGAGAGAGAGAGAGAGAGAGAGAGAGAGAGAGAGAGAGAGAGAGAGAGAGAGAGAGAGAGAGCATGATTACTGTGTCAGACGCGAATCTGCAAGTCTAGAGAAATATGCAACCACCAGGTTGTTGTGGCAGAAGGATTATTACTACACACACACACACACACACACATAGGGAAGAAGGTGGTGGAGGCCAAGACCGTCAGTAGTTTCAAAGCGTTATATGACAAAGAGTGCTGGGAAGACGGGACACCACGAGCGTAGCTCTCATCCTGTAACTACACTTAGGTAATTACACACACACACACACACACACACACACACACACACACACACACACACACACACACACACACACACACACACACACACACAGATAGGTATACTGACATTATACGCATACAGGAACACTGACAGACAGGTACACAGAAAGACCCACAGACAAATACACAGACAGATGAATTGTACGGGTCATTAGTGACCTCTCACGAATCACTGGTAACCATCTACTGACCACTTGTAAATCTTCACGCATCTGTGATAAGCTTACACGCAGCCCCCCAGTGACCCCCCAGTGACCCCCAGGTCAAACGTCACGAGGGTGCTGGGGAGCTGAGCTTCCCCGAGCCAGGAGCTAAGCTTGACGCGGGTGAGAGCTTGGTCCAGCACACTGTTGCTTGGAGCGGCCCGCAGGCCCACATATATCCCCTCCAACCCGGTTAGGCCAACATCTCTTGCAGAAAACATATATATAGTACATATATGTACTATATTTGGCCTAGAAATATTTAAGTTTGGTTTTTAGCTTTATTTTTTCCAGACTCTATAAAGTGAATAGAACCAAAATCTACTATCTAATTATCCATTACGTCAATGTACGATGGTTCGCATAGTTACAAAAAGTACAGAAAGGAAGATGG